>NC_135957.1:676619-984119 GCF_053455715.1 Rhinoraja longicauda
GTACTTTTAATCCCTTCGTCTAAGTCATTAATGTATATCGTAAATAGCTGGGGTCCCAGCACCGAACCTTGCGGTACCCCACTGGTCACTGCCTGCCATTCCGAAAGGGACCCATTTATCCCCACTCTTTGCTTTCTGTCTGTTAACCAATTTTCCATCCATGTCAGTACCCTACCCCCAATACCATGTGCCCTAATTTTGCCCACTAATCTCCTATGTGGGACCTTGTCGAAGGCTTTCTGAAAGTCGAGGTACACCACATCCACTGACTCTCCCTTGTCAATTTTCCTAGTTACATCCTCAAAAAATTCCAGTAGATTTGTCAAGCATGATTTCCCCTTCGTAAATCCATGCTGACTCGGAACGATCCCGTTACTGCTATCCAAATGCTCAGCAATTTCGTCTTTTATAATTGACTCCAGCATTTTCCCCACCACTGATGTCAGACTAACTGGTCTATAATTACCCGTTTTCTCTCTCCCTCCTTTCTTAAAAAGTGGGATAACATTTGCTATTCTCCAATCCACAGGAACTGATCCTGAATCTATAGAACATTGAAAAATGATCTCCAATGCTTCCACTATTTCTAGAGCCACCTCCTTAAGTACTCTGGGATGCAGACCATCAGGCCCTGAGCTGGATGATCAGCCATGATCAAATTGAATGGCGGTGCAGGCTCGAAGGGCCGAATGGCCTACTCCTGCACCTATTTTCTATGTTTCTATGTTTCTATGATCACCCGTTCACACTAGTTCTGCGTTATCTCACTTGCTCATCCACTCCCTACACACCAGGGGCAATTTTACAGAGGGCCAATTAACCTATAAACCCGGTCGTCTGTGCGATGTAGGAGGAAAGCGGAGCACCAGGAGGTCAGAGGGAGAAAGTGCAAACTCCAAACACACACACTCAGTACCCGAGGCCAGGATCAACCCCGGGTCTCCGGCGCTGTGAGGCAGCAGCTCTACCAGCTGCACCACTCTTTTGCATTATTATTTGGTTACATAGTATTACAGTTATTAATTTATTGTATTATTGATTGTGATATATTTTTCCCTGTGTTATTGTTAAAGGGCCTGTAAAGCTGCAGAGAGTCAAACTTTCTATACCTGTCTACATCACTGTCTATGTCTCTCGTTTCCCTTTCCCCTGACACTCAGTCTGAAGAAGGGTCTCGACTCAAAACGTCACCCGGTCCTTCTCTCCAGAGATGCTGCCTGAGCCGCTGAGTTACTCCAGCATTTTGCGTCTGTCAACAATGTTGGTAGAAACCGCAGGTTGCTCTTTTTATGCAAGCTTTAAGTGAAATTCGTAGCGTTGGCATTCGTCAAGATGGCTTCGGGGAAAGTCGGAAATGGTGCGCCAAAGCATTCTACCAGGATGCTTCACAGCTTGATTTGGGAACAGCTTCATCCAAGACCGCAAGAAATCGCAGAGAATTGTGGACGCAGCCCAGACCATCACACAAACCAACCTCCCTTCCATCGTCTCCATCTACACCTCACGCTGCCTCGGCAAGGCCAGCAGCCCAGACCGTCACACAAACCAACCTCCCTTCCATTGACTCCATCTACACCTCACGCTGCCTCGGCAAGGCCAGCAGCATAATCAAGGATGAGTCACACCCCGGCCACTCCCTCTTCTTCTCTCTCCCGTCGGGCAAAGGTACAGAAGTGTGAAAACGCACACCTCCAGATTCAGGGACAGTTTCTTCCCAGCTGTTATCAGGCAACTGAATCATCCCACCACAACCAGAGAGCAGTGCTGAACTACTATCTACCTCATTGGTGACCCTCGGACTATCCTTGATCGGACTTTGCTTGCTTTACCTTGCACTAAACATAATTCCCTTATCATGTGGTGATAAACATCATTCCCTTATCACAGAGAGTGGTGAATCTGTGGAATTCTCTGCCACAGAGGGTAGTTGAGGCCAGTTCATTGGCTATATTTAAGAGGGAGTTAGATGTGGCCCTTGTGGCTAAAGGGATCAGGGGGTATGGAGAGAAGGCAGGTACAGGCTCGAAGGGCCGAATGGCCTACTCCTGCACCTATTTTCTATGTTCTATGTTTCTATGTATCTGTACACTGTAAATGGATCGATTGTAATCGTGTATTGTCTTTCTGCTGACGCAGGAAAAGCTTTTCACTGTACCTCGGTACACGTGACATATAAACTAAACTAAACTAAACTGAACTGCCAGTTCTCCATCCATTTCTGCAGTCGATTTATCTCCCGATGTAGCCCTCCTCACTGTCCACAGCTCCAATAATTGTGGTGTCGTCTCCAAAGTTACGAGCTAATCCGACAACATTTCGGTGGTCCAAGTCACTTAGATATATCGCAAAGAGCAGAGATCCTGGCCAAGATCCCTGCTGAAACTCAGATCCCTCAGGTGCACCTACCTGAAAACCACCCTCTACGAAAAGCTGCCAATCCCAACCAAGGAACAGCTACCACCTGTGACTGGAAGACCTGCAAGTCCCTCAATAGGCTTCGTACAGGGATGGGCCGATGCAAGACCAATATGAGCTAATGGGGCTGTGCAGATGTGGCAGACACAGAATGTGAATGTGGAACATCTGCACAATCCATGCCACACTTACTAAGATGCCCTTGGTGAACAATGCTGCCTGGAAGATCTAGTGGTGGCAAACGAGAAGGCTGTCCACTGTGCAAGAGTCTGGCCGAGCATTTGAAACATAGATGGTGGAAACGAAAGAAGAAGCTCTACCTGAGAGGGCATTTGAGCCCCATTCGTCGAATCCAGAAGACTGCACCCTGATCAGACAGCATTCCCGCTTTTGGAATTTTGCTCCAGATTAACGAGCTGACAACTATCATGAGGCAGTCAAGCATGTCCTACCCGGATTGACGGCGTGAAATCAGGAAGTACCTCAACACCAATCAACAATTGAGGGGCGGCACGGTGGCGCAGCGGACAGAGCTGCTGCCTCACAGCGCCAGAGACACGGGTTCAATCCTGACTTCGGGCGCTGTCAGTGTGGAGCTTGTACGTTCTCCCTTTGACCGCGTGGCTTTCAAGACTCAAGAGAACGTCAAGGGTCGAGAGTGTTTTATTGTCGTGTGTCCCAGATAGAACAATGAAATTCTTACTTGCAGCAGCACAACAGAACATGTAAACATGGTACACTGTAAACAATATCATAAACGAGAGAGAAAAAAACCCTCAGTGTGTGTGTATGTACACATACTCACAAATACACACATATATATATATATATCTATATCACATACACACGCACACACACACACACATATATATATATATATATATATATATATATTTCATCAAATGCTGGAGTAACTCAGCAGGTCAGGCAGCATCTCAGGAGAGAAGGAAAGGGCAACGTTTCGGGTCGAGACCCCTTCTTCAGTCTGAAGAAGGGTCTCGACCCGAAACGTCACCCATTCCTTCTTTCCTGAGATGCTGCCTGACCTGCTGAGTTACTCCAGCACTTTGTGAAATAAATACCTTTGATTTGTACCAGAATCTGCAGTCATTTTCTTACACTATATATATATATTATATATATATATATATAATATATATATATATGTGTGTGTGTGTGTGTGTGAGTGATATATATATATGTGTGTATTTGTGAGTATGTGTATATATGGGAGGAGTTGGCTGCGCCTAACGGCTGCGGCTCTCTGGCAGTCTGTTGTATTTTTTTCTTTTTTTTTTTGTTTGTGTCGGTGTTGGGATGGTTTTTGTTTCTGTTTTTGGCTGTGTATGTGTGGTGAGGGTGTGGGGTGGGGGTGTGGGGTGGGGGGGGTGGGGGGGGGGCGGGGGGAAACCTTTCTTTTATTGGTTCTCTTCCCCGGGGCGCGGCTCGGCTGCGGGCCTTAACATCGCCCGGCACGGCTCGGCTGCGGGCCTTAACATCGCCGGCGCGGCTCGGCCGCGGGACGTTTCAGTGCCCGGTGCGGCTCGGCTGCTGGACTTAACATCGCCCGGTGCGGCTGCGGGACATTTCAGTGCCCGGCGCGGCTTGGCCGCTGGACTTAACATCGCCAGCGCGGCTCGGCCGCGGGACGTTCAGTGCCCGGTGCGGCTCGGCCGCGGGACGTTTCAGTGCCCGGTGCGGCTTGGCCGCTGGACTTAACATCGCCCGGTGTGGCCGCGGGACGTTTCAGTGCCCGGTGCGGCTTGGCCGCTGGACTTAACATCGCCAGCGCGGCTCGGCCGCGGGACGTTTCAGTGCCCGGTGCGGCTCGGCCGCTGGACTTAACATCGCCCGGTGTGGCCGCGGGACGTTTCGGTGCCCGGGGCGGCTCGGCCGGGGGGCCTTCCATCCCCTTGCGGGGGCTGTGCGTGTCGTTTGCCTCGGTAGGGGTCGAGCTGTCTGTCCGTGGGTGCGGGGGGAAGAGAGGGGAAGTTTTGTTGCCTCCATCACAGTGAGGGGGTGTTTGGAGTCACTGTGATGGATGTTTGTGTTGGGGTCGGGTGTCCTGTGTTCTTTTCTTTTTTGCTGTGTTTTGTGTGACTGCTGAAATTTCGCTCGGTGTTGTGCCGAGTGACAATAAAGTGTTGTTATGTTATGTTATGTTATACACACACACTGAGGGTTTTTTTCTCTCTCGTTTATGATATTGTTTACAGTGTACTATGTTTACATATTCTGTTGTGCTGCTGCAAGTAAGAATTTCATTGTTCTATCTGTACACATACGTACCCACAAAATAAAAACAATAACATTGTGGAATTCTCTGCCTCAGAAGGCAGTGGAGGCCAATTCTCTGAATGCATTCAAGAGAGAACTGGATAGAGCTCTTAAGGATAGCGGAGTCAGGGGGTATGGGGAGAAGGCAGGAACGGGGGTACTTATTGAGAATGATCAGCCATGATCACATTGAATGGCGGTGCTGGCTCGAAGGGCCAAATGGTCTCCTCCTGCACCTATTGTCTATTGTCTATTGTCTATTTGTAGGTTGATTGGCTTCGGTCAAAATTGTAAAATGTCCCCAGTGTGTGTGAGGTGGTGGTGTTTAATAGCTGAATGGCTGTGGAGAAGAAGCTGTTCCTGAACCTGGACGTGACAGGACGTTTTCCTGTGGGAGACCCGGTTTCCTCCCGCGCCGCCCACAATTGGCCGCTGTAAATCGCCCCTAACACGTAGGGTAGTGGACATGAAAGAGGGATAACACAGAGCTAGTGCGAACGGGTGATCGCTGGTCGGCGCGGACCCGGCGGGCCAAAGTCGGTGTTTCCCTGCTGTATGAGTGCGACTCTACAATAATCCAGAGTGTTAGAAGATGGCCACTGCCCCGTTCCCTTAGCTGTGGGTGTGCTCCCGAGAAAAATGCCAGAGAAGCGTGATATTGCCTGAAACATCGCGGTTTATCGTGGTTTATCCCGAGTGCAGAATTCCAGGAAAAAACCTTCCAATATCTGCAAGAAGTTCGGGGGGGAATTGTCCAGGAAATAAGGAAATATGCAGGCACTTATACGGATAAATGCTAGCAGTTCCCTGGTGTGCTTCTGGCAAAATCCAGGTCACCCTAGGTCAAGATAATGTTCACAGTTTACTTTGCAAATGCAACAAGGAAGTTGCTTTCCTATACTGCTGCGTGCAATGCCATCAAGGTCAATACAACAAATCAATGATCTCTCAATGTGTCACAGGATATTCCGAAGCGGTCCAGTCAGCTAAATCATCTCCTAGTGACATGGACAGGTAAGGAATGTTTCAGAAGGTACCGCAGACGTTGGTTTACACCGAAGATAGACACAAAATGCTGGAGTAACTCAGCGGGACAGGCAGCATCTCTGGAGAGAAGGAATGGGTGACGTTTCAGGTCGAGACCCTTCTTCGATAAGGAATGTTGTTCAGAATACACATGAGCTTCCTGCTTTTCATCAATCAGTGATGTCCACAGTTTTGATTTTGTCGCGTTCATAACGTTGTGATTTAGATGTGAGCACGATGACACCATCATGACAGGTCTGAAGAAGGGTCTCGACCCGAAACGTCACCCATTCCTTCTGTCCTGAGATGCTGCCTGACCTGCTGAGTTACTCCAGCATTTTGTGAATAAATACCATCATGACAGGTGCTATCTTCCATAACTCAAGAGAAAATTGCTCAAATTATATTCTGATCATTTAGAGTTTAGCGATACCGCATGGAAACGGGCCCTTCGGCCCACCAAGTCCATGCCGACCATCGATCAACCGTTCACACTAACTAGCCTGATGCTATCGCACTTTCGCCTCAACTCCCGACACATTAGCAGCAATTTACAGAGGGCCAAATAACCAACAAACCCACACTTCTTTGAAATGTGGGAGGAAACCTGAGGGGGAACGAGCAAACTCCACACAGACAGCACCCGAGGTCAGGATCGGAACCGGGTCTCTGGTGCTGTAAGGCAGCAACTTTACCGCTGCGCCTCTGTGCCGCTCCACATCTGTGAGTTAGTGAGGAAGAATCCAGTTTAGTTTCGAGATACAGCCTGGAAGCAGGCCCTTCGGCCCACCGAGTCCGTGCTGATCAACAATCCCCGTGCACTAACACTATCCTACCCACGAGGGACAATTTACAATTACACCAACCCAATTACACCAACCCAATGTACGTCTTTGGAGTGTGGAAGGAATCCAGAAATCACGGAGAAAACCCACGCAGGTCACGGGGAGAACGATCAAACTCCATACAGACAGCACCCGTAGTCAGGAACGAACCTGGGTCTCTGACGCTGTAAGGCAGAAACTCTACCACACTGTGCCACCGTGCCACCCTAGTTGTGTCGGAAGGAATTGCAGATGCTGGTTTACACCAAAGATAGACAGGAAATGCTGGAGTAACTCAGGCAGCATCTCTGGATAGAAGAAATGGGTGACATTTTGGGGCGAGACCCTTCTTCAAACTACTAAATGTTAGAGTCTGTTATAAAGATCAGTTTATACCACCGATAGCAGGGTACTTTAAAAATATCAACAGGCTTAAACAGTCAACATGGTTTTATGCAGAGAAAATTGGGTTTGACAAACTCACTAGGATTTTTTTGGAAATGTAACTGGTAGAGTAGTTACAGAGGGTGGCACAATCGTGCAGCTGGGAGAGACATTGCCTCACAGCACCAGAGACCCAGGATCCATCCTGGCCCGTTTCCTTTATCATCGTTACTTTTTTGCATATCTTTCATTCATTGTTCTTGAGTTCATTATCTCTCGACATCATTGTCTACCTGTATATCTCTTGTTTCCCTTTCCCATGCCTCTCAGTCTGAAGAAGGGTCTTAACCCCAAACATCACCCATTCCTTCTCTCCAGAGATGCTGCCTGACCCGCTGAGTTACTCCAGCATTTTGTGTTTACCTTCGATTTAAACCAGCATCTGCAGTTTTTTTCTTCCTTTTTGCTTGGAGGAGGAGACTCGATGGGCCGAACGGCCTAATTCTGCTCCTCTGATATGAACTTACCCCATTGCAGACATTGGATTTTGTCGTGGAACTGGTGCACTACAATGCTGAGAACAACGTATATTCTCCACTCTTTGCCCTACCTGTTGTACTTGAGTTTGACTTGATCGTATCTATATATAGTGTTATCTGATCCAATTAGATAGCATGCAAAACACTTTTCAGTATCTTGGTCAGTAGACCTGACAATAATAAATCTAAACCTAATTGCAGACTCAAGGAATATGCAGTGGTGGTTGACAAAACAGGACAAAGACTGGAGCAACTAGGCTTGTATAAAGACTGGAGCGACTAGGCTTGTATACGCTGGAATTTAGAAGGATGAGAGGGGATCTTATTGAAACGTATAAGATTATTAAGGGGTTGGACACGTTAGAGGCAGGAAACATGTTCCCAATGTTAGGGGAGTCCAGAACAAGGGGCCACACAGTTTAAGAATAAGGGGTAGGCCATTTAGAACTGAGATGAGGAAAACCTTTTTCAGTCAGAGAGTTGTGAATCTGTGGAATTCTCTGCCTCAGGAGGCAGTGGAGGCCAATTCCCTGAATGCATTCAAGAGAGAGCTGGATAGAGCTCTTAAGGATAGCGGAGTCAGGGGGTATGGGGAGAAGGCAGGAACGGGGTACTGATTGAGAATGATCAGCCATGATCACATTGAATGGCGGTGCTGGCTCGAAGGGCCGAATGGCCTCCTCCTGCACCTATTGTCTATTGTCTATTGACACAAAGTACTAGAATAACTCAGCGCGGCAGGTAGCAACTGTGGAGAACATGGACAGGTGACGTTTCGAGTCAGCACCCTTCTTCTGACCCAATCTTCTTCATAAGGTCAGAAATGATCCCCCATAAATTAGGAACCCTTAACGTAGAACATAGAACAGTACAGCACAGGAACAGGCCTTTCCGCCCACAATGTCTATGTCAAACATCATGCCAAGATAAACTAATCTCTTCTGCCTGCACTTTATCCATATCCCTCAATTTGCTGCATAACCATGTGCCTATCTTTAGTTTAGTTTAGTTTTAGTTTAGTTTAGTTTTGAGGTACAGAACGGAAAGAGGCCCTTTGGCCCACCGAGTCCGCTACCACCAGAGATCCCTGCACACTACACTATCCTGGGGACAATTGACAATTTTACCGAAGCCAATTAACCTACTAAACTCTATGTCTTTGGAGTGTGGGTGGAAACCAGAGCACCAAGAATAAACCCACACGCAGGTTCAAGGGGAGAACGTGCAAACCCCATACAGACAGCACCCGTGGTCAGGATCCAACACGGGTCTCTGGCGCTGTGAGGCAGCAAATCTACCGCTGCGCCACCGTGCCGCCCATTCTGGTTCTGGTTGTCAAATCATTGTTAATTCAATCCAAAGATATTGAGACTCTGTATTAGCCTTTAGGGTACACGGATGTGAGAACTGCAAGGTTACGAAACACCCGCTGGGTCAGAGTTGGAGCATTGCAGAGTTCTTGTCACTGCATTTACAGGAAGGACGTGATTGCACTGGAGAGAGAGTTACTCCAGCACTTTGTGTCTAAACCTAATGGCCTCCTGTTTCAAAGCTAGACTTTAAAGTGCATTATTGCCTTGTCCCTCTGTGTGGCGAAAGTGGCTTTCCCTCAGCTCTGGGTGAATTGGACAAGCAAACGAGAAAGAAAAAAAAACAGGGGGGGGATTAGTTTGGGTTTAGTTTAGTGTACTTGTACAAACATTCAATATGCTCTCTCCGTTCACCTATAGTAGTTCAAGAGAATATTCATCGACATATTTACATATCAATGGGCACTGAGTTGATGTGTGTAAGAAGGAACTGCAGATGCTGGTTTAAACCGAAGTTCAGACTGAAGAAGGGTCTCGACCCGAAACGTCACCCATTCCTTCTCTCCAGAGATGCTGCCTGACCTGCTGAGTTACTCCAGCATTTTGGGTCTATCTTCGGCATTGAGTTCAGTTTATTGTCACGTGTACAGAGGTACAGTGAAAAGCTTTTGCTGCGCGCTATCCAGTCAGCAGAAAGACAATACATGATTACAATCGAGCCATCCAGAGTTTCCAGATATATGATAAAGGGAATGACGTGAATAATGTTTAGTATTAAAAATGCAAGGTCAGTGATATAATATAATGTACAGAAATAAAGCAAAAACCTGCAGTCTGGAATGGGTTAATAATACAAGTTAAGAAGTGGACTCAAATTCATTTCTGCAGGTCCCGTGTGATAGAAAACATATGTGCAGCACAGGAACACAGATTCAGTGCTCAGAGGCTAAGCCAATTTTACCCCAAACTAAAAATGTAAAATATGCATTCAAAGAGAAGTACAAATGTTAAAACATCTAATACATCAATTCTCACAACAATAAACATCCCCTCCTATAAATTGCTGCATCAATTAAGTCCTGTCGAAAAATCAACACGTCGCTGACATCCAAGCCAGCACCTCAGTTCTCCTGTCTGAATCCACAACTCCTAGTCCCATTGCAAGCTACTTACCCCTTCACAGTGAGTTAGTGCAGTGTTTTAGTTCATTTACTCTTCATGGGAAGCCAGAGGGTGGTGAATCTGTGGTATTCATTGCCACAGACGGCTGTGGCGGTCAAGTCCTTGGGTATTTCTATAGCGGAGATGGATAGGTTCTTGATTGGTAAGGACGTCAACGTTTCAGGGGAGAATGCAGGAGAATGGGGTTGAGAGGGAAAATTAGATCAGCCCTGATCGAATGGCGGAGCGGATTAAATCGGCTGGATGGACTGGTTCTGTGCTGAACTTCTTATCCACCTCTTTGGTGACCCTCGGACTATCCTTGATGGGACTTTGCTGGCTTTACATTCCCTTATCAGGTGTCTATACTGTAAATGGCTCGATTGTAATCATGTATAGTACATATGACAATAAACTACACTGACTAAAAAATGAAACTGATTAATTCTGCTCCTGTGTCTTAAGGTCTTATGTGAATGGATTCTACTGATCAGGCCAGCAATTAAATGGTCATTCTTAATTGTTTTTTTGAGAAAGGCAGTGACGAATGGCTGTAGTTTACATTTTCGTGGAAACACTAAGTCGGGTGTTCTAGTTGAGGAGTATAAGAAAATAACTGCAGATGCTGGTACAATTTTTTTTTTACCAGCTTCTAGTTGAGGAGAATCAGTATGTCGAGAAACACTCTCAAACTTCGACAGGTGTACAGTGGAGAGAATATTGAATGGTTGAGTTACAGAGCGTGGTGAATACTGCCTGGTCTATCACGGGCACTGACCTCCCCACCATCTTGAGAATCTTTAGGAGTCGCTGTTCACAGCCCACACCACCCTGGCCACGCTCTCATTCTAGTCCCACCATGGGGTAGAACATGCAGAAGCCTGGAAACTGTAACGTCCAGGTTCAGGAACAGAATGTTCACAACGACCACCAGGCTCTGACGCACGATACAATATCAGCCAATGAACTCTGGATTATCTTAGGTTGCACTAAAGTCTTCAGGTTTTTTCCCCACTGTCACAGAAGTTATAAATGTATGGATTTTTTTGCATTTTATATTATCTGTGTAGATTATGTTTCAGGAACATTGAGGTGCTGCAAGTATGAACTTCATTCTTCTGTTCTCAGTACATATGGCAATTAAATATGCCGTCAGAGAGGGAGGGGGGCGTGGGAGAGGGAGGGGGGCCGTCATAGAGGGAGGGGGGTTGTGGGAGAGGGAGGGGGGCCGTGGGAGAGGGAGGGGGGCATGGGAGAGTGAGGGGGCCGTGGGAGAGTGAGGGGGGGTGGGAGAGGGAGGGGGGCATGGGAGAGGGAGGGGTGGTGGGAGAGTGAGGGGGTGTGGGAGAGTGAGGGGGGGTGGGAGAGGGAGGGGGGCATGGGAGAGTGAGGGGGCCGTGGGAGAGTGAGGGGGGGGTGGGAGAGTGAGGGGGGGTGGGAGAGTGAGGGGGGGGTGGGAAAGGGAGGGGGGCGTGGGAGAGTGAGGGGAGGGTGGGCGAGTGAGGGGGGTGGGAGAGTGAGGGGGGGTGGGAGAGTGAGGGGGGTGGGAGAGTGAGGGGGGTGGGAAAGGGAGGGGGCTGTGGGAGAGTGAGGGGGGGTGGGAGAGTGAGGGGGGGTGGGAAAGGGAGGGGGGCGTGGGAGAGTGAGGGGGGGGTGGGAGAGTGAGGGGGGTGGGAGAGTGAGGGGGGTGGGAGAGTGAGGGGGGTGGGAGAGTGAGGGGGGGGGAGAGTGAGGGGGGGTGGGAGAGTGAGGGGGGGCATGGGAGAGTGAGGGGGGTGGGAGAGTGAGGGGGGTGGGAGAGTGAGGGGGGTGGGAGAGTGAGGGGGCTTTGGGACAGTGAGGGGGGTGGGAGAGTGAGGGGGGGTGGGAGAGTGAGGGGGGTGGGAGAGTGAGGGGGCCGTGGGAGAGTGAGGGGGGTGGGAGAGGGCGGGGGGGCCGTGGGAGAGTGAGGGGGGGTGGGAGAGTGAGGGGGGGTGGGAGAGTGAGGGGGCTTTGGGACAGTGAGGGGGGTGGGAGAGTGAGGGGGGTGGGAGAGTGAGGGGGGGGTGGGAGAGTGAGGGGGCTTTGGGACAGTGAGGGGGGTGGGAGAGTGAGGGGGGGTGGGAGAGTGAGGGGGGGTGGGAGAGTGAGGGGGGTGGGAGAGTGAGGGGGGTGGGAGAGTGAGGGGGGGTGGGAGAGTGAGGGGGGGTGGGAGAGTGAGGGGGGTTATGGGAGAAGGAGGGGGCTGTGGGAGAGTGAGGGGGGTTGGGAGAGGGAGGGGGGTGGGAGAGTGAGGGGGGGGTGGGAGAGGGAGGGGGCCGTGGGTGAGGGGGGGGGCGTGGGAGAGGGAGGGGGGCGTGGGAGAGGGACGTGGGAGAGGGAGGGGGGCGTGGGAGAGGGACGTGGGAGAGGGACGTGGGAGAGGGAGAGGGAGGGGGGGTGGGAGAGGGAAGGGGGGTGGGAGAGGGAGGGGGGTGGGAGAGTGAGGGGGGTGGGAGAGGGAGGGGGGATGGGAGAGGGAGGGGGGCATGGGAGAGGGAAGGGGGCGTGGGAGAGGGAGGGGGGCGTGGGAGAGGGAGGGGGGCGTGGGAGAGGGAGGGGGCCATGTGAGAGGGAGGGGGCCATGGGAGAGTGAGGGGGGGTGGGAGAGTGAGGGGGGGTGGGAGAGTGAGGGGGGGGTGGGAGAGTGAGGGGGGGATGGGAGAGGGAGGGGGCCGTGGGTGAGGGGGGGGGGCGTGGGAGAGGGACGTGGGAGAGGGACGTGGGAGAGGGAGGGGTCGTGGGAGAGGGAGGGGGGGTGGCAGAGGGGGGGTGGGAGAGGGAGGGGGGCGTGGGAGAGGGGGGGGGCATGTGAGAGGGAGGGGGCCGTGGGAGAGTGAGGTGGGGTGGGAGAGTGAGGAGGGGTGGGAGAGTGAGGGGGGGTGGGAGAGTGAGGGG
This sequence comes from Rhinoraja longicauda, assembly GCF_053455715.1. NCBI lineage: Eukaryota > Metazoa > Chordata > Chondrichthyes > Rajiformes > Arhynchobatidae > Rhinoraja > Rhinoraja longicauda. The sequence goes on from NC_135957.1 coordinate 689,472, forward strand.
GGTGGGAGAGTGAGGGGGGGAGTGGGAGTGTGAGGGGGGCGTGGGAGAGTGAGGGGGTGGGAGATTGAGGGGGGGTGGGAGAGTGAGGGGGGGGTGGGAGAGTGAGGGGGGGTGGGAGAGTGAGGGGGGGTGGGAGAGTGAGGGGGGGTGGGAGAGTGAGGGGGGGTGGGAGAGTGAGGGGGGGTGGGAGAGTGAGGGGGGGAGTGGGAGTGTGAGGGGGGCATGGGAGAGTGAGGGGGCTGTGGGAGAGGGAGGGAGGTGGGAGAGTGAGGGGGGTGGGAGAGTGAGGGGGGTGGGAGAGTGAGGGGGGTGGGAGAGTGAGGGGGGTGTGGGAGAGGGAGGGGGTTGTGGGAGAGTGAGGGGGTGTGGGAGAGTGAGGGGGGGAGTGGGAGTGTGAGGGGGGGCGTGGGAGAGTGAGGGGGCTGTGGGAGAGTGAGGGGGCTGTGGGAGAGGGAGGGAGGTGGGAGAGTGAGGGGGGTTGTGGGAGAGTGAGGGGGGTTGTGGGAGAGTGAGGGGGGGTGGGAGAGTGAGGGGGGGTGGGAGAGTGAGGGGGCTGTGGGAGAGTGAGGGGGGTGGTGGGAGAGGGAGGGGCCGTGTGAGATGGAGGGGGGTCGTGGAAGAGGGAGGGGGTGTGGGATAGTGAGGGGGGCTGTTGTAAAGGGAGGGGGCCGTGGGAGAGGGAGGGGCCGTGGGAGAGTGAGGGGGGTGGGAGAGCGAGGGGGCCGTGGGAGAGTAAGGGGGGGTCGTGGGAGAGTGAAGGGGGCCATGGGAGTGGGACGGGAGCTGTGGGGAGGGAGGGGGCCGTGGGAGAGCGAGGAGGGCCACCAAGAACAAAGGGGGATTCCAACGGGGGGGGGGCACCGAGAACGATAGGAGGACCGAGCTGGGGGGTGCGCCCGCTGCCACGCACGGCGGCAGGTAGTAGATTGGTGAACTTCCCGGTGAACCTTTGTAACTTTGTCGGCCCCAGAAGCGTGGGGACACTTGTGCACTGCCGAGGTGAGGTCTGCTACATAATTTTACCAGGTTGTACGCAAAACAAAGCATCTCACTGTACCTAGGTGTACATAGACATAGACATAGAAAATAGGTGCAGGAGGAGGCCATTTGGCCCTTCGAGCCAGCACCGCCATTCATTGTGATCATGGCTGATCATCCACAATCAGCAACCCGTGCCTGCCTTCTCCCCATATCCCTTGATTCCGCTAGCCCCTAGAGCTCTATCTAACTCTCTTTTAAATTCATCCAGAGAATTGGCCTCCACTGCCCTCTGTGGCAGAGAATTCCACAAATTCACAATTCGCAAATTCACAAATTCACAATTCTCTGGCTGATTGACAACTCCCTGGGACAATAACGTGACAATAAAGTATCATTGAATTATTGAATCAATGATTTTTTACTGGAGTTTTGACTGTACTGGCGAAGGATGGTGGCGTATTTCCAAGTCCGGATGCTGTACGACTTGGAATGGAAGCTTCTAATGAAGAAATGATGATCTCCCCATGCATCTGGTGTTCTGTCCAAGACAGAGTATTTGGGTTTGGAGATTTGAGCACAGTAGCCTTTGGCAGGTCGGGGGAATGCATTCTGCAGATGGTAGACAAAGGCCTGGTGCAGGCAGAACATTGGGTTATTACTGCTGCATGTTCTGAGATACAGTGATAAAAAACACTTTGCTTTGCAGACTCTTGAGGCAGATCATACCATACGTGAGCACAGCAGGCAGCGCAAAAGAGCAAACAGACAGAGTACAGAATGGGGCATTACAGCTGCGGAGAAAGCGCAGGTACAAAAAAGGTGCAAGGGGCACAACTGGGTAGTGCGGAAGATCGGGAACACATCCTCAGAATTTTTGTACCTGGTCTTGAGGTGTAAGTCTATATCTCCGTAAAAGTGACGACGTAAGTAGGTAGAGTGGTAAAGAAGGTGAATGGTATACTTACGAGTCACCTTTAAAACTGTTACGAGTCGTCTTTAAATACAGGAGAGTAGCCGGAAGACTGGAGGGTGGCAAAGTTTGTGCCTCTATTCAGAAAGAGCTGCAGGGAAAATGCTAGGAACTATAGACCTGTGAGCTTAACATCTGAAGTCGGAAAGTTACTATTCTGATGGATAGGATATACAGGCATTTGGATGGGCAAGGGCTGATTAGGGACAGTCGGCATGGTTTTGTATGTGGGAGGTCGTGTCTCACAAATCTGATCAATTTTTTTGAAGACGTGACCAAGAAGGTCGATGAGGGCAGAGCTGTAGATGTTGTGTACATGGACTTCACTAAGGCACTCGACAAGGTTCCGCATGGTAGGCTGCTCTGGAAGATTAGATCGCATGGGATCAAAGGAGAGAGAGCTGAATGGATAGCAAATTGGCTTCATGGAAGGAAGCAGAGGGTGATGGTGGAAGGTTGCTTCTCAGCCTGGACTAGTGGTGTGCTTCAGGGTTCGGTGCTGGGCCCATTACTGTTTGTCATCTATATCAATGATTTGGATGAGAACATACAGGGCAAGATTAGCATGTTTGCTGATGATACAAAAGTGGGTGGTTTTGCAGATAGTGAAGATGGTTGTGAAAAATTGCAGCAGGATCTGGATCGATTGGCCAGCTAGGCTGAGGAATGGGTGATGGAATTTAATACAGAGAAATGTGAGGTGTTGCATTCTGGGAAGTCTAACATGGGGAGGGCCTACAGTGAATGGTAGGGCTCTGGGGAGTGTTGTAGAGCAGGGGGATCTAGGAGTGCAGGTGCATGGTTCCTTGAAGGTGAAGTCGCAGGCACATTGGCCATAGTCAGAGTATTGAGTTTAGAAGTGAGGCAGTCATGTTGCAGCTGTATAAGATGTTGGTGAGACCGCATTCAGACTATTGTGTTCAGTTCTGGGCCTCATGTTATCGGAAAGATGTTGGCAAGCTATAAAAGATACAGAGAAGATTTGCAAGGAGTTTTCCAGAACTAGAAGGTTTGAGCTATAGGGAGAGGTTGAGCAGACTGGGACTCTATTCCTTGCAGCGTAGCAGGATGAGTTGTGATCTTATAGAGGTGTATAAAATCATGAGAGGAATAGATCGGATAGATGCACAGAGTCTCTTGCCCAGAGTGGGGGAATCAAGGACCAGAGGACATAGGTTTAAGGTGAAGGGGAAAAGATTTAATAGGAATCTGAGGGGTAACATTTTCACACAAAGGGTGGTGGGTGTATGGAACAAGCTGCCAGAGGAGGTACATGAGGCTGGGACTATCCCATCATTTAATAAACAGTTAGACAGGTACATGGATTGGACAGGTTTGGAGGGATATGGACCAAACGCAGGCAGGTGGGACTAGTGTAGCTGGGACATGTTGGCCGGTGTGGGCAAGTTGGGCCGAAGGGCCTGTTTCCATGCTGTATCACTTTGTGACTCTCTATGACGCTATGATGTGCCTTCATCAGTTGGGACATTGAGACTGAGAGTTGCACCTTTACAAAAAAAATTAACAAAAATTATTTGGGCCACGTTTAGAGTATTGCTTGCAGTTCTGGTTGCCCCATTACCCCCCAAAGGATGTGGAGGCTTTGGAGAGGGTGCAGAAGATGTTTTACCAGAATGCTGCCTGGATTCGAGGGTATCAGATATAAGGAGAGATTGTACAAAGTTGGATGGTTTTCTCTGGCGCGTTGGACGCTGAGGGGAGACCTGATACGATAGAACTTTATTTATTCCAGGAGGGAAATTGGTCTGCCAACAGTCATAAAACACAAGATACATGAAACGTGACATTAAAGTGACGAGTGGAAAGGATTGGGGAAGTACAAAGATTGGGTGGGGGGGGGGGGGGGGGGGGGAAGGAGTCAGTCTACCCCACGACAGATGGGGGAGGAGTTGTACAGTTTGATAGCCACAGGGAAGAAGGATCTCCTGTGGCGTTCTGTGCTGCATCTTGGTGGGACCAGTCTGTTGCTGAAGGTGCTCCTCAGGTTGACCAGTGTGTCACGGAGGGGGTGGGCTGCATTGTCCGCAGTTTGAGGAGCATCCTCCCCTCCAAGACCACCTCCCGTGAGTCCAACTCCACCCCCAGGACGGAGCCGGCCTTCCTGATGAGCTTGTTGATCCTGTTGGTGCCCGCGGCCTTCACCCTGCTGCCCCAGCGCATGGCAGCGAAGAAGATGGCACTGGCCACCACCGATTGGTAGAACATCTGCAGCATCTTGCTGATATAGAAGTATACAAATCTTTGAGAGGCACAGATAGAGTAGACACCCTGAGGTGGAAATATCAAAGACCAGAGGTTGTAGCTTAAGGGCGAGAGGGGCCATATTCAAAGGAGGGGTTTTGGGTGGTGGGGGCCTGGAACGCGCTGCCAGGGTTGGTGGTGGAGGCAGATACGATAGTGTTTAGTTTAGTTTAGTTTAGTTTAGAGGCTGAGGAGAAACCCGGCAGAAGCAGAGGTTCCAGGCATTTGTTTTAAATCTACATTTAGGTAGATTTTTAAGAGGAGACTTATTCCAAAAATGTTAAGGTCTGTTTTATCAATGCAGCAATTAAAATAGATATATCATTCTCTGGATCATCAGGTACCTAATTTAACAGAAGACTGCCAATAATTTAGTGCATTCTGAATGCTCTGCATTTGATTTTATATCATGCAAGCTATGGCTAAAATGATGAGAAGAAGAGGTAAGGTAGACAGTCAGAACCTTTCTCCCCGGGATGAAAATGTCAAATACTGGAGGGTGTATCTTTAAGATGAAAGAGGTCAAGTTCAAAGGAGATGTGAGGAGCAAGATTTTCCAAGGGATACGGGGAGAAGGCAGGCACGGGCTACTGATTGTGGATGATCAGCCATGATCACAATGAATGGGGTCAGGAGGGAGAGATAGATCAGCCATGATTGAATGGCGGAGTAGACCTGATGGCTCGAAGGGCCAAATGGCCTCCTCCTGCACCTATTTTCTATGTTTCTATGTTTCACAGAATGGTGGGCACTTGGAACTCGAAGGCTGGGGGTGATGGTGGAAGTGGACACAAAGGTGGCATTTCAGAAGCTTTCTGGTAGGCACACGGATCTGCAGGGAATGGAGGGATATGGATCGCATATAGGCTGATGAGATTAGTTTCATGTTGGGCACTGACGCAGGCGAGCTGAAAGTTGCTGGGTTGTCCGGTTCCCCCTTCTTCGTACAGTGAGAGGAGAAGGAGCGAGGAGCAGTTTTATTGGGTGGCGGGGGATGGCGAGGAATGCAACAATCGCACTTGAAATTACGGATCACATTTCCCTGGAGATCACCAGAAGAGACTACTGCCTGGTGGTTCAGTTACAAGGTGCCACATTTCAGTGCGTTGCAGAATCCAGCTTTAAGGAATATTAAAAATAAATTTAAAAACGGGGAATCATGCAAGTTGTACATCGAAAGGTTCTGCACAGTACCTTTGACCTTTGGCCTTTGACCCACAGTTCCATGTCAAACATCATACCAAGATTAAGGTCATGAGCTCATAAGGTCGTGTTCTAGGAGCAGAATTAGGCCATTCGGCCCATCAGGTCTACTCCACCATTCAATCTCTCCCTCCTAACCCCATTCTCCTGCCTTCTCTCCGACACCCGTACTAATCAAGAATCTATCTAATCTCTGCTATAAAATTATCCATTGACTAGCTTCCTTTGCCTGCACGTGATCCATGTCCCTCCACACCCTGCATATCCACGTTCCTCTATCAAAGCCATCTCAGTGCCACTATTGTACCTGCCTCCAACACCATCTCTGGCAGTGTGTTCCAGGTACACACTGTCCTCTGTGGAAAACAACCTGCCCCGCACATTTCATTTTCTCGATCTCTCAAATGTGCATCCACCTCCACGTTAGGTGGTAGACACAAAGTGCTGTGGTAACTCAGCGGGACAGGCAGCATCTCGGGAGAGAAGGAATGGGTGACGTTTCGGGTCGAGACCCTTCCACCTTAGGTGTATCTCCACAGCTATATGTGGAAACAGAATGATTTATTTCATAATAACTAATCTCAGCTACTGTGGGGCAATAACTCTATTAGCTGTGTCATTGTTTTAAGACTCCGGATAAGTATTTAAACTGCACATCGACAGTTACAGCACAGAACGCCACAGGAGACCCTTTTTCCCTGTGGCGATCAAACTGTACAACCCCTCCCCCTTCTGTCGTGGGTGGAATGACTCCCAGTGGGTAGAATGTAAAGAGATTGCAGAACATGGCGTCACAGCTACAAGAGAAAGTGCTGATTTTAAAAAAAGTGCAAGGGCTGCAACGAGGTAGATTGGAAGATCGGGAATACGTCCTGAGCATGTGGGAGGTCCGTTCAAGAGTCTGATCGCAGTGGGGAAGAACCTGTTCTTCAACCTGGCATTATGTGCTTTCAAACGTTTGCATCTTCTAGCCGAGAGGAAGAGGGGAGAAGACGGGATGATTGGGGTGTTGGCCGCTATCCCGTCCCGATAGAGAGGGAAAGCAGGGACTATCATCTGAAGAAGGGTCTCGACCCGAAACGTCACTTCAGATAGTTCCTGCTTTCTCTCTCTATCCTCTCCCCCTTCCCAGATCGCTCACATCAGTCTGAAGACCGGAAATGTCACCTATTCCTTCTCTCCCGAGATGCTGCCTGACCAGCTGAGTTACTGCAGCATTTTGTGTCTACCTTCGATTTTAATCAGCATCTGCAGATTTCCTCCTACACATATGGGTGCTGTCTGTATGGAGTTTGTACGCTCTCCCCGTGACCTGCGTGGGTTTTCTCCGGGTGCACCTGTTTCCTCCCACACTCCAAAGACAGGCAGGTTTGTAGATTGACTGTAAAATTGTCAATTGTCCCAAGTGCATATGATAGTGTCAGTGTGCGGGGATCGCTGGTCGGCACGGACTCGGTGGGCGGAAGGGTCTGTTTCCGCGCTGTATCTCTACACTAAAATAAACCGAGACTCTTCATTTGGGCTGGTCCTCCAACAAACGGTCCTTTCTTGGTTCTAACTTTAATGGCCCAGTCCTTACAAAGTCTGGCAATTTCATCTCAGATCGGAAGAGAGATGTCGCATCAGGAATAAGGAAATCAGTTAGAGCCTCATTTCCTGACAACTGCTTGGATTGGAAAGTGTATGTGGCCTGCATTCACCTTTTCTCTGGAATGGTGACGCTACCATACAACGGTATAGTTGCTGCCTTACAACGCCGAGACCCGGGTTTGATCCCGACGATGGATGCTCTCTTTATGGGGGTTGAAAGTTCTCCCTGTGACCAAATGGGTTTCCTCCGGGTTCTCCGGTTTCCTCCCACATTCCAAAGACGTGTAGGTTTGCGGGTTAATTGGCTTCTGTAAATTGTCCTCGGGTGCAGGATGGAACCAGTGCCTGTTGGTCTGCATGGACTCGGTGGGCTGAAGGGAGATACGATGGTGGCATTTGAGTGTTTTGATATGCAGGGAATGGCGGGACATGGATTATGTGTAGGCAGATAAGGGTTGGGCTTTGCATCATGTTCAGCAAAGACATTGTGAAACAAAGGGCCTGTTAAACGCAAATTGGAGGTGTCCTAGGTCTCCTCCATTGTCAGTGTGAGGCTAAATGCAAATTGGACGAACAGCATCTCATATTCCAGCTTACAACCCATTGGTATGAATATTGATTTCTCATATACCGGTGGCACAGCGGTAGAGTTGCCGCCTTACAGCGAATGCAGCGCCGGAGACTCAGGTTCGATCCTGACTACGGGCGCCGTCTGTAAGGAGTTTGTACGTTCTCCCCGTGACCTGCGTGGGTTTTCTCCGAGATCTTCAGTTTCCTCCCACACTCCAAAGACGTACAGGTATGTAGGTTAATTGGCTGGGCAAATGTAAAAATTGTCCCTAGTTGGTGTAGGATCGTGTTAGTGTGCGGGGATCGCTGGGCGGCGCGGACCCGGTGGGCCAAAGGGCCTGTTTCTGCGCTGTATCTCTAAATCTAAAAATCTAAATCTAAATCTAAATCACCTCGGGTAGCCCCGACATTCCTCTCTCTCCATCCCTCCTCATTTCAGGTCTCGACGCTCTCTGTCCCGCTAAGGAACTGCAGATGCTGGTTTACACTGAAGATGGACACAAAATGCTGGAGTAACTGAGGCAGCATCTCTGGAGAGAGGGAACTATCTAAAGATGCTTTCTGTTTACGACCAGTCAGATTGGAATGGACGACATTCAGGCAAATTGACGTTTGCGGTAGAAAATGGTGAAATCTCATCACGAAGGCATCCGTGATTACAACACGTCCGAGCTGCATACCACTGGAGAGGCTGCAAACATTTTTCTGTCAAGTGCTTTGGTCTTGACTTCAACTCAATGGATATCTTCAGCTGGGTCTTGGCGGCATACAGTTAAATATTTTCACCACTGCGATGCAATGAAATGTGCTGATGCAAAGCCTTTGGTGAGGGCTACATTTTTCACCTCTTACTCAACTTCACTTGGTCAGTGTTCAATTTGTTAGTGACAAAAACACAAAGACTGAATGTTGAAAAATCCCTCAAATGAAAACCTTCTGTGGGTCTTTATTAAGCGATTACGCTCAATGTGCAGCAAGAGACAAACACAAGGTCAGAGTGAAAACAACTATGAAGAGCATGAATGTTTTAACCCCCGCTGCATGGGGTAAGTAAGTTACTACCTGTAAATTTATCACATTGAATTTTGGATTGTTATCAAACCATAAAATCAGCCAACGTTCTTCAATTGCTGTCTGCTACCCTAACTTGTTTGGTTGCATATTCAATTCTGAGGCAGCATCTTCCATTCTGATGAATGTAAACCAGGTCTAAAACTGACAACAACATGCATTTGTTACACCGCCCCAAACCTATCACTTGCCAGATAGACACAAACTGCTGGAGTAACTCAGCGGGTCAGGCAGCATCTCTGGAGAAAAGGATTAGGTTGACGTTTCGGTTCGAGACGCTTCACGTTAGGATTTGTCCCGCCACAACCTCTCTTTGCAGCTTTATTCCGCCCCAACTATCATCTGATGAAGGGTCCCGACCCGAAACATCGCCTGTCCACTTTTCCCTCCACAGATGCTGCCTGACCCGCTGAGTTTTGCTCAAGGCGAAACTATTTCTCAGCTACAGGTACCAGGTACTGTAAGTACAGCTCAGTATGGAGAATGTTCCCCGCCCCAAAGCATCACCTATCGACGTTCTCCAGGGATGCTACCTGTCCTGCTGAGTTACTCCAGCACTTGGCTTACATCTTTGTAAATCATCCTCCCCCCCCCCCCCAGCATCTACAGATACTTGTTTTTAACTATTGGAGGTAGACACAAAATGCTGGAGTAACTCAGCGGGTCAGGCAGCATCTCTGGAGAGTAGGAATGGGTGACGTTTCGGGTCGAGATCCATCTTCAGACTGATGTCAGGGAATGGGGGCGGGACAAAGATAGGATGTAGTAGGAAGAAGGAAGACCAGTGGGAGAACTGGGAAGGGGGAGGGGATAGAGAGGGAAAGCAGGGACTACCCGAAGTTAGAGAAACGTGGTCGTAGAGTTGGAGAGCAGGAGGAATCACAGAGGGGGAGCAGTGAGAGAGGATGTTGCTAAACTCTCGTCGAAGAGAGGAGAACTTCTTCAAAGTAGACATACCTTGAGGAGAATTCACAGTGGAACGGCAAGATGTGTAGGAAAAAAACTGCAGATGCTGGTCTAAATCGAAGGTAGACACAAAATGGTGGAGTAACTCAGCGGGTCAGGCAGCATCACTGGAGAGAAGAAATAGGTGACATTTCGGGTCGAGACCCTTCTTCAGACTGACGTCAGGGGAGGGGGCGGGACAAAGATAGGATGTAGTCGGAGACAGGAAGACTAGTGGGAGAACTGGGAAGGGAGAGGGGATAGAGAGGGAAACCTGAACTTCTCTAACCTGAAGTTAGAGAAACGTGGTCGTAGAGTTTAGATTTTAGATTTAGATTTGGAGATACAGCGCAGAAACAGGCCCTTCGGCCCACCGGGTCCGCGCCGCCCAGCGATCCCTGCACATTAACACTATCCTACACCCACTAGGGACAATTTTTACATTTGCCCAGCCAATTAACCTACATACCTGTACGTCTTAGGAGTGTGGGAAGAAACCGAAGATCTCTGAGAAAACCCACGCAGGTCACGGGGAGAACATACAAACTCCGTACAGACGGCACCCGTAGTTAGGATAGAACCTGAGTCTCCGGCGCTGCATTCGCTGTAAGGCAGCAACTCTACCGCTGCGCCACCGTGCCGCTGGTGAGATTTATTATTACTCAACATACATTTTCCAACATGGTATTTTCACTCTAAACATCAGAGGCAATGTTTCAGGAGTATCTCATTTAATATTTCTACTTTTGGGTGCCGTTGTTATCAAACAGCATTTTGTTATGCATGACACAAAGGCCTGGAGGAACTCAGCGGGTCAGGCAGCATCTGTGGAGGATTGGACAGGCAAAATAAGAAGGGGTTTGTTTAGTTTAGCTTAGAGCTACAACACGGAAACAGGCCCATCGGCCCACCGAGTCCGCACCGACCAGTGATCCCCGCACATTAACACTATCCTACACACACGAGGGACAATTTAACATTTACACCAACCCAATTAACCTACATACCTGTATGTCTTTGGAGTGTGGGAGGAAGATCTCGAAAGAAACACACACAGGTCATGGGAACGTACAACGTACACACACCACCCGCAGTCAGGATCGAACCCGGGTCTCTCGTGCTGCAAGGCACTATGTCTCCATGCCACCCTAATTCTATGTCATCACATTTTCTCATCCACCCCCTCCACATTAGGGGGACGATTTACAAGGGGCGATTAATCGACAAACCCGCACGTCTTTGGGATGTGGGAGGGAACTGGAGCACCCGGAGAAAACCTACGCGGTCACAGGGAGAACGTGTAATAGACAATAGACAATAGGTGCAGGAGGCCATTCGGCCCTTCGAGCCAGCATCACCATTCAATGTGATCATGGCTGATCATTCTCAATCAGTACCCCATTCCTGCCTTCTCCCCATACCCCCTGACTCCGCTATCCTTAAGAGCTCTATCTAGCTCTCTCTTGAATGCATTCAGAGAATTGGCCTCCACTGCCTTCTGAGGCAGAGAATTCCACAGATTTACAACTCTCTGATTGAAAAAGCTTTTCCTCATCTCCGTTCTAAATGGCCTACCCCTTCCTCTTAAACTGTGGCCCCTTGTTCTGGACTGCCCCAACATTGGGAACATGTTTCCTGCCTCTAACGTGTCCAACCCCTTAATAATCTTATATGTTTCGATAAGATCCCCTCTCATCCTTCTAAATTCCAGTGTATACAAACCTAGTCGCATCCACCCAGCTTTGTATCATCTGCAAATTTTCTAATGGTACTTTTAATCCCGTCATCCAAGTCATTAATGTATATTGTCCCAGCACCGAGCCTTGCGTTACCCCACTAGTCACTGCCTGCCATTCTGAAAGGAACCCATTTATCCCCACTCGTTGCTTTCTGTCTGCCAACCAATTTTCTATCCATGTCAGTACCCTACCCCCAATACCATGTGCACTAATTTTGCACACTAATCTCCTATGTGGGACCTTGTCGAAGGCTTTCTGAAAGTCAAGGTACACCACATCCACCGGCTCTCCCCTGTCCATTTTCATAAAATTCCAGAAGATTAGTGAAGCATGATTTCCCCTTTGTAAATCCATGCTGACTCGCAACGATCGTGTTTTGGCTATCAAAATGCTCCGCAATTTCGTCTTTTATAATTGACTCCAGCATCTTCCCAACCACTGATGTCAGACTAACTGGTCTAAAATTTCCCATTTTCTCTCTCCCTCCTTTCTTAAAAAGTGGGATAACATTAGCTACCCTCCCTCCAATCCACAGGAACTGATCCTGAATCTATAGAACATTGGAAAATGATCACCAATGCATCCACAATTTCTAGAGCCACCTCCTTAAGTACCCTGGGATACAGACCATCAGGTCCTGGGGATTTATCAGCCTTCAGTCCCATCAATCTACCCAACACCATTTCCTGCCTAATGTGAATTTTCTTCAGTTCCTCCGTCACCCTAGGATCTCTGGCCACTAGAACATGTGGGAGATTGTTTGTATCTTCCTTAGTGAAGACAGATCCAAAGTGCCGGTTCAACTGGTCTGCCATTTCCTTGTTCCCCATAATAAATTCCCCTGCTTCTGTCTTCAAGGGACCCACATTTGTCTTAACTATTTTTTTCCTAAAGAAGCTTTTACTATCCTCCTTTATATTATTGGCTAGCTTACCCTCGTACCTCATCTGTTCTCCCCGTGCAAACTCCACACAGGCAGCAGCTGAGGTCATGGTCTCTGGCATAGTGAGACAGAGGCTCTACCAGCTTTCCACTGCGTTTAGTCTGAAGAAGCGTCCCAACCAGAAATGTCGTCTATCCTTTCTCTCCAGAGACTCCTGCATTCTGTGTCTAGGCCGGGTGAGCAGTTTGATTAATGGATGCAGGTTCATCCCTGACAATCAGCTGAAGTTAAAGGGAAGCTATTGCAACAGAATAAACATAAAATGAAACCCACCCTCAGAATTATATACTGTTTCGTAAATTGGTCTCAGCTGTGGCAAGTTAAAAATAATTGATTTGCCACACAATAAAACATTTTGAATTAAAATATTTTCCAAGTTAAATGTGCTCAGATCCCCTGTGCTGCTCCTGGTAAGACCAGTTTCTTTCTTCGCCATGGTTTGAACGACAAAAGTAAGGGGAAGCTGAGATGAACAGTGCGCACAGGAACTGGTGTTATTTGCAGGGCCCGCAGAACAGTATGTCGACCACACCCCTCCAAGATACACAAGAACAGGAAATTGCCCCCAGTCCAGTCACGTCTGTTCCAACCGAGAGGGCCAACAGTCAGCTTCAGTTTCTCCTTTCAGATACAGCGCGGAAACAGGCCCTTCGGCCCACCGAGCCCGCGCCGACCAGCGGTCCCCGCACACTAACACCATCCTACATACACTTGGGGCAATTTACACATATACCAAGCCAAATAACCCTACAAACCTGCACGTCTTCGGAGTGTGAGAGGAGACCGGAGCAAACCCACACGGATCACGGGGAGAACGTACAAACTCCGTACAGGCAGCACCCGTAGTCAGGGTGGAACCAGGGTCTCTTGCGCTGTGAGGCAGCAACTCCACCCCTGCGCCACCGTGCCGCCCCAGGTGGGTAAAGGTGACCCTCGATTGGGGCAGGGGGTGATGATCAGCACTACCTGCTGCGATCATGGGCACGAGTGGATCGTCCAGCTCACGTCTGAACAGAGCCGCCTGCCTTCGCCAGCAGTCTGTGGTGACAGATGCCGCTGCTAATGTCAAACGTAAGGGAATATTGCCGATTCGTGTCTGAGCACAGAAACATACAGGAACAGGTCAGATCAGGTCAGAACCCTTCTTCAGACTCCTTACGTTTCCAACACGAAACGTCACCTTTTCCTTCTCTCCAGAGATGCTGCCTGGCCCACTGAGATGCTCCAGCACTTTGTGTCTATCTTCGGTATAAACCAGCATCTGCAGTTCCTTCCCACACATAAAAACATACAGCACAGAAATGGGCCCTCTAACAACCCATGCCAACTGTGATGCCTCTCGGTGCTAATCCCATTTAACATAGAGCAGTGCAGCGCAGGAACTGGTCCTACGGCCCACTATGTCTGTGCCGAACATGATGTCAGGTGAAGGTAATCTCCTCTGTCTGCACGCGACCTATATCCCCTGATCTTTCCCATAACTACAGGCCCTTCGGCCCAACTCGCACCTGCCGTCCAAAATGCCAGTCCCATTCGCCTGGAATTCCACTAAGTGGAATTAATTGAAAAAGTGGAATAACATAGAGCTACTGTTAGCGGGTGATCAATGGGTCAGAAATAGATACTAAATGCTGGCGTAACTCAGCGGGTCAGGTAGCATCGCTGGAGAAAAGAAATAGCTAACGTTTTGGGTTGAGACCTTTCCACTCGGTGATCGTCATGCATTCATAAGGTATAGGAGCAGAATTAGGCTCCTCTACCATTCAATCATGGCCAATCCATCTTCCCTCTCTCAACCCCATTCTCCTGCCTTCTCCCCATAACCTCTGACATCCGTACCAATGAAGAATCTATCTGTCTCTGCCTTAAAAATATCTACTGACTTGGCCTCCACAGCCTTCTGTGGCAAATAATTCCACAGATTCACCACCCTCTGACTAAAGAGATTCCTCCTCATCTCCTTTCTAAAGGTATGTCCTTAAAATTCTGAGGCGAGGCCTCTGATCCTAGACTCTCCCACCAGTGGAAACATACTCTCCGCATCCACTCTATCCAGGCCTTTCACTATTCGGTAGGTTTCAATGAGGTCCCCCTCAGTGTGTCTCTAAACTGTGTCTCCAAAGTAAACAAAAATAGAGATAAACACAAGAAGCTGGAGTAACTCAGCGGGACAGGCAGCATCTCTGGAGAGAAGGAATGGGTGACGTTTCGGGTCGAGAACTTTCTTCAGACTGGTTAGGGATAAGGGAAACGAGAGATAGAGACGGTGATGTGGAGAGTTGAAGAACAATGAATGAAAGATATGCAAAAAAGTAACGATGATAAAGGAAACAAAACTAGGCTTAACAAAGATCTGTAGAAGGGTCTCGACCCGAAACGTCACCCATTCCTTCTCTCCTGAGATGCTGCCTGACCTGCTGAGTTACTCCAGCATTTTGTGAATAAATACCTTCGGCATTAAGGATCTAATAAGCCAACACAATGGCACAACAGACCATTGTTAAGCCTAGCTTTGTTTCCTTTATCATCGTTACTTGTTTGCATATCATTCATTCATTGTTCTTTATCTCTCCACATCACCGTCTATATCTCTCGATTCCCTTATCCCTAACCAGTCTGAAGAAGGTGAGAAAGGTCGAGGACAAATCAGGTCTAAATCAAGTTTGAAGAAGGGTCTCGACCCGAAACGTCACCCATTCCTTCTCTCCAGAGATGCTGCCTGTCCCGCTGAGTTACTCCAGCATTTTGTGTCTAACAGGTCTGATGAAGTTTGATGCAGGGTCTCGGCCCAAGACATGTTGCGATGGTATGGGGGATACATTATAGCAACTGACTAAATGCATAGGGTGGTGGAATGGGAGGAGAGCATTATTGGAAGTTACTTAAAATTCCGCTGAGTTGTAAGCTGCCCAAGCGAAATATGAGGTGTTTTCCACCAATTTGCGTGTGGCCTCACTCTAGGGTTGCCAACTGTCCCGTATTAGCCAGAACATCCCATATATTGGGCTAAATTGGTTTGTCCCGTATGGCACCACCCTTGTCCCATATTAGTCCCGGGGGCGCTGTAGGGCCAGATAGTGTAGCTCCGGACACTGTAGGTCCGGACAGCACGTTGGCGCAGCGGTAGAGTTGCTGCCTTACAGCGAATGCAGCGCCGGAGACTCAGGTTCGATCCTGACTACGAGCGCCGTCTATACGGAGTTTGTACGTTCTCCCCGTGACCTGCATGGGTTTTCTCCGAGATCTTCGGTTTCCTCCCACACTCCAAAGACGTACAGGTATGTAGGTTAATTGACTGCGTAAATGTAAAAATTGTCCCTAGTGTGTGTAGGATAGTGTTAATGTGTGGGGATCGCAGGGTGGCGCGGACTCGGTGGGCCGAAGGGCCTGTTTCCGCGTTGTATCTCTAAATCTAAATCTAAATCTAAAACCAGTGTAGGTCCGGAGGCCCGGGCGCCTTCTAACGGAGGTTGCTTAGCAACCCGCCTCCCGGCCCGGGCGGCCGCCATTGGTGGAGCGAGAGCACGTGGCCACAGGTGGGTGAGGTCACGTGGGGCACGGGGCGGTGATGTCACCTTGTCCCTTATTTGGGAGTGGGATAGTTGGCACCGCTACCTCATTCTAGCAATGGAGGAGGCTCAGGACAGATAGTCCAGTATGGGAATGGCAGTTAAAATGGTTGGCAACCGGGAGATCCAGTAGACCTTGGCAGATCAAGTGTGATCACTTCTCAGTAGCACCAAGTGCTTGTTTAACCAGTTGCTGCCTTACAGTGCTTGTAGTACCGGAGACCCGGGTTCCATCCCGACTACGGGTGCAGTCTGTACGGAGTTTGTACATTCTCCCTGTGACCGCGTGGGTTTTCTCCAAGATCTTCGGTTTCCTCCCACGCTCCAAAGACCTTCAGGTTTGTAGGTTAATTGGCTTGGTATATGTGTAAAATTGTCCCTGGTGTGTGTAGGATAGTGTTAATATGCGGGAATCGCTGGTCAGTGCGGACTCGGTGGGCCGAAGGACCTGTTTCCGCGCTGTATCTCTAAACTAAACTGAACTAAACTACTCATCAGAAGCCTATTTCTGAAATAACCACTATGTTTAATTGGATTTTGATCTGGTATTTCAGAAATGCTTCAGAAAAAATCCTATTTACTTCGCAATACTGGCAAAGCATCGTGTTTTTGCTTTAAAGAAGGTTGCATCTCATAGCTGCAAAAGTCCTCTGTCGGGTTTGTGGAAGCAGAGACCAGCAGAGGGTGGTTAACAAAAAGAGACAAGTAGTGCTAGAGTATCTCAGCAGGTCAGGCAGCATCTCTGGGTGACGTTTCGTATCGGGACGCAGTCTGAAGAAGGGGGGTCCCAACTCGAAACATCATCAATCCACGTACAAGAACAGGACCTTCGGCCCACATTGTCTGTGCCGAACATGATACCAAGACCGCCTCTTATTTACGTGCGCATAATCGATATCCCTCCATTCCTTGCATATCTGTAATTGTTTTCTTCTCTGTAGACCTCGTCAGACTCACTCTGTGGTCAATAGACTACTCTCTAGTCCCAATATAGAGTTGTCAAACCAAAGCATTGACCATTCCTTTACGTCCACCAATGCTACTCGCTCGGCCTGCTGAGTTCCTCCAGAAGATTTGGCAGATTTTTCATGGGCGCAACCCACATACTCAGCTCTGCTGCTCATCCCACAAATGCATGTTCCTTACAAATGTGGCACCATTTAAAAGGGAAATAAACAGGCTATAAGATTTATTGCCAAGAAGCATTGTTACGACAAAGAAATAATCTACCAAACACAAATTTCCTTACTTTTTGTGCTATGTTTTTAGATGGTAGAGAAGTCGGAAAGACCGCCTTAGCGCTGTACTTAAAGAAACATTAGGAAAGTGGTGCAGTCTACTCTTCACCAATGAAATCACTCACGTACAATATAAGCAGCTCATAAAATCTCTTGCTGTGTATCAGTAAGTAATAATTTCCATTAATCCACACCATAATTATTTCAGATGCTCATGAATTATTTGCCTGGAGCTTCAATATCAATACACCACAGGCCAAGTAAGAAATATCTTGGCAGCCTCCAGCCCCAAAAATATGTTTCTGCAAACACAGTATGTACAATATGTGATGTGATCTCGCTATCCCAACTATTCAGCTGGTGAAATACTGGACAAACGCTCCGTGCCAAGTCGAGCCGAATGACTGAAGAAGTTCAGGAGCTTTCTAAACTCTCCTCGTTTAGCTGAGGACTCCCCTCCAGAGGTGGGCTTGTGGCGGCATCTCCAAACAACATGAAACCACCACCGTTCTATTGCCCCTGCTCCAACATTCCTTCCTCCGGCTTCACAATTCACAAACTTTTCTGAGTCACAGCTTCTGCTTTAATCACTGGCATTCAACGTACCGTGAGCGTTTGAGGGCTCTGGACCCGCTGGAGTTTAGAAGGATGGGGAGAGGGGGGGGACCTCATTGAAACTTACCGAATAGTGAAAGGCCTGGATAGAGTGGATGTGGAGGGGATGTTTCCACCAGTGGGAGAGTCCAGCAGCAGCCTCAGAATAAAAGGGCATACTTTTAGAAAGGAGATGAGGAGAAGTGTCTTTCGTCAGAGGGTGGTGAATCTGTGGAATTCATTGCCACAGATGGCAGTGGAGGCCAAATCAATGGGAATATTTAAAGCGGAGATTGACAGATTCTTGATTAGTAAGGGTGTCAAACGTGGTTGAGAGGGAGAGATAGAACAGCCATGATTGAATGGCGGAGTAGACTAGGATGGGCTGAATGGCCTAATTCTCCACCAATGACTTATGAACTTTGCTCCGACCATCCACCTATAAAAACACTTTGTCCAGCCTCTCCTCTCCTCTCTCCCAGCTTTCCTCACCCCCCCTCCCCCACAATCAGTGTGAAGAAGGGTCCCAACCCAAAACGTCACCTATCCACGTTCTCCAGGGATGCTGCCTGTTCTGCTGAGTTACTCCAGCACTTTGCGTCCCTTTGTGTACACCGTCATCTGCAGTTCCGTGCTTCTACCAATCTACTGCACACAGGTGCCCATACACTAATGAAGGGGGGGAATTGGGGTGGGGGGGGGGGGAAGAGAAAGGACGCCCTTCATTTTGATAATGCCGTTGAACAGAAGGAAGTGCAGTTGGAGCCGATGTTTTGTGAGGCTGCAGCACTGAGAGGACTGGGTGCAGCGGTAGACTTGCTGCCTCACAGCGCCAGAGACCTAGGTTCCATCCTGACTACACGTGCTATCTGGTCTGAGTTTGTATGTTCACGCCGTGACCTGCGTGGGTTTTCTCCGGGAGCTCCGGTTTCCTCCCCCACTCCAAGGACAGACAGGTTTGCAGGTTGATTGGCTTTGGTAAAATTGTAAATTGTCCCTGGTGTGTGTAGGATAGTGCTAGTGTGCGGGGATCGCTGGTCGGCGCGGATTTTTAGATTTAGATTTAGAGATACAGCGCAGAAACAGGCCCACCGGGTCCGCGCCGCCCAGCGATCCACGCACATTAACACTATCCTACACCCACTAGGGACAATTTTTACATTTGCCCAGCCAATTAACCTACAAACCTGCACGCCTTTGGAGTGTGGGAGGAAACTGAAGATCTCGGAGAAAACCCACGCAGGTCACGGGGAGAACATACAAACTCCGTACAGACGGCGCCCGTAGTCGGGATGGAACCTGAGTCTCCGGCGCTGCATTCGCTGTAAGGCAACAACTCTACCGCTGCGCCACCGTGCCGCTGACTCAGTGGGCTGAAGGGCCTGTTTCCGCGCTGTATCTCTAAACTAAACTAAAGATCACTTTTGACAGATGCAGCAGCAGCATCCTTAGGGGGCATGAAACATCTGTACGTGGCCCCAGGCTTTATTCGACACATCTGTCGCATTGATGCTGGTAGTGCCACCCACAACACCTCGGATATTTCAAGTTTCACTCTGGACCCAGCCATTCATCTCACCTGCCACCCTAAATAGCTTCTCTCCCTCCTTATTGTGCACCACCAGACTCAGGAACAGCTTCTTCCCCATTGTTATCAGGCTTCTGAACGGCCCTTCCATAAGCTAGGGTCCTGTCCGATTCACCTCTACCCCATTGCAGACGTTTAGACTTTAGAGATAAAGCCTGGAAACACCCATTTTCGGCGCAATGAGTCCGCACCGACCAGCGATCACCCCGTGCACCAACAATATCCTTCACACACTAGGGATAATGTACGATTATTTTACCACAGCCAATTAACCTACAAACACCGGTACGCCTTTGGAGTGTGGGAGGAAACCGGAGCGCCCGGAGAAAACCCACGCAGGTCACGGGGAGAAACTCTGTGCAGACAGCACCCGTAGTCAGGATCGAACCTGAGTCTCTACTGCTGTTAGGCAGCAACTCTGCCTTTGCGCCACCGTGCCGCCCCCAATGGACAATGGGCTTTGCCAATAGAATGAGTGCACGCCAATGCTAAGAATCTAAGGAGGTTAGATTTGAGTTTAGTTTAGAGTTACAGCGCGGAAACAGGCCCTTCGGCCCACCGAGTCCGCACTGACCAGCGATCCTCGCACATGAACACTATCCTACACACACCAGGGACAATTTACATTTTTTTCACCGAAGCCAATTAGCCTAAACTTGTACGTCTTTGTAGTGTGGCAGGAAACCGGAGCACCGGAAGAAAACCCACGCAGGTCACAGCGAGAACGTACAAACTCCATACAGACAGCACCCAGAATCAGTATCGAATTCAGGTAATTGGCGCTGTGAGGCAGCAACTCTACTGCTTCATGCCATCGTGCCAATCTTTGGAAGTGTTTAAAGAAGGCATGGTTGACCTTCTGAAAGATCGTAAAATTGGGGGGCCAGGGGAGGGGGCGTGGAAGAGAAGTTGAGGTTGAGATCAACCACGATTATATTGAATGGTGGGGCAGGGTTGAGGGAACAGGAGGCCTATTCCCGGTATATATTTTCTTATGTACCTGCAAACTCCACACAAACATCACCCGAGGTCAAGATCGCACCTGGGTCGCTGGTGCGGTGGCAGATTGTTGTGTTATTATTACTTATTGTATATTTTAATTTTGTTGTATTGGTGCGTTAATGTGCCTATAAATGCTGCAGCCAGTAAGATTGTCAATGCACTGTTTCAAGTGCAAACGCTTTTTTAGCGCCTTGTAAAAAGTACGTTGGCCTGCGTTTCAATTCCCAGCCTCCGCAGTTTGCAAGAAACATGGGAAAAATGGGGATTTTGTTGGTAGCACAAGTTTTACCCAATATATAATAATTAAAAACCAATGTCAGTACTTAGGGTTACAGGGATTCCATGAACATTTCATCAATTTTCTTGATCGGAGGGGTTTAGACGGATCTGGGCCAAATGCGGGCAAATGGAACTAGCTTTGATGGAGCATCTTGTTCAGCAGGAACGAGTTGGGCGAAAGGGGCTGTTTCTGTGCTGTATGAATCTACGACTCCATGATCTGCCTCGCGAGACCAAACGTAGACTGGGCGATCGATCCGCTGAACACCTTTGCTTAAGTCCGCTCGGACCTACCTGATCTCCCGGTTGGCAAACAGTTTAATTCCCCTTCCCATTCCCACACTGACCTTTCTGTCCTGGGTCTCCTCCATTGTCAGAGTGAGGCCAAACGCAAATTGGAGGAACGGCACCTCATCTTTTGCTTGGGCAGCTTACAACTCAGTGGTATGGGTATTGATTTCTCTAACTTCAAGTAACCCCTGGCTTCCCTCTCTCTCCATGCTTCCTCCTCCCAAGTCACACCAGCCTCTCGTTCTCACCTAGCAAACAACTAACAATGGCCTGTTTCCTTTCTCATCGTTACTTTTTCGCACATCTTTCATTCATTTGTTCTAGTTCTGTCTACATCACCGTCTGTATCTCTCGTTTCCCTTTCCCGACTCTCAGTCTGAAGAAGGGTCTCGACCCGAAACATCACCCATTCCTTCTCTCCAGAGATGCTGCCTGTCCCACTGAGGTACTCCAGCATCTTGTGTCTACCTCCTATTCGGTAACCTTGACTTAAACAGGAGTTCCCATCAAATATGTTTCGTTACGTTCAGCAAATGTGATTCCATTTACTCAGTCTCCTCGCTCGTGAGATTTTGCCCAGTGTATGATTTGGAATTCACTGCCTAAAGGGTAGAGGAAGCAGATTTATCGGTAACTGCCAGAGGGGAACTGGGCACTTCTTTGAAAAGGAGACAATTTCAAGACGATAAGGGAACAGTGGGAATGTGAGGTTAATTGGACAGGTCTTCCACAGAATGTGCTGTGCGATTCTACATTGGTCGAAGATATATTAAATGAAAACTGGACAGAAACCTGAACACTTCCATGAATGTAAAACTATTTATTCACAAAATGCTGGAGTAACTCAGCAGGTCGGGCAGCATCTCGGGAGAGAAGGAATGGGTGACGTTTCGGGTCAAGACCCTTCTTCAGAAAACTATTATTCAGTGTGATTTTCCACATTTCAACTATTGAATAAAGCAGTGTTTATGGCCTTTTACTAGATTGTGTGTGTAGATTGCATTGATCATTTGAAAGATAAAGTAGGGAAATAGGCACTTGAGCCCACAGGGACCATTGAAAGCCCGTTCACACTTGGTCTTTATTATCCCATCTTTTAAATCTTTATATAGAGTGAAAATTATTAGCAGTTTATCATCCAGTTCCCCACACATCAGGAGGGGATTTTACAGAGGCGAATTAAGCTACAAACCCGCAAGTCTTTGGGGCGAGGGAGGAAACAAGAGTACATGGCCCACCAAGTCCACACTGACCAGCGGTACACTAGCACTATCCTGCACATGAGGGACAATTTACAATTTTTACCAAAGCAAATTAACCTACAAACCCGTACGTCTTTGGAGTGTGGGAGGAAACCGGAGCACCCGGAGAAAACCCACGCGGTCACAGGGAGAACGTACAAACTCCACACAGACATCACCTGAGGTCAGGATCGAACCTGGATCTCTGGCTTTGTGAGGAGGCGGCATCTCTATCAGGGTGCCACTGTAGTGAACAACCAAAGGTCACTGCGGGCATTGTCCATAGACTACTAATTAAACTTGGGAAGCTTCATGATCGAGAGTCGCATCGTCACAATAACACAATATTCTGAAGAAGGGTCTCGACCCGAAACATCACCCATTCCTTCTCTCCAGAGATTTTTTTAGATTTATTAGATTTAGAGATACAGCGTGGAAACAGGCCCTTCGGCCCACCGAGTCCGCGCCGCCCAGCGATCCCCGCACACTAACATTATCCTACACACACTAGGGACAATTTTTACATTTACCCAGTCAATTAACCTACAAACCTGCACGTCTTTGGAGTGTGGGAGGAAACCGAAGATCTCGGAGAAAACCCACGCAGGTCACGGGGAGAACGTACAAACTCCGTACAGACGGCGCCCGTAGTCAGGATGGAACCTGAGTCTCCGGCGCTGCATTCGCTGTAAGGCAGCAACTCTACCGCTGCGCCACCGTTGCCTGTCTGTCCCGCGGAGTTACTCCAGCGTTTTGTGTCTACCTTCAATTTAAACCGGCATCTGCACGTTCTTCTCTACACAATAACACAATATCTCAGTCTTGAGAAAGAAACGAGTAGGATGGAACAGCTAATTCATAAGATTCCACGGAGGCACGAGAGACTACAGATGCTGGAGTCTGGAGCAAAGAAACAAATCTGTTGGAGGAACTCAGCGGGTCAGGCATTGTCGTTGGAGGGGACAGGAATGGTTGACATTTCAGGTCAGGGCAAGGCATTCGGACCTGATGCATGGTCTCAACCTGAAATGTTAACAATTCCATTCCCTCCACAGATGCTGCTCGACCCCCCCCCCCCCCCCCCCCCCCGAGTTCCTCCAGTAGTTTGTTTTTTGTGTCTTTTTTAGTGTCTGAAAATCAAAACTCTTGTGTTTATTAATTCTAACAACCAGTCTGAAGAAGGGTCTCGACCAGAAACGTCACCCATTCCTTCTCTCCAGAGATGCTGCCTGACCCGCTGAGTTACTCTGGCATTTTGTGTCTATCTTCGGTTTAAACCAGCATCTGCAGTTCCTTCCTGCACAAAATTATTTGAAATGCTTATTACAAATGTTATATCTGTCTGTGCCTACAAACATGCAAAACATAACCACAATGTCATGTTGACAATTTATTTTACAAATATGATTATACTGACCCAAGTAACATGAGTATTTCCGGGGAGTTTCTATACAACATGTTTTCAACATATTTATCCTGCTACAAATTAGCAGAGATTGGGGGGAAAGTCCGTTAAAACAGCCACATGGATTACAAAAAGTAAACTTGTAGTTCTGGTTGGGTAGCACGATAACTCTATTGAATAAGTCGCAGAAAGTTAGCTGACTAACTGCTAATCATTTTCACTCTATAAATTCCACATCATGCAACAAGTCAATTACAGTGTATTGGACATTACCAAATTAGAATCTTTCAGTTTAAGGAAGGATGGAGGGAGGGGAGAGGGGAGGGAGGGAGGGAGGGAGGGGGGGGGGGGGGGAATGGGAGAGGGTGCTGCACCAATGCAGGAGAGGCAACCCTAGGGGGGAGAGGGGAGGGGGGAGAAGAGAAGGAGGGGAAGAGGGGGGAAGGGAGGGGAGGAGGAGAGGGGAGGAGAGGGTGCTGCACCAATGCAGGAGTGGTTTGGGCCCAACGGGTCCACTTGGTCTAGTATCACACTAAACCTTTCCTATCATGTACCTGTCCAAATTTCTTTTAAATGGTGTTGCTGTACCTGCCTCAACTAATTCCTCTGGCAGCTCGTTCGATGTACTCACCACTGTGTCTATGTGAAAGTTATCCCTCAGGTTTCTGCTAAATCTTTCCCTGCTCACCCTTAATCCTATGCCCTCTAGGTCTTGATTCCCCGATCCTGGGTAAAAAAAACTGCATTCGCTCCACCTATTCCCCCTCATGAATTTGGACACCTCTATAAGATGGTGTATCTCAGCCTCCTGCGCTCCAAGGAATAAAGTCCTCCCCTGCCCAACCTCTCCCTGTAGCTCAGGCCCTCGAGTGCTGGCAACATCCTCATAAATCTTCTCTGCACTCTTTCTAGATTGACGATATACAGCAGGAGAACCAAAAGTGAACACAATACTCCAATTGCTACCTCACCAAAGTTTTGTACCACTGTCACATAACGTCCCAACTTCTATCGCTGATATTTCGGGCTGGTACCCCCGAAACGTCACTTATTTCTGTCCTCCAGGGATGCTGCCTGATCCGCTGAGTTACTCCAGCACTGTGTGTCTTTCCTTGGCAAACCAGCACCCCAGCTTAAGGACCATTCAGATGTTATAACAGAGGGGAAGAAGTAATATATGCAAACTTTGCACACTGAACAAACCCTTCATCGATGGAAACAAGCAAAATACGACCTAGTATGGACAGAGTATCCATAGGTAGACTCTTGTTTGTTTTTTGCTCGCTGAATATAGTGCCTGGGGATTTTCGTTTGAGACCTCCGAAGAAGAAGGCAAGATTTTGGTTTAGCGCCTCATCTGAAAGTCAGCAACTCTAACAGTGCAAATTAATGAGCCGAGGATTTTGTACGCCAGCTCTTCGGATGAAATTTGAACCTGTAACCTTCTGGCTCAAGAGTGAAGCTGCTCACAGCTTGGGGGGAACAACATACATTTTGTTATGAAGTTAAAGCCTTTGCTGAGGATAGACAGTCTGAAGAAGGGTCTTGACCCGAAACATCACCTATTCCTTCTCTCCAGCTTCTCTCCAGAGATGCTAGTTACTCCAGCATTTTGTGTCTATCTGAGGTTGTTTATTCTGTACTCTTAATAAATAAAACGTTAAGAGAGGCCCACAATTCAAGACATGGCCGCAAAATTCAGTGCGAGTTTGCAAATGAGTGGCAAATGTGCCCTCCAGAACTCCAAACCTCTACCAAATCAGGAGGTAATTATACAATAACAGAAAAAATGTGATTTTCTTAGCACTTTGCATTCAATGTAATTGGCCTCATTTACTTAATTGTGTTATTTTTGAAACTGTAGAGTGGCAACAAAGTTCACGAAAATATTCTTATGAAAAGAATCCAGAGGGAAATCTTTGAAAAAGTAGTGTGTGTGTGTGTGTGTGTGTGTGTGTGTGTGTGTGTGTGTGTGTGTGTGTGTGTGTGTGCGTGTGCGTGCGTGTGTGTGGAGTTTGCACGTTCTCCCTGTGACCATGTGGGTTTCCTCTGGGTGCTCCAGTTTTCTTGCGCAAAACAGAGACGTGTGGGTTCGTAGGTTGTGTGGGAAGGAACTGCAGATGCTGGTTTGCACTGAAGATTGATACAAAATGATGGAGTTTCTGATCCAACATGCTGAGTTTCTCCTGCACTTTCTGTCTTTCTTTTCTGTAAAAAAAAAGCATCTGCAATTCCTTGTATCAATTTTTTACTGCTCCACTACGAAGAAGGAAAGCGGAACGTCACCCATCCATGTCCTCCAGAGATGCTGCCTGACCCGCTGAGTTACTCCAGCACTCTGTGAAACGTCACCCATCCATGTTCTCCAGAGATGCTGCCTGACCCGCTGAGTTACTCCAGCACTCTGTGAAACGTCACCCATCCATGTTCTCCAGAGATGCTGCCTGACCCGCTGAGTTACTCCAGCACTCTGTGAAACGTCACCCATCCATGTTCTCCAGAGATGCTGCCTGACCCGCTGAGTTACTCCAGCACTCTGTGAAACGTCACCCATCCATGTTCTCCAGAGATGCTGCCTGACCCGCTGAGTTACTCCAGCACTCTGTGAAACGTCACCCATCCATGTTCTCCAGAGATGCTGCCTGACCCGCTGAGTTACTCCAGCACTCTGTGAAACGTCACCCATCCATGTTCTCCAGAGATGCTGCCTGACCCGCTGAGTTACTCCAGCACTCTGTGAAACGTCACCCATCCATGTTCTCCAGAGATGCTGCCTGACCCGCTGAGTTACTCCAGCACTCTGTGAAACGTCACCCATCCATGTTCTCCAGAGATGCTGCCTGACCCGCTGAGTTACTCCAGCACTCTGTGAAACGTCACCCATCCATGTTCTCCAGAGATGCTGCCTGACCCGCTGAGTTACTCCAGCACTCTGTGAAACGTCACCCATCCATGTTCTCCAGAGATGCTGCCTGACCCGCTGAGTTACTCCAGCACTCTGTGAAACGTCATGCATCCATGTTCTCCAGAGATGCTGCCTGATCCGCTGAGTTACTCCAGCACTCTGTGAAACGTCACCTATCCATGTTCTCCAGAGATGCTGCCTGACCCGCTGAGTTACTCCAGCACTCTGTGAAACGTCACCTATCCATGTTCTCCAGAGATGCTGCCTGACCTGCTGAGTTACTCCAGCATTGTGTCTTTTCTTCATAAAAGCTTCCTACTTGTGGACGTCCCTTTGTGCACAAAAAACCTTCTGCAATCAACTTTTGCAAGCTCCCACTTAAATACCATAAAGATTTACCGTCACCAAATTTAGAACGGTAGCGTGGATCAGTCGAGCCTTTTCTCCTTATCTCATACTTATCTCCGTATCCTCATCGCACACCTTTTGTCTTTTCATCCCTGGCCTTTGTCCACTTATCCACCCTCCTCTCACCTATATCGACCTATCACTCGCCAGACGATATCCCTCTCCCACCTCTCTTCCCGCTTTCATCCCCCCCCTCCCGCAATCAGGCTGGAGAAAGGTCCTGACCTGAAACGTTGCCTTTCCATGCTCTTCACAGATGCTGCCTGACCCGCTGAGTTACTCCAGCACTTTGTGTCTTTTAAAAAAATAAACCAGCGTCTGCAGTTCCTTGTGCCTACATTTTCCTGCCCTCTTCCTTCACCAATTCAAAACTGACAGAACTACGGTCGGCGCGGAGGCAGTGGGCTGAAGGGCCCGTTCCCATGCTGGGTCTTTTAATGTCATTCAATAGTTAGCCACTACACAAATCATGTATCTAATAGAATATTGAACTGGTCAGCACCTAATTTCCCTGTCGACACAGCGAGTTTATGTACAGATGACAAGGTTCTTAATGATCTGGTTAAAAGAGCATTTTTGGCTCAGCCAAACTATGCACTGAGTCACGACAGAAACAATGCGTTCAAATATTTTGTATTTTTCAGTATTTACTGCTTTCAGGTGCCAATTTGGACAAACACGCCACGAGCCCCCAAACCACAGGCATTTAAAAACGTCAAATAAAACGAAGGGCAAAACAAGCCAGGGTCTCCTCACGAAGCAGACTCGAGACACGAAGCGAGATTTCTACTCATTGAAAAAGCAACAGTGTGAGGCAAGGCTAAGAGAGGAAATTAGATCCATACAGGAGAAAAAAACACAACCGCGTTAAACATTGATAGACACAGAGTGCTGGAGTAACTCAGCGGGTCAGGCAGCATCTCTGGAGAACATGGATGGGTGACGTTTCACAGAGTGCTGGAGTAACTCAGTGGGTCAGGCAGCATCTCTGGAGAACATGGATGGGTGACGTTTCACAGAGTGCTGGAGTAACTCAGCGGGTCAGGCAGCATCTCTGGAGAACATGGATGGGTGACGTTTCACAGGGTGCCGGAGTAACTCAGCGGGTCAGGCAGCATCTCTGGAGACCATGGAGTGGTGACTTTTCAGGTCGGGACCCTTCTTCAGACTGATAGAGGGTCTCGATCAGAAAAGTCACCCATTCCTTTTTCTCCAGAGATGCTGCCTCACCCGCTGAGTTTCTCTAGCGCTTTCCCTAACCGAAGGGCCTGTTTCCACGCTGTATGACTAACAAAATAAAATGTGCTTTTCCTGATATTGCCAGTGGTGTTGGAATGTTAAAATACAGTGGTGTTAAAACACAGTTAAAACGGAAGAACCTTCACAAAACTAACATAAACAGTATTTTTTTTTAAAGTTTAAACTTGCTCACTGTTTGGCATCAGGGCTGCAACTGTGAAATCAGAAGGGTCACAGTGAGTAGAAAGCACTGTTGGAAATATTTATCAGTTTCGCTTACTTAACTTATTTTAATACAGTTTTGAGATACGGCGTGAAAACAGGCCCTTTGGCCCATCGACTTCACGCCTACCTCTGATCACCCGTTCACAGTCTGAAGAAGGGTCTGGACTCGAAACGTCAGCCATTCCTTCTCTCCAGAGATGCTGCCTGTCCCGCTGAGGTACTCCAGCATTTTGGGTCTATCTATCCAAGTTCACACTAGTTCTGTTAACCCAAATTATATAACAAAGAGGGACCCGACGGTGGGGGGAGGGGGGGCGAGAACAAAGAGGGACCATCAAGACCATAATGAGTACTTTGGAACTTTGTCGACTCTTTGTGTACTTTGTGCACTGTACGCAAATACAAAGAATCTCACTGTACCTAGGTCCACGTGACAATAGATCACATTCGTATCCATTGTGTACACACAAGGGGGCAATTCACAGGGGCCAATTAACCTACACACCGCCACCTCTTTGGGATGCGGGAGGAAACCGGAGCATCCGGGGAAAACCCACGTGGTCACACAGGGAGAACGTGCAAACTCCACACAGGCAATATCCGGGGTCGGGACCGAGCCCGGAGCTCTGGCGCTGTGAGGCGTGCCAATGGAGTCCAATCTACCAGATTTTCATATGGATTTCACAACCTCTAAATGTGGAATGGGACTTCTGAGGCCACGTGAAACACGGGGCAGTTTTTCTCCAAGTGACAGAAGACCTCATTCCTGCATCTCATACATTCATCTCCATCCATTTCAAATACATTGTTTTATCTTAGAAGAAACAACATTTTAAGTTACTTAACCATGTAGAGATATTATTTTAATTTTTTTAGTGACCGAACCTTTCTTGAGGCACGCGAGGACACATGTTCTTTGAAATATTTTTACATTGCGGAAGTGGATTCGTCAAGGTTTTCAACTATGTAATTGTTCTTAATGCAATATACAGGCAACTCGCCTGCCTGGAAGATTATTTATTTCCAAAAGGAGGCAGAATATACTGAGCAAAGCTGGAGGCGGAATATGCTGAGTGTTTTCTCACGGTTACAGTTTTGACCCGAAACATCAACTCCTGTTTTTCCACAGTTGCTACCTGACTTGCAGACTGTTTCCAGGGCAGCGGTAGAATTATAGACAATAGGTGCAGGAGGAGGCCATTCGACCCTTTGAGCCAGCACCGCCATCCAATGTGATCATGGCTGATCATTCTCAATCAGTACCCCGTTCCTGCCTTCTCTCCATGCCCCCTGACTCCGCTATCCTTAAGTGCTCTATCTAGCTCTCTCTTGAATGCATTCAGAGAATTGGCCTCCACTGCCCTCTGAGGCAGAGAATTCCACAGATTCACAACTCTCTGACTGAAAAGGTTTTTCCTCATCTCAGTTCTAAATGGCCTACCCCTTATTCTTAAACTGTGGCCCCTTGTTCTGGACTCCCCCAACATTGGGAACATGTTTCCTGCCTCTAACGTGTCCAACCCCTTAATAATCTTATACGTTTCGATAAGATCCCCTCTCATCCTTCTAAATTCCAGTCTATACAAGCCTAGTCGCTCCAGTCTTTCAACATATGACAGTCCCGCCATTCCGGGAATTAACCTAGTAAACCTACGCTGCACGCCCTCAATAGCAAGAATATCCTTCCTCAAATTTGGAGACCAAAACTGCACACAGTACTCCAGGTGCGGCCTCAATTGTTGCCTCACAGCGCCAGAGACCCGGGTTCCATCCCGACTATGTGTGCTGTCTGTGCGGAGTTTGCACGCTCTCTCTGTGACCGTGTGGGTTTTCTCCGGGTACTCCAATTTCCTCTTGCACTCCAGGTTTGTAGGTGAATTAGCTTCGGTAAAGATTGTAAATTATCCCTCGTGTGTAGCATAGAGTGTTGGAGTACAGGGTGATTGCTGCCCGTCGCAGACACGGTGGGCCGAAGGGCCTCTTTCCACACTATATCTCTAAAGTCTAAAGACTTCCAGCCGGAAATACACCCTTTTTCACGACCGTATGTCTTTGATGGGTATGCCTGTTGTAAGTCCAAACTGGCAAATCACAATGGATCCAACACATTCTAATCTTCTAAATCAGCCTACCATGAGGGTCTTTATCAAATGCCTTACTAAAATCCATGCAGACAATATTCATGCAGGGCGGCACGGTGGCGCAGAGTTAGAGTTGCTGCCTTAGAGCACGATCCCGACTACGGGTGCTGTCTGTGCGGAGTTTGTACGTTCTCCCCGTGACCTGCGTGGGTACTCTCTGAGTTCTTCAGTTTCCTCCCACAGGTTTGTAGGTTAATTGGCTTGGTATCAATGTAAATTGTCCCTGGTGTGTGTAGGATAGTGTTAATGTGCTGGGATCGCTGGTCGGCACGGACTTGGTGGGCCGAAGGGCCTGTTTCCGCGCTGTATCTCTAAACTAAACTAAATATCCACAGCATACCCTCATAAATCATATCTGTTACCTCCCCAAAAACCATAAAATTAATAAGGCATGACTCTAAATGGACAGAGACATACGACTGTCCTTACTTATTGCATCCCTCTGTAATTGGATCCTCGACTTCCTCATCCATCTGTTGGAATTGGCAGAAACACATCTTCCTCAATAACAATCAGTGTGGGAGCACCTCAAGGCTGCGTGCTCAGCCCCCTGCTCTACTCACTCTATACACACGACTTTGCAGTCGGACAGTGTGAACTCCATCTTCAAGTTCGCCAACGACACCACTGTTGTTGGACGAATTACAGATGGTGATGAGTCAGAGTATAGATTTTAGATTTAGATTTAGAGATACAGCGCAGAAACAGGCCCTTCGGCCCACCGGGTCCGCGCCGCCCAGCGATCCCCGCACACTAACACTGTCCTACACCCACTAGGGACAATTTTTACATTTACCCAGTCAATTAACCTACATACCTGTACGTCTTTGGAGTGTGGGAGGAAACCGAAGATCTCGGAGAAAACCCACGCAGGTCACGGGGAGAACGTACAAACTCCGTACAGACGGCGCCCGTAGTCAGGATCGAACCTGAGTCTCCGGCGCTGCATTCGCTGTAAGGCAGCAACTCTACCGCTGCGCCACCGTGACGATCAAGTGAGATCGACCGATTGACCAAATGGTGCCAGCACAACAACCTGGCTCTCAATGTCAGCAAAACCAATGAACTGATTGTGGACTTTGGAAGTGGAAAGATGGGGATCCACAATCCTGACTCAAAAACTTCAAATTCCTGTTTGAGCATATTTCCGAAGATCTTTCCTGGACCCAGCATACTGATGCAATTATAAATAAAGCACATCAACGCCTCTACTTCCTGAGAAGATTATGGAGATTCGCTCTGTCAGAGAGCATTCTCTTGAACTTCTCCAGGTGTGCAGTAGAGACCACATTGACTGGTTGCATCACGGCCTGGTTCAGCAACTTGAACGTCCAGGAGCGGAAAAGACTGCAAAAAGTTGTGAACACTGCCCAGTCCATCACCGGCTCTGACTTCCCCACCATCGAAGTGATTTATCGGAGTTGCTGCCTCAAAATGGCACCCAGCATCATCAGAGACCCACACACCACACTGTCATCTTACCCCTGCCATCGGGAAGAAGGTACAGGAGCCTGAAAACTGTGACGTCCAGGTTCAGGAACAGCTTCTTCCCTACAGCCATCAGGCTGTTGGAACACTACAACCTCAAATAAGCTCTGAACTACATAGATATTATTATTATTAATTATTATTATTATTATTATCAACATTATTATTATTATTATTATTATTCTATTGTTTGTTTTTTAAGTATGTGTGTATGTGTATGTGTATATACATATATGTGTGTGTGTATATATATATATATATGTGTGTGTGTGTGTGTGTGTGTGTGTGTGTGTGTGTGTGTGTGTGTGTGTGTGTGTGTGTGTGTGTGTGTGTGTGTGTGTGTGCGCGTGTGTGTGTACCTGTGAGTATGTGTATATATACACACTGAACTTTTTTTTCTCTCTCGCTTATCATATTGTTTACATTGTACTATGTTTACATATTGTGTTGTGCTGCAGCAAGTAAGAATGTCCTTGTCTTATCTGGGACACATGACAATAAAACACCCTTGACTCTTGATTCTTATTCCATTCTCTTCCAAAAGCAAGTAAACCCTACTCCATGGAATCCTCTCCAATAGATGATGTGAGGCTCACTGCCCTATAATTTCCCTGATATATCTACTTCCCTTCTTAACAACATTGACTGCTCTCCAGTCCACCAGGATCTCACCTGTGGCTGGAGAAGATACAAAGATGTTTCCACGAGTGGGAGAGTCTAGGACCAGAGGCCATAGCCTCAAAAAAAGGACGTACCTTTAGAAAGGAGATTGAGAGGGAGTTCTTTAGCCAGCGGGTGGTGAATCTGTGGAATTCACTGTTACAGAAGGCTGTGGAGGCCATCAATGGATATTTTTAAGGCAGAGATAGACAGATTTTTGATTGGTATGGGTATTAGGGGTTATGGGGGAAAGGCAGAAGAACGAGGTTGAGAGGGATAGATCTGCCTTGATTGAATGGCGTAGACTTGATGGGCCAAATGGCCTAATTGATTCAAGATTCAAGATTCAAGATTCAATTTAGTGTCACAGGTCAATTAAGGTACAGTGAAATTTGAGTGACCACACAGCCATACTAAGTAAAAAGCAACAAGACACACAGCCACATAAAATAAAATTTAACATAAACATCCACCACAGCGGATTCCACATTCCTCACTGTGATGGAAGCTAATAAAGTTCAATCAGCTTCCTCTTTGTCCACCCGCGGTCGGGGCTGTTGAACCGTCCGTAGTCGCCGCTGCCGACTGTCCGAGGCCCTCGCGTCGGGGCGATCGAAACTCCCCGCGTCGGGACGGTTGAAACTCTCCGCGGCACGGAGCTCCCGAGTCGGCCTCTTCTCACCAGAGACCGCGGGCTTCACGGTGTTAAAGTCCACAGGCCCCGCGGTTGGAGCTCCCCACAGTCGATCCCCGGCAAAGGATCGCAAGCTCCGTGATGTTAAAGTCCGCGGCTTGAAGCGCCGGGCCAGTCTCCAGGAAAGGCCGCCAACTCCTCGATGTTAGGCCGCAGTGGGGACGGAGATACGACACGGGGAAAAATCACATCTCCGTCAAGGTAAGAGATTGAAAAAAGGTTTCCCCCAATTCCCCCCCCCCCCCTACATAAAACAAACCAAGAAACACTAAAACATACTTTAACACACACTTAAAATAATAAAAACAATAGAAAGGACAGACAGACTGTTGGCGAGGCAGCCGGTGCTGGTGGCGCCACCCAGTGGTCCTAGAATCTAAGAACTTATGAACCTTTGTCAAGTCTGCTGCAATCTCCTCTTTCGCCTCTCTCAACAACCTGGGGAACTCCCTCCAGACTCTGGGGACATCCATCGTCGTGCTTTCCAAGAGACCCAACACAGGACGACACCATTGGATTGTTGCCCACCATTTATGTTAATGTAAAAAAATGTTTTCACATCTTCTGGCTGTGTAAATCCATTTACACAAGAGTTTGTTGAAATAATTTCCAGCCATGAATTCAATGAAAACCTGCCATTCGCACGATGTGGACTGGTGGGTACATGGTAGTTGGACTCCTTACTCCACATCTTTTAGCATGAAACCTAAAATTGGTGAACTCAATGTTCACGCAGTTGGGTTGTAAGCTCCCCAAGCGGAATATGAAGTGGTGTTCCTCCAGTTTGCGTCTGGCCTCTCTCCAGCAGTAGGAGTGTTTATTTCCACAGACTTGCCTTCTTGCAACATGCCTGTCCATTGCTGTATAGACATATCGCAACTGCTTGGTGTCCGCGATGGGAAGTAGGAACGGAACAAGCAGTGAGGTGGAAACAAGAAACTGCAGATGCTGGTCCTCAAAAAAAAAAGACACAAAGTGCTGGAGTAACTCAGCGGACGGTCAGGCAGCATCTCTGGAGGGAAGGAATGGGTGACGTTTCGGGCCGAGATCCTTCTTCAGACTAATGGCTCAGTGGGTAGAAGTGGAGGGGAGAAATAGATGTGAGTCCTGGTGGGGAACATGGGAGGGGAGGGGGGGAGTTGGGGCATGGGGTGGGTGGGGGGGGGGAATGAGGCTTTTTGGCAGTTATCTAAGATTGGAGAATTCAATGTTCATACGTTGGGCTGTAGGAAAGTAGTTGAGAGCATTGTCTGAAATTTCATAATCATACTCATAATCGTAATCATACTTTATTAGCCAAGTAGGTTTTGCAACATACAAGGAGTTTCATTTGCCGTACAGTCATACCAATAAAAAGCAACAGAACACACAAAATACATTTTAACATGAACTTCCACCAGTGACTCCTCCACATTCCTCACTGTGATGGAAGGCAAAAAAAAAGTTCAATCTCTTCCCTTCTTTGTTCTTCCGCGGTCGGCCTTCCGTTGACGAGGCGATCTAGACTCCCGTAGCTCTGTGTCGGGGCGATCAAGCTCCTGCATCGGGTGGGGGGGGGGGGGGGAGAATCTCAGCTCCCCCGCGCTGGGCGATCTACCCCGGGTCGGGGCTAGTCGGACCTCATGCGACTTTGGAGCTTCCCGACACCAGTCTCTACCCGAGACTGCGAGCTCTTCGATGGTAAAATCCGCAGGAGCAGATCCTTGGAGCGTTGATCCTTTTTCCAATAAACAATTCCTTCTTGCTCCTCCATATTTGGCAGGATCAGGCTAAAAACCGCAGCTAATAAGCTGCAGCCCTGCCCGGTTTGACAGAACCTACATTCCAATTCTGATTTACGCAGAGGGGGGAATTTGGAACATTCTGCAAATTAAATTCCAAAAATACATTAACTAGGAATGAGGGAAGCAGTCCAAAATAATGTGATAGTCATGCCGCATTATGGATGGCTATACCGGATCGGTCTTTCAACCAGATCGGTCTTCCAAGTGAAGAGTTTGAGCTCACCAGGACCGATTTGTTCAAAAGGAAAGCACGTGAAATATTTGGATGTCAACAAGGGGCCAGAGGGAAGATAGCCAGATTATTTTTCCTAACCTCTCTCGTAAGGGAACATTTCTTTTTGGAGAAGTATTCTGGAAGGAAAGCGGAAGGCTGCAACAGCTGTTATTTATAAACTCTTGTTAGATTTTGGTTTGGAATCCAAATTCAGCTAGTGTTGTCGATATCCAAAACATCGGTGATGTTATGACAAGGAGGCCAACCTACTGGTAGCCAGCTTCCATTTTACATCAGGCAGGGAAGAGATCCTGAAGCCAGGAAGTATCAAATACAAATCCTTTGACAAGCAGCTGTTGGATCAATCTGACCTGAAATTGGGAGTATTTGCGTTCAGTTTTGGTCACCCTGCTGTACGAAAGATGTCGTCGAGATGGAAAGAGTGTGGATAAGACTTACGAGGATGCAGCCAGGGCCTGAGGGCCTTAGCTTCAGGGAGAGGCTGGGCAGGTGAAGGCATCATACCTTGGAACTCTGACCCAGTGCTGCCGCCAGGACAACGGGCTTTTAAGGGCAGGATAAGACTCTGTTTTAATGGCGGCCCGGTGGCGCAGAGGTAGAATTGTTGCCTCACAGCGCCAGAGACTCGGGTTCGATCCTGACTACGGGTGCTGTCTGTACGGAGCTCTTTCTTTTGCAAAAAAGAGCTATAAGAATTGTCAATACGGCTGGTTATAATGACCCATTCAACCCATTATTTATGAAATCATACGCCCTAAAATCTATGGACCTAGTAGACTTTAATACTCTGCAAATAATGTTTCGAGCAAAAGAAAGAACACTTCCTGACTGTACCCAAGGTTTGTTTTCAGTGAGGGAGAGCAGGTATCCACTCAGGGGAAATTATAGGTTTGAAAAAAAGAGGATAAGGACCAATGTGAAAAATAGATGTGTGACTGTTAAAGGGGTCAATTTATGGAATAGTTGCAACAATGAATTAAAAGAGTGTAGTAATGTGTGTAAATTCAAGAGAATATTCAAAAATATTATATTTCAAAGATACAAAATATGTGATCAGCACTGAGAAATGACTGACATGACAGAAATGATGCTTCTTGACTATATTTGTGTTTCTTTCTATGTTTTTGTTTATCTGCTTCTGACTTATGATGTTGTGTTTTTTAAATTATATTTTGTTAAGTATTAAGGGTAGGCACAATAAGCTTTGGCTTCTGCAGCCACCTTTTTTTTCGGTCAGAAAATATCATGTGTGATTATATTGTTTAATTTCTGATACAATGATTTTGTACTATTTAACTTTCACAACTTTCGTGCGGCACGGTGGCGCAGCGGTAGAGTTGCTGCCTTACAGCGAATGCAGCGCCTGAGACTCAGGTTCGATCCTGACTACGGGCGCCGTCTGTACGGAGTTTGTACTTTCTTCCAGTGACCTGCGTGGCTTTTCTCCGAGATCTTCGGTTTCCTCCCACACTCCAAAGACGTACAGGTTCGTAGGTTAATTGATTGGGTAAAATGTAAAAATTGTCCCTAGTGTGTGTAGGATAGTGTTAGTGTGCGGGGATCGCTGGGCGGCACGGACTCGGTGGGCCGAAGGGCCTGTTTCCGCGCGGTATCTCTAAATCTAAATCTAAATCAACTGTATGGTCAATCTGGTGTATTGTATTGACCGGGGAAAAAAAAAAAAAAATTGAAACGAAAAAATTTAATGTTCAGTTTTCCCTTTCAAGAGAGTCCTTCCGAAAGGTACAAGATGGACGCTGGAGACGTGGCAATTATCCGTGTACTGCCTCAATGAAGTCTACTATTCTTACACTACAATTGTTTTTATTTATGACTGAGCTTATGTGTGTGATTTTCACACACATAAGGTATGATATGGTATCACACATATGGTGATATATGATATGGTGATATACCACGCTGCATGCAAAACACAGAATTTCAGAATCTAGGTTCATATGACAATAAAGTCCCATTGAACCAGTGAACTGTACAAGTGCCTGACAAATCTTCCTTTGGAACAACACAAACAACCAAGGAATTTTGTGCCTGCTGATGTAAGAATGTCGCAAATCACTTCTCCAAATTATTTTGGGAAAAGGCATGTTACTAATATTATCCCAAAATTCATGAACGCCTACTCAGTAAAATAACTGTACCCGTCTCCTTGTCCTGCTAGAGGTTTAAATCTAAATTCAAAACTTCTCTCTTTGTGTGGTAAACTTAACTCAAAATGGCTGTCCTGGAAACATATTATCATTTACATTAACTATTGTGCTGTTCCTTTATGACCTTTACAAAGAATGGTGATAATCGTTCCCAGATTTTTGGAGAGGATTCCGTCTCTTCCGACGAGCTGCACTCTTGGATCAGACGCTCATCCCAGAATTCAATTGATCCCCTCAGAGTTGTGACTTGGCGTACATCACAGCTGAGACTTCTATTACTTGTAGCTGGTCTGTCACAGTGAGATCCAGTCCAGTGGACAACGGCAGCACTGGGATCCGATGATTTTCAGTCATGGAGTGATACAGCGTGGAAACAGGCCCTTTGCCCCAACTTGCCCACACCAAACAACGTGTCTACACTAGTCCCACCTGCCTGCGCTTGGTCCATATCCCTCCAAACCTGTCCTATCCATTTACCTGTCTACTTGTTTTTTAAACGTTGCAATAGTCCCTGCTTCAACTACCTCCTCTGGCAGCTTGTTCCATACACCCACCAACCTTTGTGTGAAAAGGTTACCCCTCAGATTCCTATTAAATCTTTCCCCCTTCACCTTAAACCTATGTCCTCTGTTTCTCAGTTCCCTTACTCTGGGGAAGAGGCTCTGTGGGTCTACCCGATCCATTCCTCTCATGATTTTATGCACCTCTATAAGATCAGCTGACGTTTATGATTGTTTTGCAACTGAAATAAAAGGTAGAAAGCAAAGCATGGCAGATGCTAGTTTGCACCAAAGGTAAGACACAAAGTGCTGGAGTAACTCAGCGGGTCAGGCAGCATCTCCGGAGAACATGGATAGGGGACGTTTTGAGTTGGGGCCTTTTTTCAGGCTGATTGTGGGGAGGGGGGAAGTGCTGGGGGTGACAAAAGGCCAGGACCAGTCAAGGCCAGCCACAAATGACCTCAGGCAAGGCGGTGCCTGGTGGGCCCATTGTTGGCTAGGGAAAGTGTGACCTTAAGAGGGATACAATGTGGTGAACTGTGGAACTGGTAAAACGACTAGAGTGGAGGAAGGGGCAAGGGGGGAGGGGAGTTAGTAGAAGTTACTTAAAATGAGAGAATTCAACGTTCTTACCGCTGGGATCATAGTTATAGGAGCAGAATTAGGCCATTCGGCCCATCGTCTACACTGCCATTCAATTATGGCTGATCCATCTTTTCATCTCAACCCCATTCTCCTGCCTTCTCCCCATAACTCCTCTCACCCATACTAATCAAGAATCACTTGGGTTGTAAGCTGCCCAAACAAAATATGAGGTGCTGTTCCTCCAATTTGCGCTGGGCCTCAGTCTGGCAATGGACGAGGCCCAGGACAGAGAGATCAGTGTGGGAATGGGAGGGAAGTTAAAGTGCTTAGCAACCGGGAGATCCAGTAGACCTCAACGGACCGTGCGCAAGTGTTCAGCGGAACGGTCGCTGAGTCTACGTTCGGTCTCGCCGATGTACGGGTATTCAGTCAAGACTTTAGATTTTAGAGATACAGCGCGGAAACAGGCCAACCAAATCCACCCAGACCAGTGATCATCCCATACACTACCCCACACACCCTGGCGACTAAATCAAGTACGAGTTACACCCTGGCCACTCCCTCTTCTCCCCTCTTCCATCGGGTAATGGCTATAGATGTGTTAAAACGTACACCTCCACATTCAGGGACAGATTCTTTCCAGCTGCTATCAGCCAACTGAACCATCCTACCACAACCAGAGACCAGTCCTGAACTTCTATCTACCTCATTGGAGACCTGCGGACTATCCTTGATCGGACTTTACGTTGGACTAAGCGTTATTCGCGTTTTTTTGTTTTTTTTTAGATTTAGAGATACAGCGCAGAAACAGGCCCTTCGTCCCACTGGGTCCGCGCCGCCCAGCGATCCCCGCACACTAACACTATCCTACACCCACTAGGGACAATTTTTACATTTGCCCAGCCAATTAACCTACATACCTGTATGTCTTTGGAGTGTGGGAGGAAACCGAAGGTCTCGGAGAAAACCCACGCAGGTCACGGGGAGAACGTACAAACGCCGTCCGTAGTCAGGATGGAACCTGAGTCTCCGGCGCTGCATTCGCTGTAAGGCAGCAACTCTACCGCTGCGCCACCGTGCCGCCCTGGCACGTACACGTTACTCCCGTGTATTTGTACACTGTGGACGGCTCGATTGCAATCACGTACAGTCTTTCCGCAGACTGGTTAGCATGCAACAAGAAAGCTTTTCACTGTACCTCGGTACACATGACAATAAACTAAACTCAAACTCAGATTATATTGGCGGCAGAATGATTCTGTCTGCTGCACCGCCGACATCAGTTATTTCATTAGCTGGGCTACAGAGTGCCTGCACGTCGGAACATGTCATCAAAAGATTAATGGGTGTAACATTCACAGGAAGCATTTGTTTGCCAGAGTAAACTTTGCACTGGTTGGGTTCAAGGATCAGAGTCTGTGCAACGCACCCAGGTTGGCAGAAGCTGTCCGATTCAGCTGCATGTTTGTTTAGACTACAAATACCAACGTTGCAGTTGGGAAACAGGAATCCGGAGAATACCGAACAGTCTGTGCCTTTCGCATGTTGACCCAAGTATAAATCTGACCCCATGGTCCATAAACCCTTCCGCACGAGATGTCCAAGTCTTGGAGATTTTTGAACGGTCAGCAAGAGTTGAGGAACAGGAAAAGAACACTGTGTAACGTTCATGTTAGTTATCCCTGAATCTAATTATTTTTATGCAACTATATTTTCTTTCCTGAGCCAGTTTGCTCTTTCCTCCATGGAAAACTTCATTTGACCATTAATTTGCCCATAAGCCTTTGAGAGGGCTTGATATAATAATTTGCAAATAATATATAATAATTGGCAGTTAATACTATTCATAAGGTAGATCCAAAATGCTGGAGTAACTCAGCGGACCAGGCAGCATCTCTGGAGAGGATTGGGTGGAGACCCTTAAATGTCACCCATTCCTTCTCTCCAGAGATGCTGCCTGCCCCACTGAGTTACTCCAGCATTTTGTGCTTATCTTTGGTTTAAACCATCATCTGCAGTTCCTTCCTAGACAATAATATTCATAAGTTGAAGCAGAATTAGGCTATTCAGCACATCAAGTCTACTCCGCCATTCAATCGTGGTTGATCTATCTTTCTCTCTCAACCCCATTCTTCTGCCTTCCCTCACACCCATAGTAATTAAGAATCTATCCACTGATGGCCTCCATAGCCGTCTGAGGCAATGAATTCCACAGATTCACCGCCCTCCAACAAAATAAATCCCTCCTCATCTCCTTTCCAAAGGTACGTCCTTTTATACTGAGGCTGTGCCCTCTGGTCCTAGACTCGCCCACCGGTGGAAACATCCTCTC
The DNA here is from genome assembly GCF_053455715.1 of Rhinoraja longicauda. Lineage (NCBI taxonomy): Eukaryota > Metazoa > Chordata > Chondrichthyes > Rajiformes > Arhynchobatidae > Rhinoraja > Rhinoraja longicauda. The sequence goes on from NC_135957.1 coordinate 730,317, forward strand.
CACATCCACTCTATCCATGCCTTTCACTATTCGGTAAGTTTCAATGAGGTCCAATTCAATGAGTTTCAATTGAGCATCAACATATTTTTATTTTATCATATTACTGTTACGGCGCTAGCCTACTGTCCTTTTCTAGTGTGCCATCTCCACAACTCTCCAGGGTGGACAACTCCAATGGTTGCAATTCTCCATGGCAAGAATCCTTCCTCATCTCAGTGTTGTGGCCAGACCTTCAGACCAATATGTTGGGCTTCCTGCTTCCGACGTCCCATCCAGGGCTGGCATCTAACCAGCATCTCACCTAAATCAAGCCCTCTCAAAGGCTTATGTTGCCATACTCAGAATGGGCACGCGCCAATGAGAATACCACCAATGGCACCGATCAATGAGATACCACTAATGAGATATCACCAATTGGCACCCACCATTGAGATATCACCAATGGGCCCACCAACGTGCACCAGCCGATAAGATATCACTGATGAGATAACACCAATGGGCACCCACTGAGGGTCACCAACCAATGTGATACCACCAATGGGAATACCACCAATGGACACCGATCAATGAGATACCACCAATGGGCCCACCTAATAGAGATACCACCAATGAGATATCACCAACAGGCACCAGCCGATAATATATCATAGGAGGTAACACTAATGGGCACCGGCCCATGAGATACCACCAATCATCACCCACCGATGGTCACCAACCAATGAGATACCACCATTGAGATACCACCATTGAGATACCACCAAATATTGTCATTGCCGTTCAGTTAATTCGCCATGTTGAAATTGGGAAGAATGAATATCCAAAAAGGAGTCAATGTCAATTCTTTCAACAAACGCGGGAAAATGTGAAGGTACGTACCTATTCTCGTGCAAGCGAAGGCTGACTCGGATCCGGAGGTGCTTGTGTTGCTGACAGATCTTACTTCAGATGAGGATTTAGACTCGCGGCCGGCACAGTTTTCCTTTAAGGACTGGGCACTAGAGGGGGGTATGTTCACGCGCTTGTCCGAGTTTATTTGGTTGACAGCATCTTGTACTCTCTTCTTCTCTTTCTTTAACATGTTCACTAGAATATCTGAGGCGTCTATTCAAGGAGAATAGCCGTGGCATTACAAAGAAATTAGATTTTAAATAACTACCCTGTGTACATCTCCACATGCCCGGAAACGCTATCAGTACAAGAGAACTTAAAAATAAGTCAAGGGAAGATATTAATGTGGTACGGTGGCGCAGCGGTAGAGTTGCTGCCTTACAGCGAATGCAGCGCCGGAGACTCAGGTTCAATCCTGACTACGGGCGCCGTCTGTACGGAGTTTGTACGTTCTCCCCGTGACCTGCGTGGGTTTTCTCCGAGATCTTCGGTTTCCTCCCACACTCCAAAGACGTACAGGTTTGTAGGTTAATTGACTGGGCAAATGTAAAAATTGTCCCTAGTGTGTGTAGGATAGTGTTAATGTGCGGGGATCGCTGGGCGGCGCGGACTCGGTGGGCCGAAGGGCCTGTTTCCGCGCTGTATCTCTAAAAAAAATAGAATGTATTTAATTTATGTAAGAAATAATATAATAATAATATATTCCTTTATTCATCCCACACCGGGGAAAAATTTACAGCAGCAAAGTGGAGAGCAAGAGATCGTTCATTATGGCAATGGCAAAGAAACCAGAGGAATCTGGGTATATTAAGGGAAAATGGAAATTGCAGGAGGCTTAATCGCTATTTGATGAGACTTTAGATTGTGGAATGAAAGAAATTGCAGATATTATTTCTCTCACATAAAGAGAGAAGGGAAGAAGAAACCAGAAAAATGCAGACAACATTGTTTGTGGGTAGGAAAGAACTCCAGATGCTGGTTTAAATCGAAGGTAGACACAAAATGCTGGAGTAACTCAGCGGGACAGGCAGCATGGCTGGAGAGAAGGAATGGGCGACTTTCGGGTTGAGACCCTTAAACGTCACCCATTCCTTCTCTCCAGAGATGCCGCCTGCCCCGCTGAGTTACTCCAGCATTTTGTGTCTACCATCGTTTGTGGGAACGTCACTTGGATTCCATCAACAGTTGTAGAGTGATGGAACACTTAAACAGCTCTCTGGAAGACTTAATAGACTTATTATGGATAGTCAGCATGGGGGGGGGGGGGGTCACATCATAGAGAATTGATCTGAATGTTTCGAGGGACTGACGATGATAGTAGGACAGTGGATAATGTCCACAGGATCTTTAGTAACGCTTCCAGCAAGAGGGCTCATGCAGCCCTAATGATGAGCACCAGAACTGGTTTAGGAATCGAAGAGTCCAATACAATTATGCATGACTAGAATCAACCTAGCAAGTAACCAAGATGGACACAAAATGCTGGAGTAACTCAGTGGGACAGGCAGCATTCTCTGGAGAGAAGGAATGGGTGATGTTTCGGGTCGAGACTCTTCTTCTGAAGATGGTCACAAAAATGCTTGAGTAACTCAGCGGGCCAGGCAGCTTCTTCTGAGGAAGGGCCACCCATTCCTTCTCTCCAAGAGATGCGGCCTGACCCGCTGAAATACTCCAGCATTTTGGGTCTATCTTCAGTGTAAACCAGCATCTGCAGTTGCTTCCCATACATGGCAAGGAACCAAGGACAGGGCTGAAATTATAGGCTTCTGTGCAAAATACTCGCAAGAGGAAAATCAGGATGTTCTTGGACCTGAGGATATAAAGTTACAGCTCATTGCCTGAGAACAGAGTCAGGGAAAGTGAAATCCACCACTTTAAGTCCGTGGAACAGGTTCTGAAGTAGCAGCCAACCCCCAACATGTACTGCACATTTAATACTGGCAGCTATGTTGTCTCAAGTGGTGGTGCATACAAGGCGCCCTTTTTGATTGATTGAATGATTGAAAAATACAGCAAAAAACTCAGCTCACAGAGTCCACACTGATGTGGGAGGGAACCGGAGCAAATTCGTGCGGTCACAGGGGGAATGTGCAAACTCAATAGACAATAGGTGCAGGAGGAGGCCATTCGGCCCTTCGAGCCAGCACCGCCATTCAATGTGATCATGGCTGATCATTCTCACTCAGTACCCCGTTCCTGCCTTTGCCCCATACCCACTGACTCCGCTATCCTTAAGAGCTCTATCTCGCTCTCTCTTGAATGCATTCAGAGACTTGGCCTCCACTGCTTTCTGAGGCAGAGAATTCCACAGATTCACAACTCTCTGACTGAAAACGTTTTTCCTCATCTCCGTTCTAAATGGCCTACCCCTTATTCTTAAACTGTGGCCCCTGGTTCTGGATTCCCCCAACATTGGGAACATGTTTCCTGCCTCTAACGTGTCCAATCCCTTAATAACCTCATATGTTTCGATAAGATCCCCTCTCATCCTTCTAAATTCCAGTGTATACAAGCCTAGCCGCTCCAGTCTTTCAACATACGACAGTCCCGCCATTCCGGGAATTAACCTAGTAAACCTACGCCGCACGCCCTCAATAGCAAGAATATCCTTCCTCAAATTTGGAGACCAAAACTGCACACAGTACTCCAGGTGCGGTCTCACTAGGGCCCTGTACAACTGCAGAAGGACCTCTTTGCTCCTATACTCAACTCCTCTTGTTATGAAGGCCAACATTCCATTGGCTTTCTTCACTGCCTGCTGTACCTGCATGCTTCCTTTCAGTGACTCCGCACAGATGCAGCACCCAAGGTCAGAATCGAACCGGGGTCTCTGGTACAGATGCTCCCCGACTGACGATGCTTCGACTTTTGATATTTCGACTTTACGATGGTGCAAACGCTGGGCAACGGCAGCGACCCGCAGCTCACTTCCGGCCACGTGATCAGGTGTATTTAAATGCGTTTCGATGTACGATATTTTCGGTTTACGATGGGTTTATCGTAAACGTAACCCCATTGTACGTTGAAGAGCCCTTTCGGATTTCGATGATGCCACTGAGAAGGAAGTGTTGAAGTTTGCAAAGACCCAAAATAGCGATTAGCTCAGGAAGATGAATCCAAACGTAAAAAAGGATACTGATTTCATTATCTCGTTGCTGTAATAATTCTCTTAATCTCGTCTCTGCAACGCTGTCAACATCTCCATTGGGATCAGGGGATGAGACTCCATTGTCCATTTGCATGCCAGGTTTACACTGTTGCGTCTCTTTCACTAAAGCCTGGTACAAGGACGTTAAGTGAGTAAATATTCTGATAATGCAATAATTCTTTTCAAAGATTAACTTACCACTTTCTACTCAGAAATGATTTCAAATATTTTGCCGCTTTCTGGACAATTATGAGTTGGAATTTCACTGGCTTCTCCCCTAACAGGATTGGATAACGTAAAAGTTGGTGGCCAAGAAATATTACCTCATGACGAAATTCAGTTTAGTTCAGTTTAGTTTAGAGATAACGCTCTAGTGGAACAGTTTAGTGGAAGTAAGCCCTTCAGCCCACCGAGTCCGCGCCGTCCAGCGAGCACCTTTGCACTAGTTCTATCCTGCACACTACACAAGCCAATTAACCTACAAACCTGCACGTCTTTGGAATGTGGGTGGAAACCGCAGCACCCGGAGAAAACCCACATGGTCACAGGGAGAATGTGCAAACTCCGTACCAGTAGTCTGGATCGAACCCGGGTCTCTGGGTCTGTGAGGCAGCAACTCTACCGCTGTGCCACCGTGTTGAAAAATACAGGCAAATGGGACTAACTTAGATGGGGCATTTTAATGTAAGAAAATAACTGCAGATGCTGGTACAAATCGAAGGTATTTATTCACACAATGCTGGAGTAACTCAGCAGGTCAGGCAGCATCTCAGGAGAGAAGGAATGGGTGACGTTTCGGGTCGAGACCCTTCTTCAGACTGATGTCAGGGGGGCGGGACAAAGGAAGGATATAGGTGGAGACAGGAAGACAGTGGGAGATCTGGGAAGGGAGAGGGGAAGAGAGGGACAGAGGACTATCTAAAGTTGAAATGGGGCATTTTGGTCGGCATGGGTGAGTTGGGTCGAGGAACGTGCTGTATGAATCTATGACACTCTAACTCCATGAAAACAGACTCGACCTCTCCAGTCGCTGCTTACAGCTGAGTCTCCTCTGCACCCTCTCCAATGTAATCACGGCTTGTGTAGGAAGGAACTGCAGATGCTAGTTTAAACCGAAGATAGAAACAAATAGCTGCAGTAACTCAGCCGGTCAGGCAGCATCTCTGGAGAGAAGGAATGGGTGATGTTTCGGTTAGATTTAGATCTACAAGTTAGATTTATCTCTTACGGCTAAAGGAATCAAGGGATATGGGTAATAAGCAGGATCGGAGTACTGATTTTAGATGATCAGCCAAGATCATATTGAATGGCGGTGGTGCTGGCTCGAAGGGCCGAATGGCCTACTCCTGCACCCATTTTTCTATGTTTCTATGTTCCATGTTTCTATGGGACAAGACCCTTCTTCCGACTGAGAGTCAGGGGAAAGGGAAATGCAAGGTTTCGATGGTGGCATAGTGGGAGAGATATTGGAACAAATGAATAAAAGATATGCAAAAAAGTAATGCAAGATAAGATATCATTGTTACTTTTTGCATATCTTTCATTCATTTGTTTTAATATCTCACTATATCACCGTCTATATCTCTCATCTTCCTCTCCCCCGACTGAAGAAGGGTCTCGACCCGACCGTCACGCATTCCTTCTCTCCAGAGATGCTGCCTGTCCCGCTGAGTTACTCCAGCTTTTTGTAACTATCTTCGGAAATCACGGCTTTGTGTGTCAGCAGTAGCTCGCTGCCGAGGCCCATAACGACGATGTTATGTGTGAGCGCGCCGTTAGATTAAATTATCATGTGCTGTGGGGAGCGGAGGTAATTTAAAGCCCACGAACGCTGACCTTCAGTAGCTGGAAGCAGTGTTGAATCTTCCGCATGTCAGGTCCAATTTCCAACGAAGCCTCAGCATCTGTGTCCTCCAGGAAACCGTTGACCTGATCCACCAACCTTGAGCAAGGGGAAAAAAAAGAGATTTAGTTTAGTTAAGGTTATAGATACAGCACGGAAACAGGCCCTTCGGCCCACAGAGCCCGCACCGACCAGCGAACCCCGCTAATTAACACTATTCTACACCCACTAGGGACAATTTACACTTATACCAAGCCAATTAACCTACAAACCTTTTCGTCTTTGGAGTGTGAGTTGAAACCGAAAATCTCGGGAAAAAAACCCACGCAGGTCACGGGGAGAACGTACAAACTCCGTGCAGACAGCACCCGTAGTCGGGATCGAACCCGGGTCTCGGGCGCTGTAAGGCAGAAACTCAACCGCTGTACTACCGTGTCGGACATAAGAATGTGAATAAGATGAGTAAAAAGAAATCCATCAGATTGACAGCGGTTCGAGCCTCACCTCGTGCCTTTTTGGATTAGACAATGGACAATATGTGCACTAGGACGCCATTTGGCCCTTCGAGCCAGCACTGCCATTCAATGTGATCATGGCTGATCATTCTCAATCAGTACCCCATTCCTGCCTTCTCCCCATACCCCCTGACTCCGCTATCCTTAAGAGCTCTATCCAGCTCTCTCTTGAATACATTCAGAGAATTGGCCTCCACTGCCTTCTGAGGTAGAGAATTCCACAGATTCACAACTCTCTGACTGAAAAAGTTTTTCCTCATCTCAGTTCTAAATGGCCTACCCCTTATTCTTAAACTGTGGCCCCTTGTTCTGGACTCCCCCAACATTGGGAATGTATTTCCTGCCTCTAACGTGTCCAACCCCTTAATAATCTTATACGTTTCGATAAGATCTCCTCTCATCCTTCTAAATTCCAGTCTATACAAGCCTCGTTAGTGCTGCAAAGAAGTTCTGTTAGCATTGACAGCTGTCGTGAAGTCTTTTGTGAAGAGGCACATTTTTTAGCAGCTAGTAGCCAGCAAAGCTAAACCTTTTGTTTTCCATGTTGGGAGTTGATATCCATCGTGAAAGGGAACTACCCCCACGAAGAAAAATCCCAGGTGCACAAAGTATTTAGAATAAAATCAAACAATCCAATACCGTAAAAATATGACCATGCTTTACCGGACCTTCATAAACCACATAATCACCAGAAAGGCACAAGTACATTGTACAGTGTTCATTTTGCACGTATTGTCTGCCGGAATCAATTTTTCAATGTCTTTGTTAAACAGCTGACCCATTTATTATCAAAATTGCACAGCGCAATTTAGTTAATGCATCCATAACGTGAGCCTTTGGTTCAAAACAAAAACCAGCATTAGTCCTACTGACCCACTAAAAGCACTGTGCCTTCAGAACAATTAATGAGATGACTAACAATGAACAAAGATCTAATGAAAACACAATGGGGCATTTTGAAACAACTTCAGAAAATGCTATGGAGCATGGTTGTTTCTCCTGGCTAAGAGGTCTAGAATGAAGAACTCATAAACCAGGGATAAGGGATCGGCTGTATAACATTAATTGATTAATTGATTCATAAGATCATAAGTGATGGGAGCAGAATTAGGACATTCGGCCCATCAAGTCTACTCCGCCATTCAACCATGGCTGTTCTATCTCCCCCTCCCAACCCCATTCTCCTGACACCCTGATTGAAAGGCACAGCATGGAAACAGGCCCTTCGGCCCACCAAGTCCATGTCGACCATCGATCACCCGATCACACTCGTCCCATGTTATCCCACTTTTGCATCCACTCCGAACACACGAAAGGCAATTTACAGAGGGCCAATTAACCTACAAACCCGCACGTCTCGAGATTCCAGCATCTGGGGTTCCTTATCATATCATATATATACAGCCGGAAACAGGCCTTTTTCGGCCCACCAAGTCCGTGCCGCCCAGCGATCCCCGCACATTAACACTATCCTACACCCACTAGGGACAATTTCCTTCTGTCGCCTTGTTCTTTTCCATACATAATGCTTTCCAGATGACACATTCATCTGAATGTTTGAGAATGATAGACTGCCTCCCTCTCCTTTTGGTCACAAGTAGAATTGTTCGTGAATGCACCAGTGGTGCTAGAGTTGGAAACTCTTGCAACATCACATCATTTTTCAAAATGTAGCGTTTGCAAATCTCCAAGGATCGGATGCGCATCATTAATCCAAATGAGCCGTGGTCAACCAAAACCCCTAATGAAAGTTTTGGTTGCGTTTGTACAATATGACATCTATTTTAGCAAGAACTTTTTATTCAATGGTGTTGGCTGTTAAAATAAACCAATCGATCAAATTATGTCACTCCACTTGAAGACAATTGAATCATATAATACGTTGAGTGATTTTCTAGTCTAGGGCGCGCAAACTGCCAACTGCCTCTGAACTCATGTTCATAAGTCATAGAAGCAGAAATAGGACATTCGGCCCATTGAGTCTACTACTCCATTCAATTGTGGGTGATCTATCTTTTCCTCTCAACCCCATTCTCCTGCCTTCTCCCCATAACTCGACGCCTTTACTAATCGAATCTATCAACGACTTGGCCTCCTCAGCAGTCCGCGACAATGAGTTCCACAGATTCACCACCCTCGGGCTAAAGAAATTCCTCCTCACCTCCTTTCTAAAGCTGTGTCCTTTTATTCTGAGACTGTGCTCTCTGGCCCTCGACTCTCCCACTGGTGGAAACATCCTCTCCACATTCACTCCATCCAGGCCTTTCACTATTCGGTAAGTTTCTATGAGCCCCCCCCTCCCCCTCAACTCCAGCGATCACGGCCCCAAATGTCTCTCAGCTCTGTCTTAATTGCAGATATTTTTAGTAATCTGAATTTCAAGAAGCTGAACATCCTGCCCTGCACAGTGTTCTTAGCCAAACAGCAGGAATGCGGCTCTATCCAGAACACTAAAACCTGTCAGTAATAGGATTGAGTTGAATGCACATTAATGAGAATGCTGAATTGAGCTGAAATGAGAATTGTATCAGTCTGAAGAAGGGTCCCGACCGGAAACATGAACAAATCTGTATTCTCAGAGATGCTGCCTGACCCGCTGAGTTACTCCAGCACTTTGTGAAACGTCACAATAGACAATACACAATAGGTGCAGGAGGAGGCCATTCGGCCCTTCGAGCCAGCACCGCCATTCAATGTGATCATGGCTGATCATTCTCAATCAGTACCCCGTTCCTGCCTTCTCCCCATACCCCCTCACTCCGATATCCTTAAGAGCTCTATCCAGCTCTCTCTTGAATGCATTCAGAGAATTGGCCTCCACTGCCTTCTGAGGTAGAGAATTCCACAGATTCACAACTCTCTGACTGAAAAAGTTTTTCCTCATCTCAGTTCTAAATGGCCTACCCCTTATTCTTAAACTGTGGCCTCTTGTTCTGGACTCCCCCAACATTGGGAACATGTTTTCTGCCTCTAAAGTGTCCAACCCCTTAATAATCTTATACGTTTCGTCACCTATCCATGTTCTCCAGAGATGCTGCCTGACCCGCTGAGTTACTCCAGCACTTTGTGTCTTATCTCGTATGTGACCTCTGAGGTTCTGCGAAACACATCTCTTGCTTTCCAACATTGGCAGAAACATAGGATATGTAAATGTATAGTCACACCCCACCCTCCCACCACCTCTTTTCCAGCTTTCGCCCCCTTTCTACAATCAGTCAGAAGAAGGGTCCCGTCCTGAAATGTCACCTGTCCAAAATCATCCAAAGATGCTCCTTGATCCGCCGAGCTAATCCGGCACTTTGTGTCATCTGTCCGATCTAGATTTTTGACCTGTTTTTTTAAAGTGAAGATTCTTGAGAGCTGTTTCCAGTTTCTCCCTATCTAATTTCCCCCCAGCTATAAGCTACAGCTATATTTCCCCCAAGCTGTAAAACAGCGGCACGGTGGCGCAGCGGTAGAGTTGCTGCCTCACAGCGCTAGAGACCCAGGTTCGGTCCTGACTACGGGCAGTATCTGTAGAGTTTGTACCTTCTCCCTGTGACCTGCGTGGGTTTTCTCCGGGTGCTCCGGTTTCCTCCCACACTCCAAAGACGTACAGGTTTGTGGGTTAATTGGCTTCGGTAAGAATTGTAAATTGTCCCTAGTGTGTGTAGGATAGTGCTAGTGTACGGCGGTGATCGCTGGTCGTCGTGGACCAAAGGCCATGTTTCCACGCTGTATCTCCGAAGTCTAATGACTATCGAAATGCATTTCAGAACTATCTAGGTGAGTACTTAAATTGTTTATAGTCATAGAACACAATGGACCAAGTGCTGGGGGGGGATAGGATTAAAATGGAAGGGTGCCCACTGATCGGCATGGACAAGTTGGGCCGAATGGCCTATTTCCATGGTGTATTATTCTTTGACTATAATGGAAATTGTACTCCATATCATATCATATCATATATATACAGCCGAAAACAGGCCTTTTCGGCCCACCAAGTCCGTGCCGCCCAGCGATCCCCGTACATTAACACTATCCTACACCCACTAGGGACAATGTTTATATTTACCCAGCCAATTAACCTACATACCTGTACGTCTTTGGAGTGTGGGAGGAAACCGAAGATCTCGGAGAAAACCCACGCAGGTCACGGGGAGAACGTACAAACTCCTTACAGTACAGCACCCGTAGTCAGGATCGAACCTGAGTCTCCGGCGCTGCATTCGCTGTGAAGCAGCAACTCTACCACAGCGCTACTGTGCCGCCAGGTTGGATGAATTCAAAATAATTTTAGGAATGATAAAATAAGGTTTAAGACCATTCTCCATTCATTTACAGGTAGACCGAGTGTGAATTCTGGCAGTTTTTAAGTTCCATAAAACTCATATTAATACTTAATAATTATAATGTAAAATTGCTAGGTGATATTTTAAGAGACACGTATCATTTTTCATATCAATGTTAGCACTTTATCACCATCCACATGACAGTGAGACATTGGCACAACTCCAAATAAAATTATGCTGTACAATTGAAAATTGTCTCGAAAATAAGCAGTCTGAAAAAGGGACCAATTGGCACGGTGGCGCAGCGGTAGAGTTGCTGCCTTACAGCGAATGCAGCGCCGGAGACTCAGGTTCGATCCTGACTACGGGCGCCGTCTGTACAGAGTTTGTGCGTTCTCCCCGTGACCTGTGTGGGTTTTCTCCGAGATCTTCGGTTTCCTCCCACACTCCAAAGACGTACAGGTATGTAGGTTAATTGACTGGATAAAATGTAAAAATTACCCCTAGTGTGTGTAGGATAGTGTTAATGTACGGGGATCGCTGGGCGGCGCGGACTCGGTTGGCCAAAGGGCCTGTTTCCGCACTGTATCTCTAAATCTAAAAAATCTAAAATCTAAAATCAAAACGTCACCTTCTATTACCTCCACAGATGCTGTTTGACCTTTTAGTTTAGTTTAAAGATACAGCGCGGAAACAGGCCGTTTTGGCCCACCGGGTCCGCGCCGACCAGCGATCCCCGCACACTAACACTATCCTACACCCACTACGGACAATTTTTAGATTTACCAAGCCAATTAACCTACATACCTGTACGTCTTTGGAGTGTGGGAGGAAACCGATGACCTCGGAGAAAACCCACGCAGGTCACGGGGAGAATGATTTGCTGAGTTCTTCCAGCACACGGTGTTTTGTTCAAGGTTGCAATATCTGCAGTTCCTTGTGTCTCCATCTCCCTAGAAATGGTCCGAACCTGGGAGTCCATCAATGACTGCACAATATAAGAAAATAACTGCAGATGCTGGTACAAATCGATTTATTCACAAAATGCTGGAGTAACTCAGCAGGTCAGGCAGCATCTCGGGAGAGAAGGAATGGGTGACGTTTCGGGTCGAGACCCTTCTTCAGACTGCACAATTCCAGGCCTATTCCGACCTTGATTTAGGCCTTGATTTCCTGGCACTATGTTTGTTAAAATCGGAACCCTATTTCCAGCATAAAACGTCCTCAATCTTAAAGAACAATCGAGCGCCACCCAAAATCCATATCCAGCATGAAGATCAAAAGAATTGAAAGTATTAGATGATTGAAATAAAAAATGGTTTCAGATCTCAGATGCTGCCTGACCTGCTGAGTAGCGAAGAATTTTCCACCTTTCTTTAGTTCCTTAAGATGAGCAATGGGGATAATCTGGGAAATTGGAGGCCAGTGAACCTTACATCAGTTGTAAGGGAGGCACGGTGGCGCAGCGGTAGAGTTGCTGCCTTACAGCGCCAGAGACCTGGGCCCCATCCTGACTACGGGTGTTGCCTGTGCGGAGTTTGTACGTTCTCCCCGTGACCTGCGTGGGTTTTCTCCCGGTGCTCCGGTTTCCTCCCACACTCCAAAGACGTGCAGGTTTGTAGGTTACTTGGTTTCTATAAATTATAAATGATCCCTAGTGTGTGTAGGATAGTGCTAATGTGTGGGGATTATTGGTCGGCACAGACGCGGCGGGCCGAAGTGACTGTTTCCGCGCTGTGTCTCGAAGCTAAACTAAAACTAATTACTGGAATTGATCGGGAAAAGCAGAGGCATATTAGGTTCAATAGTACGTTATTGTCATATGTACGGTGAAATTCCTTTCCTACATACAATTCAGTAAAAATCTTACTATGCATAAGCACACTCATACTTAAGTACAATAGTGGCAGAACAATAGATTACACCGAGGCAGTAGGTTAAATTGAGGCAATACTTTGCCCTTTTCTTTTTGGACAAATTCGGATTGTTTTCTCAAGATCACTGGAAACTGAAGGAAGACCTGATAGAAGTATATAAAATTATGAGAGACATCGATAGGCTAGACAATCAGAAAGCTTCAGCCCTGGGTGGAAATATCAAAGACGAGAGGGCATAGCTTTAAGGTGAGAGGTGGAAAGTTTAAAGGAGTTGTGCGGGATGGTTTTTTTAGATAGTGGTGGGGGCCTGGAACGTGCTGCCTGGGCTGGTGGTGGAGGCAGATACGATAGTGGTGTTTAAAAGGCTTTTGGATCAGCACATGGATAAACAGGAAATGGAAGGATATGGATCATGTGCAGGTAGAGGAGACTAGTGAGGAGATGAGAAAGGATTTAAAAGGAGTGAAATGGGACATTTTGTTTTATGAAAAGGATATAATAGAGAAATGGTGGATATTTAAAGGTGAAATTTTGAGAGTACAGAGTCTTTATGTCCCTGTTCGGTGGAAAGGAAAGAATAATAATTTGAAAGAGCCGTGGTTTTCCAGGGAAATTGGACACGGTTCGGAAAAAGAGGGAGATATACAATAAATATAAGCGGCAGGGAGTAAATGAGGTTCTTGAGGAATATAAAGAATGTAAAAGGAATCTTAAGAAGGAAATTAGAAAAGCGAAAAAAAGATATGAGGTTGCTTTGGCAAGTAATGTAAAAGTAAACCCCAAGGGGTTCTACAGATATGTCAATAGCAAAAGGATAGCGGGGGATAAAATTGGTCCATTAGAGAGTCAGAGTGGACAGCTATGTGCTGAGCCGGAAGAAATGGGGGAGATATTAAACAATTTCTTTTCTTCGGTATTCACCGAGGAGAAGGATATTGAATTATGTGAGGTAAGCGAAACAAGTAGAGTAGTGATGGAAATTATGAGGATCAAAGAAGAGACAGTTTTGAAAAATATAAAAGTGGATAAGTCTCCAGGTCCTGATAGGATATTCCCTAGGACGGGGATGGTGCCGGAAGATTGGCGCATTGCGCATGTTGTGCCTTTGTTTAAAAAAGGTTCTAAAAGTAAACCTAGCAATTATAGACATAGTTTGACGTCTGTGGTGGGAAAATTAATGGAAAAGATACTTAGGGACAATATATATAATCACATGGATAAACAAGGCCTGATTAGAAACAGTCAACATGGATTTGTGCCTGGAAGGTCATGTTTGACTAATCTTCTTGAATTTTTTGAAGAGGTTACCAGGGAAATTGATAAGGGCAAGGCTGTGGATGTTGTCTATATGGACTTCAGTAAGGCATTTGACAAGGTTCCACATGGAAGGTTGATTAAGAAGGTTAAATCGTTGGGTATTAATAGTGAGGTTGCAAGATGGATTCAACAATGGCTGATTGGGAGATACCAGAGGGTAATGGTTGACAACTGTATGTCAGGTTGGAGGCCAGTGTCTAGTGGAGTACCCCAAGGATCTGTGTTGGGTCCACTGTTGTTTGTCATTTACATTAATGATCTGGATGATGGTGTGGCAAATTGGATTAGTAAGTATGCAGATGATACTAAGATAGGTGGTGTAGTTAATAATGAAGTAGATTTTCAAAGTCTACAGAGAGACTTGGGCCTTTTGGAAGGGTGGGCTGAAAGATGGCAGATGGAGTTTAATGCTGATAAGTGTGAGGTGCTGCATTTTGGTAGGACAAATCAAAATAGGACGTACAGGGTAAATGGTAGGGAATTGAGGAATGCAGTGGAACAGAGGGATCTGGGAGTAACTGTGCATTGTTCCCTGAAGGTGGAATCTCATGTGGATAGGGTGGTGAAGAAGGCGTTTGGTATGCTTGCCTTTATAAATCAGAGCATCGAATATAGAAGTTGGGATGTAATGTTGAAATTGTACAGGGCATTGGTGAGGCCGAATCTGGAGTATGGTGTGCAGTTCTGGTCGCCAAATTATAGGAAGGATGTTGACAAAATGGAGAGGGTACAGAGGAGATTTACTAGAATGTTGCCTGGGTTTCAGCACTTAAGCTACAGAGAGAGGTTGAACAGGTTGGGTCTTTATTCTTTGGAGCGTAGAAGGTTGAGGGGGGACTTGATAAAGGTTTTAAAAATTTTAAGAGGGACGGACAGAGTTGACGTGGGTAGGCTTTTCCCTTTGAGAGTGGGGAAGATTCCAACAAGGGGACATAACTTCAGAATTAAGGGACAAAAGTTTAGGGGTAACATGAGGGGTAACTTCTTTACTCAGAGGGTGGTGGCTGTATGGAATGGGCTTCCGGTGGAAGTGGTGGAGGCTGGCTCGATTTTATTATTTAAGAGTAAATTGGATAGGTATATGGATAGGAGGGGATTAGAGGGTTATGGTCTGAGAGCAGGTAGATGAGACTAGGTCAGGGAGAATGGTCGTCGTGGACTGGTAGGGCCGAACGGGCCTGTTTCCATGCTGTAGTTGTTATATGGTTATATGGTTATAGTTTCACTTGGCATCGTGTTCGACGCTGACGTAAGTCGTCCGAAGGGACTGTTCAATTCTATGAAAGACACAAAGTTCTGGAGTAACTCACAGGATCAGTGCCCGTATCTGAGGAAGGATGTGCTGGCTCTGGAGAGGGTCCAGAGGAGGTTTACAAGAATGATCCCAGGAATGAGTGGGTTAACATATGATGAGCGTTTGTCGGCACCGGGCCTGTCCGCTGGAGGTTAGAAGGATGAGGGGGGAACCTCATTGAAACTTAGTGAATAGAGAAAGGCTTGGATAGAGTGGATGTGGAGAGGATGTTTCCACTAGTGGGAGAGTCTAGGACCAAAGGTCATTGCCTCAGAATTAAAGGACGTTCCTTTAGGAAGATGAGGAAGAATTTCTTTGGTCAGAGGGTGGTGAATCTGTGGAATTCTTTGCCACAGAAGGCTGTGGAGGCTGTCAATTAATATTTTTAAGGCAGAGATAGATAGATTCTTGATTAGTATGGATATCAGGGGTTATGGGGAGAAGGCAGGAGAATGGGGTTAGGAGCGAGAGATAGATCTGCCATGATTGAATGGAGTAGACTTAATAGGCCGAATGGCCTAATTCTGCTCCTATTACTTATCACCTTATGATCAGGTAGCATCTCTGGAAAACATAGATAGATACAAATGTTTCCACATTTTACTGCACCACTGCGCAGACCATTTTTTGCCTTTTTATTTTGTTAACCGGCATCTTCAGTTCCTTGTTTCTCAATGTTACCTCTCCACTGGTCCATGTTCTCCAGAGATGCTGCCTGACCTGCTGAGTTACTCCAGCACGTTGGGTCTTTTTCTGTAAACCACCACCTGCAGTTCCTTGTTTCCACACTCTTATCTTGTCCCATTCAATGGTCCATGTTTTATGACACAGGCTACATGCAAGAACGCTACTGTATAATGATGTAATGTTTTACCTTTTGCAATTGAGAGTTGCACAAAACTGTCGACAATTTTCTAATGTAATAACAAAGAACTATAGATGCTGGTTTATACCAAAGATAGACACAGAGTGCTGGAGTAACTCAGCGGGTCAGGCAGCATCTCTGGAGAACATGGACAGTTGACGTTTCACGTTGGGACCCTTCTTCGGTCTGAAGAAGGGTCCCAACCCTAAACATCACCTATCCATTCTCTCCAGAGATATTTCCGGAACTGCTGAGTTACTCCAGCATTTTGTGTCTACAACTCTCTTATGTTATATTCTGCAACTTACTTAGTTTAGTTTAGTTTAGATTAGTTCAGTTTACGGCGTGGAAACAGGCCCTTTGGTCCCTCCGAGTCCGTGCCGACCAGCGATCCCTGTACACTAGCATTATTCTATACACACTAGGGACAATTTACAATTTTACCAAAGCCAATTAACCTACAAATCTGTACGTCTTTGGAGTGTGGGAGGAAACCCGGAGAAAATCCGCGCGGTCACGGGAAGAACGTGCACGCTTCGTACAGACAGCAGTCGTAGTCAGGATCGAACCTGGGTCTCTGGCGCTGTATGGCAGCAACTCTACCGCTGCGCCACCGTGCCACCCCTGCACATATTCTGTATTCTGCACGTAACTTATGCTTAACATTGGATAAAATTTACGCATGGTTCGGTAGGTCACTAAACCTTGCCAGCAAGTACTGTTTTAAAACACCCGTTCAGTATTCAATTTTAAAATCCATTCCACTGACCAGACTAAAAGCTGCTGGCCAGGACTGAGCATGTTATCGGCTGAGATCTCCACAAGTCAAATCTTATCAGATACAAAAAGCAGGTTGTGGCATTTTTCCAACGCACACAGCTTGCTTTTGTTTCCAGGCAATTAGTGCAGTCACAGGCACACTGTGCGGGATGCTAGCCTGTGCGTTTGTGTACGTTTTCGTTTAATCTTTTAAACTGTTGCATCAACAAACTGGGAAAACAATTTGCAAAGAAAAAACAAAATCGCCGCAGTCTCAATCTTGAACAAAGCAGTGCTTTCTTTCTTCCTTGCAAAACCTCTTTGTACAGGCAGCTACAGCATATTTAGTGGTTCTCTTTTACTCAGTAATTTCCTGGTTTCCTGTCCTATTCCGTTGAACCAGTTCCAGGATTCTGGCAAGTAAGTTGCCGGGGCTCGAGTCAGGTATAATATAACGCTGTCAATACAAAAGGAACATTTCATGTTCTGTTTCACTCCTGTTGCCAAGTCCAGCACAGAGCTGAATGCATTCTGGTGAAGGTTTTGATTTTGAGAGTGAAAATTTCAAGATGAGGGAAATTGTCCCGGGTGCCTTGCAGGATCCAAGATACTCAGTGCTGGGTCCAAGTCGGAAAAGTCTGTCACGTTGGGCAGTGGTGGATCTGCTGCCTCACGGCGCCAGAGACCCGGGTTCGATCTTGACCACAGGTAGTGTCTGTACGGAGTTTGTACGTTCTCCCCATGACCCGCGTGGGTTTTCTCCTGGTGCTCCGGTTTCCTCCCGCACTCCAAAGACATGCAGATTTGTAGGTTAATTGGCTTTGGTATAATTGTAAATTGTCCCTAGTCCATATGTGGGATAGTGTTAATGTGCGGGGATCGCTGGAAGGCACGGACTCGGTGGGCCAAAGGGCCTGTTTCTGCGCTGTATCTCTAAATTATGCGAAACTAATCACATCCGAATGGGGTTAATTTCCTGCATCAGTGAATACAAACAAACGGATTCACTGGCAAAGAAAGGCACACAGTGCTGGAGTAACGGGGAGAACGTACAAACTCCGTACAGACAGCGCCCGTGGTCAGGATGGAACCCGGGTCTCTGGCGCTGTAAGGCAGCAACTCTACCGCTGCACTGCCCAGTGTTGTGCAGGGAATGGAGTGATTTGCATCACACCCAGGCAGAAGAGATTATTTTAACTTGGCAACTGGTTTGGCACCGACATTGAAACAACTCTGTGGAATCTTTTGTTAAAGAGCTTATCAACAAAAAAGTCAGACAATCAAAACACCCTCACCCTGTATCCACCTATCACTTGCCAGGCTTAATCCTGCTTCTGCCTCTCTTTTGTAGCTTTCTTCCCCCCCTCCCCCCTTCTCCCCCCACCCCAACTACACACAGTCAAAGTAGGGTCCTGATCCGAAAGGTCGCCTATTCATGTCTTTCAGGAGATGCTGCCTGACCTGCTGAGTTACTCAAGCACTTTGCGTTTTACTGCAAGAAATTGCAGGGAATTGTGGATGCATCACACAAACTAACCTCCCTTCCAGTGACTCCATCTACACCTCACGCTGCCTCGGCAAGGCCAGCAGCATAATCACGGACCAGTCTCACCTCGGACACTCCCTCTTCTCCCCTCTCCCATCGGGCAAGGGGTATGTACAGAAGTGTGAAAACGCACACCTCCAGATTCCGGGACAGTTTCTCCCCAGCTGTTATCAGGCAACTGGACCATTCTGTCAACCTAGAGAGAGGTCCTAAGCTACTATCTACCACATTGGAGACCCTAGAACTATCTTTAATCGGACTTGACTGGACTTTATCTTGCACTAAAACGTTATTCCCTTTATCATGTATCTTTGGTTCAACTTGCCCACACCGGCCAACATGCCCCAGCTACACTAGTCCCACCTGCCTGCATTTGTCCCTAAACCTGTTCTATCCATGTACCTGTCTAATTGCATCTATATAATTTTTGTTAACGTGCATTGTCCGAGTCTACGTGTCCGTGATGCTGCTGTGGGCAGCGGTAGAGTTGCTGCCTCACAGCGCCAGAGAGCTGGATTCCATCCCGAGTTCGGGCGCTGTCTGCACGGAGTTTGCACGTTCTCCCCGTGACCGCTTGGGGTTTCTCCGAGATCTTTCCACCGAGTGGTTTCCCCGGGTGCTCAGGTTTCCTCCCGCACTCCAAAGACGTACAGGTTTGTAAGTTAATTGGCTTGGTATAAATGTAAAGAAATTGTCCCTAACGTGTGTAGGATAGTATTAACGTGCGGGGATCGCCGGTCGGTGCGGACTCGGTGGGCCAAAGGGTCTGTTTCCGCGCTGTATCTCTAAACTAAAAATTAAAATTAACACTGCCCGACACACACTGGGGACAATTTATAACAATTGTACCAAGGCAATGAATAACAAACCTGTACATCTATGGAGTCCTAAACTAAACAAAGCAAGCAAGATTTTAATTTCATCTTTACCTCATCATAATTGTCTGTGGGACAATAAACATGATCTGACTTGACTTCAATGAAGGAAAAGGGATGAGGCGAGAGAAGAACTCTGACATCTGAACAACGAGTCAGTTTCTCATCAGAGAAAATGCAGAAATCTGCAGTCACAATAGCGTAAGATACTGTTCTACTTTTGGTTATATAGAGAGTCATAGAGTCAAAGAGCAGGGAAACGGGCCCTTCAACTCAGCTTGCTGCGTGCTGACCAAAAGGCCCCATCTATGCTAGTCCCACCCGTCCACGTCTGGCCCATATGCCACTAAACCTTTCCTATCCTTGTACTTGTCCAAATGTCTTTAAATTTAGTTTAGAGTTACAGTGCGCAAACAGGCCCTTCAACCCACCAAGTCCACGCCGACCAACGATCCACGTACACTAAAACTATCCAACACACTAGGGACAATTTGCAATTTTTACCAAAACCAAATAAACAACAAAAGTGGATGGACACAAAAAGCTGGAGTGACTCATCGGGACCGGCAGCATCTCCGGAGAGAAGGAATGGGTGATGTTACGGGTCAGACCCTTCTTCAAACCTGAAACATCACCCATTCCTTCTCTCCAATGATGCTGCCTGACCTGCTGAGTTACTCCAGCTTTTTATATCTATCTTCGATTTCAACCAGCATCTGCAGTTCCTTCCTACACAACCTACAAACCTGTATGTCTTTGGAATGCGGAAGGAAACCAGTGCACCCAGAGAAAACCCACGCGGTCACGGGGAGAACGTACAAACTCCGTACAGGCAGCACGCAGCAACTCTACTGCTGTGGTACCATGCTGCCTCTGTTATAAATGCCCCTACTATAAATGTTGTTATAGTCCCTGCCTCAACTACCTCCTCTGGCAGCTTATTCCATACACCCACCCCCTTTATGTAAAATAATATAAAACAGTAAATGCTTGCACACTCAGATGCAGCTCCAGTCACCATAAAGACTGTTAAGACATGGCCTGAAGGAGCTTCCTCGCAGCTGCAGGATTGCTTCGAAAGGACCAACTGGGATATTTTTGAGGATCATGACTTGGAGGAGTACACATCAACTGTACTTTGCTACATCAAAAACTGTGTTGACAATGTCACCGTCGACAAACGCATCCGGTTGTATCCCAATCAAAAACCCTGGATGACAAAGGATGTCAGGTCTCTCCTCAAGGACCGTAACACTGCCTTCAGGTCTAGTGATAGAGCTCTATACAGTGCTGCTAGAACCAACCTGAAGAGAGGCATCAAGGATGCCAAAGCGTCCTACAAGAGGAAGATTGAGGACCACTTTTCCAACAATGACCCACGGCGGGTATGGCAAGGCATCCAGCACATCACCAACTACAAGACCAGCAACCGCACGACTGCCGACGGCGACGCCTCGCTGGCAGAGGAACTTAACTGTTTCTTTGCTCGTTTCGAGGTGAAAGCTACAGTGGCAGACATAACACCCTCTCCAGCACCTGACAGCAACACCTTCACTGTGCAGGAGTATGATGTTAAGCGCGTGCTCAGAGCAGTGAATCCCAGGAAAGCTGCAGGCCCCGATGGTGTGACGGGCAGAGTGCTGAGGGAATGTGCAGACCAATTATCTGAGGTCTTCACAAAAATCTTCAACCTGTCCCTTTTAAAATCCACCATCCCTCCCTGCCTGAAGTCCGCCACAATCATCCCACTGCCGAAAAAGTCTGTCATCAGCGGTCTTAACGACTACCGTCCGGTAGCACTCACACCGGTCATCACAAAGTGCTTCGAGAGGCTGGTCCTGCAGCACATCAAAGCCAGCCTCCCACCCACCTTCGACCCACACCAGTTTGCCTACAGAGCAAATAGGTCTACAGGGGATGCCATCGACACTGCTCTTCACACTGCACTGACCCACCTTGAACACCAGGGGAGCTATGTGAGGATGCTCTTCCTCGACTTCAGCTCTGCCTTTAACACGGTCATCCCGAGCAGACTGGTCACCAAACTTTCCGACCTTGGATTTTCCCAAACCATCTGCCAATGGATCAAGGACTTCCTGACCAACCGCCCCCAGACCGTCAAAATAGGCCCTCACCTCTCCTCCACCATTACACTGAGCACCGGCTCACCACAGGGCTGTGTGTTGAGCCCCATCCTTTACTCCCTCTACACTCACGACTGCGCCCCCACCCATCCCACCAACACCATCATCAAGTTCGCGGATGACACGACTGTGGTTGGACTCATCTCAGAAGGAGATGAGACAGCCTATAGGGATGAAATCCAAAGGCTGGCAGCATGGTGTTCAGTGAACAATCTGGTCCTGAACTCCTCCAAAACAAAGGAACTTATAATTGACTTTAGAAAAACCAGTGGAGATTACGACCCACTCTACATCAATGGGGTCTGTGTGGAAAGGGTACCAGCTTTCAGGTTCCTGGGTACGCACATCGCAGAGGATCTTACCTGGTCTACCAACACCATCACCACAGTAAAGAAGGCACAGCAGAGACTCCACTTCCTGAGGATCCTCAGGAAAACCAACCTGCAGGAGAAGCTCATGTTGTCCTTCTATCGCTGCTCCATCGAGAGTGTGCTGGCATACTGTATAACCACATGGTATGCCAGCTGCTCAGAAAAGGACAGGAAGGCCCTTCAGAGGGTCATCACGACGGCCCAGAAGATCATCGGCTGCTCACTGCCCTCCCTGGAGCACCTGTTCAGACTACGCTGCCTCAGTAGAGCAGGCAAAATAATAAAAGATCCATCCCACCCCGGCCACCGTCTGTTTGTTCATCTGCCCTCTGGTCGACGTTTCAGGTCGATCAAATCCCGAACAAACAGACTTAAGAACAGTTTTTACCCCAGGGCCATACGAGAACTGAACACTACCTTTGCACTAGGCAACACCGTTAAAAAATCTTGTACTTAATATAATTGTATTTAATTGTATTTATGTATTTATTTGTTTTTGCATTTATTGCATATATGTTTGTACGCACCGTCAGGATTGGCTATTTTTTAATTTCGTTGTACTCGTTGCAATGACAATAAATGAATATTATTATTATTATTATTATTATGCAAATTGAATTTCCTTTCAATAATGAAGCACGCTGCAACTGGCTGATTAATCAGGTTATTTTCACAGTGCCCTAATGCTCCACCGCGCTATATTGCACACGTTATTTAAATTTTAATGGAGCCTAATACACAGGTTATCCCAAATTACATAAAAGTCATAAATGCTCTAATTGCTCATCTGTAGGTATTTCAGGTCAATTACCCTTCAAAAGTCTGGCATTCCCAAAAAGGGGGTAATCAGTTGACGATGTGTTTTGTGGGATTCTAATCTGTCAAGAACGAGTCGCAGAATTTCAGGTTCACGCGCCCTGTGGTTCGTGCTAGGTCTTTTTCCCCGACGTGTATGAGGATGAGATGTGACCTTGCAGAGGTATTTAAC
Organism: Rhinoraja longicauda; assembly: GCF_053455715.1. Taxonomy (NCBI): domain Eukaryota; kingdom Metazoa; phylum Chordata; class Chondrichthyes; order Rajiformes; family Arhynchobatidae; genus Rhinoraja; species Rhinoraja longicauda. The sequence continues at coordinate 753,018 of NC_135957.1, forward strand.
ACTTTGAGAGAGAGAGATGGAAACATAGACAATAGGTGCAGGAGGAGGCCATTTGGCCCTTCGAGCCAGCACCCCATTCATTGTGATCATGGCTGATCATTCTCAATCAGTGGATAAGCTGAAAAGCCACACTTTTCCTCAGGCTGCTAGAATTAGAGGATGTTAGCTATGAGGTCATCGGGTCATAAGTGATCGGAGCAGAATTAGGCCATTTGGCCCATCAAGTCTTCTCCGCCATTCACTCATGGTTGATCTATCTCTCCCTCCTAACCCCATTCTCCTGCCTTCTCCCCATAACCCCAGACACTTAGACAATAAGCAATAGACAATAGGTGCAGGAGTAGGCCGTTCGGCCCTTCGAGACAGCACCGCCATTCAATGTGATGATAGCTGATCATCCATAAGCTTTCTCTCCCTATACCCCCTGACCCCACTATCATTAAGAGCTCTATCTAACTTGTACTAATCAAGAATCTATCTATCTCTGCCTTAAAAATATCCAGACTTGGCCTCCACAGCCTTCTGTGGCAAAGAATTCCACAGATTCACCACCCTCTGACTAAATAAATTTCTCTTCATCTCCTTCCTAAAAGATCCTTTCATTCTGAGGATGGCCTCTACTCCTAGACTCTAAGGAGAGTTTACACAGACTTGGATTGTTTCCCCTGGAGTGTTGAAAGCTGAGAGCGAGAGCAGGTAGAAGTATACAAAATGATATGAGGCTCAGGGTAGGCAGTCAGAATCTTTTCTCAGGGTGGCAATGTCAAAAGACTAGAGTTATAGCTTTTAGGTGAAAGGGGCAAAGTTTAAAGGAGATGTGCTGGAGAGGGTGGGGACCTGGAACGCACAGCCAGGGATGGTGACAGAGCAGATACATTAGCGGCATGCATATATAGTGGCACGGTGGCGCAGCGGTAGAGTAGCTGACTTACAGTGCTTACAGTAGCAGCAGACCCGGGTTCCATCCCGACGTTTTCTTTTCAGGAGATGCTAGCAAGACTCAAACAGAAGTGCTCTGGAGTTTCTGGGGTCGACTGCGGGCGGCCCCCCCAGGGGCACGGAGACTGAGCGGTGGCCGTGGGAGGTAAGGGGACGGCGTGTCTGTGGGTCGAGGTGTGGGCAGAGTGGGGTGGAGTGGGGCGGGGTGCGGCGGAGTGGGGTAGAGTGGGGTGGAGGGGAGTTGGGAGGTGTGGAGTGGAGTGGGGTGGAGCAGAGGGGAGTGGGGTGGGGTGGAGGGGAGTGGGGTGGGGTAAAGGGGAGTGGGGAGGTGTGGAGTGGGGAGGGGTGGAGTGGAGTTGGGTGGGGTAGAGTGGAGTGGGATGGGGTAGAGGGGAGGGGAGTGGAGTAGAAGGGAGGGGATTGGAGTGGAGTGGAGGGGAGTGGAGTGGAGTCGGAATTGTGGTGATTCTTTGTGTACTGCCTCAGTGTAATCTACTATCTTACACTACAATCGTTACAGATATAACGTGGAAAGCATTTTATCGGGATGCATCACAGCCTGGTTTGGGAACAGCTCCATCAAGTCCACAATAAATTGCAGCGAATTGTGGACGCGGCCCAGACCATCACACAAACCAACCTCCCTTCCATTGACTCCATCTACACCTCACTCACGCTGCCTCGGCAAGGCCAGCAGCATAATCAAGGACCAGTCGCACCCTGGCGAAGAGGGAGCTCTTCTCCCCTCTCCCATCAGGTATAAGGTATAGAAAGGTTGTGAAAACGCACAACTCCAGATTCAGGGACAGTTTCTTCCCAGCTGTTATCAGGCAACTAAGCGACCCTACAATCAACTAGAGAGCGGTGCTGAACTACTATCAACCTTAATGGAGACCCTCGGACTATTTCTATCTTTGATCGCACTTTACTGGCTTCATCTAGCACAAAATGTTGTTCACTTTACTCCCTTTATCATGTATCTATACTGTAAATGATTGATTGTAATCATGTATTGTCTTTCAGCTGATTGACTAGCATGCAGCAAAAGCTTTTCACTGTACCTCGGTACATGTGATAATAAACTCAACTGAAACTCTTGGACTTCTGTGTAGGAGGAAACTGCAGATGCTGGTTCAAACCGACGAGAAACACAAAATGCTGGAGTAGCTCAGCGGGACAGGCAGCATCTCGGGAGAGAAGGAATGGGTGACGTTTCGGGTCGAGACCCTTCTTCAGACTGATGGGCTTTGTGTGATTGTGCAGAGGGACAGTATGATTTTACTGGAATCTATGCAAAACAAAGAATTTCAGAATGGCAAGGTACATGTGACAATACAGTAACTATTGACCGACAATTGATTGAACGATTGAACTATTAAGCATTACTCCGCATCTTGCAAATCTCTACTTTCTCATCCACTCCAAACACACTGGAGGCAATTTACAGAGGCTAGTTAACCTGTCTTTTGTTTGCTTAGAGCTTGGCAAAAACTAAGAAAGACACTAATCTAATCTGAGTAGATATTTTTTTACACATCAATAAAACACAATGCCAAACTTCAGCTGGAGGCATGCGGAACTGCAGATGCTGAAATCTTGTGCAAAACAGTGCTGGAGGAACTCAACTGGTCAGGCAGCATCTGTGGAGGGGAATGGACAGATAAAGTTTGGGGTACACGCCGACTATTTTGCACTACGTTTTATGGGGAATTAGGGAAGGGCACCAGTAAATGGGGAATTAGGGGAGGGCACCAGTAAATGGGGAGTTATTGGAGGGCACCGGTAAATGGGGAATTAGGGGAGGGCACGGGTAAATGGGGAATTAGAGGAGGGCACCGGTAAATGGGGAATTAAGGGAGGGCACCAGTAAATGGGGAATTAAGGGAGGGCACCAGTAAATGGGGAATTAGAGGGCCCGGTAAATGGGGGAATTAGGGGAGGGCACCAATAAATGGGGAATTAAGGGAGGGCACCAGTAATGGTCCAGATTATGGACCACACACAGGCAGCGCCCGAGGTCAGGATCGAACCTGGGCCACTGGCGCTGTGAGGCAGCAGCTCTACCTGCTGAGCCACTGCGCCACATATTTATTAGCACACTGATATCCCGTCACTTGTTCCAGCCGTTTTTTCTCCTGACCAATAATGACTGCTGGCACCTGCCTTTTATTTCAGCGGCACTTCGAATGTAACCGAGGATTCCGTGGAATTTGCTGCCCGCAGTGCTTCCAGCTTTATCTGTTATTTTTCAGGAAAACCTGTCTTCAATTAAGCCCAAAAACAAGCTGACGTGTTTTACATCCACGTGCCTGTGGACATGATTTACACAAATTATATAAACAGTGGGGCCGGCCAGTTTGTTAAGAGCTCCTTGGCACATCTCTGCAAAATGTCCACCGTGTTTTTTTTTTGTGCAAAATTTCCGACGTCGATCTTTTGCTGTGTGGTTGATTCTGCTCGAAAGTTGTTCTGATGAGGTACGGTTTCTCTGTGTCTCCGGGACTCTTACAGAGCAGCGAGCAATTAAGCTTATTCACAATACGTTCAGAAAAATGCATCAACTTCCTTCAGGAGAGTCAGCGGTGCAGAAAATAAAGGGGCATGGAATTAACATGGGTTTATCTTATTTTATCTTGGTCAACCTTGAGGTCAGCTGAAGTTCTTCAGATTCAGTATAACATCACCCCTCGTCCTCCGGTGCGCCAAGGAATAGAGCCCCAGTCTGCTCAACTCTCGAGTTCTGGCAACATCATCGCAAATATTCTCTGCACCCTTTTCCATCTTGACAACATATTTCCAATAACATGGTGCCCCAGTCTGCTCAACTCTCGAGTCCTGGCAACATCCTTGCAAATATTCTCTGCACCCTTTTCCATCTTGACAACATATTTCCAATAACATGGTGCCCCAGTCTGTCAACTCTTGAGTTCTGGCAACATCGTCGCAAATATTCTCTGCACCCTTGTCCATCTTGACAACATATTTCCAATAACATGGTGCCCAGAGCTGAACACAATACCCTATGTGCGGTCTCACCAGCATGAATTGGCCTATTTCGCAGCACCTATGAAGAACACAACTTGGACTGAATTATTAAGGGGGCTTTATATGGAACTGATGTACTGTCCTTATTGAGGAAATTGGACCTTGTCAATGGAACTGATACACTGATGTACTCTCTGATTTACCGGTGCACCACCGGGCGGCACGGTGGCGCAGCGGTAGAGTTGCTACCTTACAGCGAATGCAGCGCCGGAGACTCAGGTTCGATCTTGACTGCGGGCGCCGTCTGTACGGAGTTTGTACGTTCTCCCCGTGACCTGCGTGGGTTTTCTCCGAGATCTTCGGTTTCCTCCCACACTCCAAAGACGTACAGGTATGTAGGTTAATTGGCTGGGCAAATGTAAAAATTATCCCTAGTGGGTGTAGGATAGTGTTAATGTGCGGGGACCGCGGACCCGGTGGGCCGAAGGGCCTGTTTCTGCGCTGTGTCTCTAAATCAAAAAAATCAAAAACCTCTACCCCATTAAGAACATTGGACCTTGTCTATGAAACTGATGTGCTACAAAGTTGAGAACTTGAGTTTGACTTGATTGTATTTTGGCTGAACGCAGGCAGGTGGGACTAGTGTAAATGGGGCATGTTGGTCGGCGTGGGCAAGTTGGGCCGAAGGGCTTATTTCCATGCTCCATGACTCTATTTATGTGTAGTACAGCTGATCCATTTGGATATCGGCGGCACGGTGGTGCAGCGGTAGAGTTGCTGCCTCACAGCGCCAGACACCCAGGTTCCATCCTGACTACGGGTGCTGTCTGTATGGAGTTTGTACGTTCTCCCGTGACCGCGTGGGTTTTCTCCGGGTGCTCTGGTTTCCTCCTAAACTCCAAAGACGTGCAGGTTTGTGGGTTAATTGTGGGAACATTTCTGCGCCTGCGCTGCCCGAGCAGCTGCAGCGTACCTGCAATCCGTCTGTCTTGTGTTTTTATGTTGTTTGTTTGTCTTGATTGTACTGTAAATGTGATGTAGTTTTTTGGGGTTGTATACTATGGGAGGGGTGGCGGGAACTGTAAATATATAATTGTCTCTTCCGAACGGAGATGCGACCCTTTGTTCTGGGTGGTGTCTCCGTTCCCGCTGCGGCCTACCTATCGGCCATCCACCTGGGACTCGCCTGTGGAGGCTCCGGCAGCGTGGATGTCGGAAGCTCGCAACTCCCTGGGTGGGGGCCGACATCGGGAGCTCCGGCAACGGCAGCGTGTTCGTCCGCCCCGGATCGCGGGGCTTGGGTCGGCCCACGCGGACCTTTCACCATCCGGCGCGGCCTGGAACGTGGCAACTTCAACAGTCTGACCGCGGGAGAAGACGGCAGGGGAAGAGAAAAGACATTCTGGCCTTCCATCACAGTGAGGAGGTGACTGGAGGAGACTCACTGTGATGGATGTTTCTTTTTGTTTGATTGTGTGTGTTATTGCTTATTTTTATTGCTCTTTTATTGCTTTTATTGTTGTTGGACTGTGGGTAATCTTTCATTTCACTGCACATTTATGTGTGTGTGACAAATATACTTGACTTGACTTGATAATTATCTCCGGTAAAAATAGTCAATCATCCCTAGGATGGTGCTGGTGTACAGGTGATGGCTGGTCGGTGTGGACTTAGTGGGCCAAAGGGCCTGTTTCTGTGCTGTATCTCTGAACTAAACTACATTTAAAAACAAAACTAAACAAAACCAAAGTATGCAAAACAAAGCATTTCACTGTGCCTCGGTACACGCGACAATAATAAACCTAAATCTAACCCTCCCCCCCCCCACCAAATTTTCAGATTACACACCACCTCATAGACATGTAGTCCCTGGCCTTTCTTACTGTGTCAAAATCACAGTCCCCACTCATTAGCACATGATTTGGAACACAAGATCATCAGTGCATGTTCTGCACCAGGGTTCAATCAGGCAGCATGTCACTTCATCATCAGACCAATGATCATAACCGTGCCAACATTGCATCCCAAGCACAGGTCTAACAGTTCATAAAGTTAAAGATGTGAGTTTGAGTAAAACATGCTTTCAAAGAGAATTGTAGCATTTCCCGAAGCGAGAGGAAAACTGAACCCAAGCACTGTACCAGTAACACCAATATCCGAAGAAAAATTATAGTTTTATATATATATAAATATATAGGAAAGGATCAACATTCATATGACCCGGAACGCCACCCATTCCTCCTCTCCAGAAATGCTGCCTGTCCCGCTGAGTTACTCCACAATTTTGTGTCTGCCTTCAACATTCATATAATTCCACTAACCTAAATAAAGAGGATGGCTCGCGGGCTGGCCGGATGGAGGTGACGGCTGCAACAGGCCTTTATGGGTTAGTTTAGTTTAGTTTAGTTTAGAATGTTGGCCTTCATAACAAGGGGAGTTGAGTATAAGAGCAAAGAGGTCCTTCTGCAGTTGTACAGGGCCCTAGTGAGACCACACCTGGAGTACTGTGTGCAGTTGTACAGGGCCCTAGTGAGACCACACCTGGAGTACTGTGTGCAGTTGTACAGGGCCCTAGTGAGACCACACCTGGAGTACTGTGTGCAGTTGTACAGGGCCCTAGTGAGACCACACCTGGAGTACTGTGTGCAGTTGTACAGGGCCCTAGTGAGACCGCACCTGGAGTACTGTGTGCAGTTGTACAGGGCCCTAGTGAGACCGCACCTGGAGTACTGTGTGCAGTTGTACAGGGCCCTAGTGAGACCGCACCTGGAGTACTGTGTGCAGTTTTGGACTCCAAATTTGAGGAAGGATATTCTTGCTATTGAGGGCGTGCAGCGTAGGTTTACTGGGTTAATTCCCGGAATGGCGGGACTATCATATGTTGAAAGACTGGAGCGACTAGGATTGTATACACTGGAATTTAGAAGGATGAGAGGGGATCTTATCGAAACATATAAGATTATTAAGGGGTTGGACACGTTAGAGGCAGGAAACATGTTCCCAATGTTGGGGGAGTCCAGAACCAGGGGCCACAGTTTAAAAATAAGAGGTAGGCCATTTAGAACGGAGATGAGGAAAAACATTTTCAGTCAGAGAGTTGTGAATCTGTGGAATTCTCTGCCTCAGAAGGTGGTGGAGGCCAATTCTCTGAATGCATTCAAGAGAGAGCTAGATAGAGTTCTCAAGGATAGCGGAGTCAGGAGGTATGGGGAGAAGGTAGGAACGATCAGGAACGATTGAGAATGATCAGCCATGATCACATTGAATGGCGGTGCTGGCTTGAAGGGCCAAATGGCCTCCTCCTGCACCTATTGTCTATTGTTTATTGTCTAGACATACAGTGTGGAGACAGGCCCTTCGGCCCACCGAGTCCATGTCGACCCCCATACATTAGCACTATCCTACACACGTACAAACTCCGTACAGACAGCGCCCAAAGTCAGGATTGAACCCGGGTCTCTGGCGCTGTGAGGCAGCAACTCTACCGTTGTGCCACTGTGGCGCCCTGAGGCTTAGTGGGTTGTTTCTATGCATTACGTACTGAGCCGGGCATTGTACTTATGTATGGCAATAATCTTTTTGATCTGTACGTAAAAAATTGAATCTCGCTGTACCTTGGTGCACATGATAATAAAGGAACCATTGAGAACCGCTGAGAAGATTGCAACCCTTTGAAGCAATCTAAGGTTTTTAGTGGAAGGCCACAAAGTGCTGGAGTAACTCAGCGGGTCAGGCAGCATCTCTGGAGAACATGGATGGGTGACGTTTCAGGTCGGGACCCTTATTAGTAAAGGATTTTGATGAATACAAACAGTATTTCAATTCTTGTCTGTGTTTTGATTGTTTTGCTGGGAATTATTCACTAATAATTATCCACTATTAACTGGTCTTCTGTTTACAGGAGGATTTGTTGGATACAACAAATCTGATTCCTCAAGTTCATACAAGGACATCAGTTAAAATGAATTCTTAAGTCTAGGCCTTGCGGGGAGGGGGGGGGGTGATGGATGGATGGGAGGGGCTGATGGAAGTAGTGAGGGGAAGGGAAGGATGAGATTTGATGGAGGACACGTTGACTTGATGGGTCTGATAGCCGAGTCAGGCGAGGTTGATGAATCGGGTTGATGCGAGGAGCGAGAGGGGGGAAATGAGTTGGATTATTTTTGATTGGTTTGGTTTTGATTGGATTGAAGGATGAGTCAGGTTGATGGAGGGAGCGATGATGGGTGGTGGGAAGGAGCATAAGAGCGATTTATCGGTTTCGATTTTATCACGATGATAGAAGGAGCAAGGGAGGGAAAGATGGGAGCGATTGGATTAGGTTAGATTGATTTGATCTATGATGGATGACAGCGCATTGATTTGGTGGGCGAAGCTGATGAATAGACGGGGGGACTGATGGTTTGACAGGTAAGCTCATTGGTTTGACATGGGGACCTGATGGTTTGACAGGGAGAGTGGGGCGGGGCTGTTGGTTTGACAGGAGGCCTGATGGTTTTCCAGGCAAGCCTGGTGGTTTGACATGGGGGCCTGATGGTGTGACTGGGGAGGGGGGCTTGATGGTTTGACAGGGGCCTGATGGTTTGACAGGAGGCCAGACGGTTTGACAGGGGGGCTGATTGTTTGAAAGGAGGCTGATGGATTGAAGGGAGGGCTTATGGATTAAGTCATGAATTGACTTGATCAATGAGTCGGATTGCTGGGTTGATGAATGAGGCGGTTTTATTTGTGGGTCAGATTGATAGATGGGTCTGGTAGGAATGGAACAAGATTTGATTAATGGGTTGACATGATGCATTAATCAGGTTGACGTTTTGGACGAGTAGGTTTAATAGAAGGAGCCAAGGAAGGAGGGAGGAAGGGAGGGAGGGAGGGAGGGATCGATTGTGTTTGATTTTGGTTAGATTAGTTTGCGGTGGGTGATTTGATGAATTGATTCGACAAATTAATTCTATTGGATGGACAGGGATAAAAGAATATTAAAAACAAATTATCAAATTTTGTCATTGATATAAAGAAGGCAAAAAATGAAAACTGCAGGGTACTGGAGGAACTCAGTGGGTCAGGCAGCATCTGTGGAGGAAATAGACAGGTGACATTTCAGTTTGGGATTTCTTTGGACTGATTGTAGGAGGGGGAGAACGATGGAAAAGAAGGTTTAACTGGCAGAAAGGTGAGGGACATGGATAGGTGACATTCTGAGTCAGGACCCTTCTTCAGACCGATTATAGAAAGCTGGAAAAGAGAAGCGGGGTAGGGGCGAGGCCTGGCAAGTGATAGGTGGATGCAGGTGAGAGGGGGGTTTGATTATGAGCTGCGCGGAGTAAGTGACAAAGACTAGAGGTGAAAAGGAGGGAAAAAAAGGGTGTCAGATACGGAAGAGAACAGCAGGGAAATATACAGCTGGAGGGAGGGAAATGTGAGTGAGGGGATGGAGCTGAGGGGAGAATGGAGGAATAAAAGGGAAATGAGAGACTTGTGCATGGGAATATATGAAGGAATACAAAAGAGCAGGGGAACAGGGGGTGGAGATATTTTGGAGAAACGGGTGCGCAGTGAGGTTTGGGGGTGTCACGGGGAAGAAGGAGGAAGTTGGGGAGTTTCGTGATTAGTACGGGTGTCAAGGGTTATGGGGAGAAGGCAGGAGAATTGGGGTTAGGAGGGAGAGATCGATCAGCCATGATTGAATGGTGGAGCAGACTTGATGGGCCGAATGGCCTAATTCTACTCCTGTTCCTTCTGACCTTAAATCGCTTGTTATGATAAAGGGTCACATAGAAAATGATGAATGTACTCCTTCAATTGATAACATTCTAAATTCATAATTCTATGCTTCTCCTGTGTTTTCAGCCTTGTGTTTTGCCACAACACTGGAATCTATTTTAATAGACAATAGACAATAGGTGCAGGAGGAGGCCATTCGGCCCTTCGAGCCAACACCACCATTCAATGTGATCATGGCTGATCATTCTCAATCAGTACCCCGTTCCTGCCCTCTCCCCGTACCCCCTGACTCCGCTATCCTTAGGAGCTCTATCTAGCTCTCTCTTGAATGCATTCAGAGAATTGTCCTCCACTGCCTTCTGAGGCAGAGAATTCCACAGATTCACAACTCTCTGACTGAAAAAGTTTTTCCTTAAAACTAAGAAGCCGTTAAGAAGCCGTTTTTCTATGGACACAAGTCCGTAAAATATATCAGAATATAAAAACATAGGGGTGTTTATCTCATTATTAGAAATTGTGCTTTGAGATTACTTTAACTGAGTAATCTGTTCGGTCTAAACAAGCAACTGCAGTTCCTTTCTACATACTGTAATGATTGAACGAGTGAAAGATACAGCGCGGAAAAAGGCCCTTCGGCCCACTGTCCATGTCGACAGCCGTCGCCCGTCCGCACTAGTTCTACGTTATCCCAGTTTCACATCTAGTCCTGACACTCCAGGGGCAATTTACCGAGGTCCAATTAATCTCAAAACACACATGTCTTCGGGATGTGGGAGGAAACTGAATCCCCTGGAGGTAGGTTTGCCAACTGTCCCGTATTAGCCAGGACATCCCGTATTTTGGGCTAAATTGGTTTGTCCCGTATGGGACTGCCCTTGTCCCGTATTAGGCCCGGGGGGTCGTTGTAGGCACAGAGGCTGTAGGCCCCGACACTGTAGGCCCCGACGCTGTAGGTCCCGACAGTTTAGGTCCCGACACTCTAGGTTTCCGACATTTTAGCTCCGGACAGTGTAGATCCGGAAGCCCGGGTGCTGCCTAATGGAGGTTGCGTTGCAACCCCCGTTCCGGCCCTGGCGGCCGCCATTGGTGGAGCGGGAGCACGTGGCCGTTGGCTGCGTGTGGTCACGTGGGGAGCGGGGCGGTGACGTCACCTTGTCCCATATTAGGGAGTGAGATAGTTGGCAACCCGACCTGGAGGAAACCCACGCAGTCACAGGGAGAACGTAGGAACGTCACACACAGACAGCGCCCGAGGTCAGGATCGAACCCGGGGTCTCAGGTGCCCTGAGGCATCACCAGCTAGCAGAAGGAATCTTCATGACTTTTATTTGGTGACATGTCTCTCACATGGCCCGAGCAAAGCAGAGAAATCCATTCATTTTGGAATTTCTAAAGCTTTAGTTTGCGCTGTTAACAAAGCTAAAAGAAAAAGTAAAAGGTACTTCTGTTTTTCTTCTTCCGAGAGTTTGTCAGTCCTTGTCTGTCCAGTGACCATGGCCAGCTCATCCTTTAGCTGCTGGATTTCTTTCTTTAAGCGGAGAGTTACCTACAAACGCCACCACAAAAACAGGGGAGAAAAGCACAGCTGGAGTTAGTTTCCTGATGCAAATGTTTTTTTTTTTTTAGTTCTCTCTTCATTGAGCCAGCTTTTGGCTTCATTAGCTCAGAGATAAATTACAATGATATTTTATATAAAAACGACTATTGCTGTTCCCAAAATAAATCAATTTTGAAGTTGTAAAAAATATACACGATGAAAATCTTGTTCAAAATCATAAATCACTAGTTTCCTTCTGGTTTCCAAGACAGCTACATTCCTTGAATGGAGGGCCCATGGGTACAGTCAATTCCTATTAACTAAACGTAAACCGGGCTGCTAAAAAGATTGTGTTCATCTGTCAGACCTCGTTTAACAGACACACACAGTGATGCATTAGCCCGCAGTGGGGTACTGTGACTCAACTCACTTTGCCCCTTGCCCCTGCACCCCGTTAATAAGGCAAAGTCTTTCTTTGCGCCTAGTTTTAGAAACATAGACACAGAGAAAATAGGTGTAGGAGTAGGCCATTCGGCCCTTCGAGCCAGCACCGCCATTCAATATCATCATGGGTGCTCATCCAAAATCAGTACCCCGCGTTCCTGCTTTTTCCCCACATCCCTTGATTCTGTTTAGTTTAGTTTAGAGGTACAGAATGGAAACAGGCCCTTCAGCTCCCCCCCCCCCTTCGAGTCCACGCCGACCAGCCATCACCCGTTTGCACTCATTCTATGTTATCCCACTTTCTCTTCCACTCCCTGCACACCAGAGGGGAAATTACAGAGGGCCGGTTAACTTACCAACCCGCACGTCTTTGGGATGTGGGAGGAAACCGGAGCACCCGGACGAAACCCAGGAGAGGTCCCGGGAGAGGCAGGGCGGCACAGCGGTAGAGTTGCTGCATCACAGCGCCAGGGACCCGAGTTCGATCCTGACCGCGGGTGCTGGCTGCACGGAGTGTGTACGTTCTCCCCGTGACCTGCGTGGGTCTTCCTCCGGGTGCTCCGGTTTCCCCTCACACTCCAAAGAAGTGCAGGTTTGCAGGTTAATTGGCTTTGGTAAAATTGTAAATTGTCCCTAGCGTGAGTGGAATAGTGCTAGTGTGCGGGGATCGCTGGTCGGCGCGGATTCGGTGGGCCGAAGGGCCTGTTTGCGCCCTGTATCTCTCAGCTAAACTAAACTCAAAAAACTAAGGTCACGGGGAGAACATACAAAGTGCATGCAGAGAGCAGCCTGGAGCAGCTCGAGCAGTAACGTCGCTATGCGCCACGGCCACTGTGTGTGAGTTGAGCCTTTTTGTAGACTTGATTCCGTGATATCTGCTGCGAATCGTTTACAGAAGGAAAACTGGCCTGACTGCACAGTGGTAAGGAAACTGGTCCAGATCGAGGGTGGAAAGTCAAGAGCCTCACATCAGGCTACGACAAAGCCTGCTGCACTTCTCCTGCTAACTCTAACGAACAACAGATGCCAGTGCATGCGCTGGATTGGAAATTAAATTCACAACTAGTTTCGAGCAAAGGCTGCCTGTAAGCCCAGGGGGATCAAATGCAGGTCAGATCATTCTGTTCCACATTAAAGCAATCTCCAAAGACTTGAAAGACGCCATAATGGGTTCACAAAATGCATGTTAGATTACAGTTAAAAAACAACTAAATATTGTGAAATAAAAACAAAAATACTGGGGAAAAAAGTCATTGCATCAAACAGCATCTGTGGAGAGACAGTGTTTAACATTTCAGACCAGTGAACATTCCTGTAAGCTGCAGTGGAAGTTCAGCTGGAGAGCCCAAAGTATTTAATTGTCATATGTACCAACACGAGACAATGACATTCATACTTGCAGCAGCATAACAGGGCTATAAACAAATGCACACTGATAACATAGTTAGACATTGATAACATAGGGGCGGCACGGTGGCACAGCGGTAGAGTTGCTGCCTTACAGCGCTTGCAGCGCCAGAGACCCAGGTTCGATCCTGGCTACGGGTGCTGTCCATACGGAGTGTGTACGTTCTCCCCGCGACCGCGTGGGTTCGCTCCGAGAACTTAGGTTTCTCCCCACATGCCAAAGATATACATGTCGGTTAATTGGCTTGGTGGTATATGTTAAAAAATTGTCCCTGGTGTAGGATCGTGTTCATGTGCTGCAATCACTGGTCGGTACGGAATCGGTGGGCCGAAAGGCCTGTTTCCGTGCTGTATCACTAAACGAAACTAAAAAACACCGATCAGCCAAAATATTATGACCACTGACAGGCAAAGTGAATAACATTGATTATCTTGTTCCAAAGCACCTGTCAAGGGGTGGGATATATTGGGCAGCAAGTTAACAGTCAGTTCTTGAAGTTGATGTGTTGCGTGCAGGAGAAATAGGCAGGAGTAAAGACCTGAGCGACTTTGACAAGGGCCAAATTGTAATGGGCAGACGACTGGGTCAGAGCATCTCTGAAACGGCAAGGCTTGTGGGGTGCTCCCGGTCAGCAGTGGTGAGTACCTACCGACAGTGGTCCAAGGAGGGACAAACCACAAACCAGAGACAGGGTGTTGGGCGCCCAAGGCTCATCGATGCGCGAGGGCAACGAAGGCTATCATGGTGGTCATGGGAGGAATGTGTCACAATACACAGTGCATCGCACCCTGCTGCGTATGGGGCTGCACACAGAGGACCAACAGCATATTAGGCAGGTGGTCATAATGTTTTGGCTCAACAGGTCACAATATTTTGGCTGATCGGTGAATAACAAACAGAAATTCAATAAATTAATAACCCCAACACTAGTGTACATATACACAATGTTCTCAGTGCAACTCAAGCCAGTCGATATAATTCATGGTTGAGGTTCGTGTTGCAAGGTGTTCAAGATCCTGATGGTTGTTGGGAAGATGGTTCATGAACTTGGTGATAACGTTTTCATCCCGATGGTAGGAATGAAATGAAACGTTTTGGTCACCCCGTTATAGGAAAGCTGTGGTTAAGCTGGAAAGGGTGCAGAGAAGATTTACGAGGATATTTCCAGGACTCGAGGGCCTGCGCAACACAAAGGGTGTTGGGTATATGGAACGAGCTGCCAGAGGAGGGACTGTCATATGAGGAAAGATTGGAAAGACTGGCCTTGCATTCACTGGAGTTTAGAAGGATGAGAGGGGATCTTATAGAGACGTATAAAATTATTAAACGACTGGACAAGCTCGATGCAAGAAAAATGTTCCCAATGTTGGGGGAGTCCAGAACCAGGGGCCACACAGTCTAAGAGGCCATTTAAAACTGAGGTGAGAAGAAACTTTTTAACCCAGAGAGTTGTGAATTTGTGGAATTCTCTGCCGCAGAGGGCAGTGGAGGCTGATTCACTGGATGAATTTAAAAGAGAGTTAGATAGAGCTCTAGGGGCTAGTGGAGTCAAGGGATATGGGGAGAAGGCAGGCACGGGTTACTGATTGTGGATAATCAGCCATGATCACAACGAATGGCGGTGCTGGCTCGAAGGGCCAAATGGTCTCCTTCTGCACCTATTTTCTAAGTTTCTAGAAGGTAGTCGAGGCAGGTACTATAACAACATTTAAAAGACATTTGGACAGGGACATGGATAGACTAGGTTAAGAGGGAAAACGTAAGCAGGCTGGACTAGTGTAGATGGGACATGCTGGTTGGCGTGGGCAAGGAGGACCAAAGGGCCCATTTCCACGTTGACTTTATGACTATATAAGAGTGTGGTCTGGGTGGTGTGGAACATGCTGGCTGCCATTTTGAGCAAACTCCTCCTTTGACAGGTGGGGATCTGTAATGGCAGTGTGGACCATTGTAAATAAAATAATCTGGAATTAAATAAAAAGATTGCGAGATCGTTAATTCTATTTGTAAAGCCTCAGAACATTGTACAGTCCACGTTGGCAGCATGACCGCGATATCAACATTTTTTAAATTGCAGATGCTGTAAGTCTGAAACAGAAACTGTTGAAAACACCCTGCAGTTCAGGCAGCATCTGTGGAAAGTGGAACAGAGTTAACTTTTCAGATTGAAGACCCTTCATTAGAAATAGAAAATGAGATAAATGTCCATAAGTTCTAGAAGCAGACTAAGCCCATTTGGCCCATCGTCTACTCCGCCATTCAATCATGGCTGATCTATCTCTCCCACTCAATCCCATTCTCCTGCCTTCGTCCCGTAACCCCTGACACCCGTACTAACAAAGCAAAATTATCATTTTGTGGGGGAAAAATGGATAAGATAAATGAAAAATCTCCGGTAGGATGAGTTCAGGTGATGTTCGAGATCCTTCTTCAGACCCAAAATATCACCTATTCCTTTTCTCCAGAGATGCTGCCTGAGTTACTCCAGCATTTTGTTTGTGTCTATCTTCAGTGTAGACCAGCATCTGCAGTTCCTTCCTACACATTTCATTGTTCTGTTTGGGACATATGACAGTAAAACACTCTTGACTCTTGAGAAGGTCTCCTCCAAGTCAGACACGAGTCTGAGTTGGAAATGTATTGTTGTCTAGACTTCGTTGTAGGGTCTAAATCATGGAGCTACGCGCAAACATCACGATGGAAGGTTGGTCATCTGAAGAATTGCAGACAATCAAGAAGGCAGTTCACCGACATTTTCTCAAGACCAAAGATAGACACAAAATGCTGGAGTAACTCAGCGGGACAGGCAGCATCTCTGGAGAGAAGGAATGAATGACGTTTTGGGTCGAGACCCTTCTTCCCTTTTTTGCTAAAGGGATCAGGGGGTATGGAGAGAAGGCAGGTACAGGCTACTGAGCTGGATGATCAGCCATGATCATATTGAATGGCGGTGCAGGCTCGAAGGGCCGAATGGCCTACTCCTGCACCTATTTTCTATGTTTCTATGTTTCTATGTTTCAGACCAAGCCAGACCAAGCCAGGAATGGCAGTAAAAGCTAGCCTTATAAGTGGCGCCCACATCTTGTAAAATGAATAAAATTAAATCAGTTCATTCTGTTTACAAATAATTCACCAATTCCTGCCAGATGCTTTATTATCTCAGTAAACCCTATATAAAGCACATTTTTTGGAAAATCTTCAGACAAATAAAATGAATAAAGCAAAAGTTCATGATACATGGTCATTAAGAGATGGATAGTCAACTTGAAAAACATATTGTTGTAATTCTTCTTTGCTACATCAAATATTACTTCCTGGCAGCATCTCTGGAGAACATGGATGGATGAGTCTAAAGATGGGGGGTCACAGTCATACAGCACAGAAATAAGTCGTTCAGCCCAACTTGCCCATGCCAACCAAGATGCCCCATCCACACTAGTCCCACCCGCCCGTGTTTCGCCCATATCCCAACAAAACATATCCCACCCGAAACGTCATCAATATTCTCCAGAGATGCTGCCTGACCCACTGAGTTACTCCAACACTTTGTGTCTGTTTTTGTAAACTGGCGTCAGCAGTTCCTTGTGTCACCTTTATTTCCTGGCGTTCAGCTGATCAACCATGAAGCAGTTTTTAAAACAGTTCTCAGATCAACCTTGAATCTTTCAATTAGCGTCTCTCAGTACGAAATTGTTGTCCAGTGAGAATTAGATGCAGGGCCATGAAACATATTCAAGAAGTAGGTAGACTGATTGTTGGAGAAATCTATGGCCATAGGAATCAGGTAGCAAGGGGGGGTTGGGACCCATGCTCAGATAGATCCCCCACAATGTTCAAGGGGCTGAGTAGCATCCACCAGCTCCTAGTTCTTTTATTTTCATGTCCCTTTTATATCTAGTGCCGTCTAAGGAAGTGAAAAGGGCGGCACAATGGCACAGTTTATAGAGCCGTTGTCTCACAGCGCCAGAGACCCGGGTTCAATCCTGACCTCAAGTGTTATCTGTGTGGTGTTCGCACGTTCTCCCTGTGACTGCGTGTGTTTCTCCAGGGGTGCAACGGTTTCCTCCCACATCCCAAAGACATGCAGGTTGGCAGGTTAACTGACCTTTGTAAATTGACCCTTGAGTGCAGGTAAGAGGTTAAATTTGGGGAGAGTTGAGAACAATAAGGAGGGAAATAAAGAGGAGAGTAGAAACAAGGAACTGCAGATGCTGGTTTACAAAAAATAACATACAAAATGCTGGAGTAAACTCAGTGGGTCAGGCAGCATCTCTGAACAACATGAATGGGTGATGTTTAGTGCTGGCATCCTTCTTCAGAGTGTGAAGAAGGGTCCCAACCCGAAACATCACCTATTCATGTTCTCCAGAAGTTGCCTGAACCGCTGAGTTACTTACTGCAGCACTTTGTGTCTTTCGTTGGAGAGAAAAAAAGTTGTTTTAAACTACAGTAGGATAAGTTCAGTTTAGTTCAGAGATACAGCGCAGAAATAGGCCCGTCGTCCTACCGCGTCTGAGCCGACCAGCAATCCCCGCACACTAACACTATCCTACACACAGTAGGGACACTTACAATTTTACCAAGCCAATTAACCTACAAACCTGTACGTCTTTGGAGTGTGGGAGGAAACCGGAGCACCCAACAAAAAACCCCAGGCGGTCACAGGGAGAACGTACAAACTCCATACAGACAGCACCGTAGTCAGGATCATAGAAACATAGAAAATAGGTGCAGGAGTAGGCCATTCGGCCCTTCGAGCCAGCACTGCCATTCAATATGATCATGGCTGATCATCCAAAATCAGTACCCCGTTCCGGCTTTTTCCCCATATCCCTTGATTCCCTTAGACCTAAAAGCTAAATCTAACTCTCTTGAAAACTCAAAACTCTTCAAAACTCTCTCGTGATGGAACCCAGGTCTCAGGCATTGTAAGGCAGCAATTCTACCTCTGTGCCACCGTCCCACCCCTCATGGGCTTGATGGGCTTGTTTCCACATCGTACCTCTGCATTTAACTGTTGAGATCAAAGGAAAATAATACCAGGACTGCATAAGCTATATGAGAGGTACGATGTAGAAACAGGCAGGAATGCATTCCCAGAATGACAGGTAGATAGATGTAAGAGGTAAAGCAGGTTGATTCGGCATTGAGCTGCCAACACTCCATGCAGCCAAGTAAAGTAGATGGCAGCAATGTCCGCATATTGTTCGTGGAAATTTTAAATTTTAGTTCAGAGATACAGCGCGGAAACAGGCCCATCCGCCCACCGAGTCCACGCCAACCAACGACTCCCACACATTAACACTTTCCTACACACGCTGGGGCCAATTTACAATTTCACCGCTAATTAGCCTACAAACACGTATGTCTTTGGATTGTGGGAGGAAACTGGAGCACAAGGATATTCTTGCTATTGAGGGCGTGCAGCATAGGTACACTAGGTTAATTTCCATAATGGTGGGACTGTCGTATGTTGAAAGACTGGAGCGACTAGGCTTGTATACACTGGAATTTAGAAGGATGAGAGGGCATCTTATCGAAACGTATAAGATTATTAAGGGGTTGGACACGTTAGAGGCAGGAAACATGTTCCCAATGTTGGGGGAGTCCAGAACAAGGGGCCACAATTTAAGAATAAGGGGTAGGCCATTTAGAACTGAGATGAGGAAAACGTTTTTCAGTCCGAGAGTTGTGAATCTGTGGAATTCTCTGCCTCAGAAGGCAGTGGAGGCCAATTCTCTGAATGCATTCAAGAGAGAGCTAGATAGAGCTCTTAAGGATAGCGGAGTCAGGGGGTATGGGGAGAAGGCAGGAACGGGGTACTGATTGAGAATGATCAGCCATGATCACATTGAATGGCGGTGCTGGCTCGAAGGGCCGAATGGCCTCCTCCTGCACCTATTGTCTATTGTCTATTGTATAAAACCCACGGGGAGAACGTACAAACTCTGTACAGACAGCACCGGCAGTCAGGATCAAACCCGGGTCTCTGGCGCTGTGAGGCAGCAACTCTACCGCTGCGCCACCGTGAACGCCCAAATGCCGAAATAACAAAATATAAAACAAAGTATTACTTTGTGCACAGTTCGGACACCAGGCATAGCACCCCGGTGCTTTATGCAACAGTGAGCAGGTGCAACACAGTTCAACTCCTCAGCATGCACTACAGGTTTGTTTAATGTTAGATCATTTACAATTTTACATCTAATCTTTAATGTAAACAATGTCATTGCGGCATTCCAATTTTTTATTTGACAATCTATTGAAACAATAAACTTAACTTGTCAGAAACATGAATAATAAACATGGTCCTGACAGGCTCTCAGACTTGTTTAGAATTGTCATACAGTACTTATGGCTAGCATTTTGGATACAGATACCTTACAACAATTAACAGTTTCGCACGCAGAAAAATGCAATATTTTTTCTTGAAAGTTCAAATTATCGAGATATCATGAAATATTTTAATGGGGTAGATGAAGAAGACAGCCAGCGAAAATTGAGGTCTTTTCTAAATGGTCCTACATTAGAAATTGAGAGGAAATGTGTGGTGTGCTGGGAAATGGGTTGGGTTAGTTTTGGTTTTGTGTTTAGTTTAGAGATACAGCGTGGAAACAGGGCCTTCGGCCCACCGAGTCCGTGTCGACCAGCGATCCTCGCACGCTAGCACTATCCTACACACACAAGGGACAATTTACAATAATACCAAGCCAATTAACCTACAAACCTGTACAGTGCCCTCCATAATGTTTGGGACAAAGACCCATCATTTATTTATTTGCCTCTGTACTCCACAATTTGAGATTTGGAATAGAAAAAAATCACATGTGGTTAAAGTGCACATTGTCAGATTTTAATAAAGGCCATTTTTATACATTTTGGTTTCACCATGTAGAAATTACAGCAGTGTTTATACATAGTCCCCCCATTTCAGGGTACCATAATGTTTGGGACACAGCAATGCCATGTAAATGAAAGTAGTCATGTTTGGTATTTTGTTGCATATCCTTTGCATGCAATGACTGCTTGAAGTCTGCGATTCATGGACATCACCAGTTGCTGGGTGTCTTCTCTGGTGATGCTCTGCCAGGCCTGTATTGCAGCCATCTTTAGCTTATGCTTGTTTTGGGGGCTAGTCCCCTTCAGTTTTCTCTTCAGCATATAAAAGGCATGCTCAATTGGTTCAGATCAGGTGATTGACTTGGCCACTCAAGAATTAACCGTTTTTTAGCTTTGTTGTTTTAGCAGAATGTCTGGGATCATTGTCTTGCTGTAGAATGAACCGCCGGCCAATGAGTTTTGAGGCATTTGTTTGAACTTAAGCAGATTGGATGTGTCTATACACTTCAGAATACATTATGCTACCATCATCAGCAGCTGTATCATCAATGAAGATACATGAGTCAGTACCTTCAGCAACCATACATGCCCAGGCCATAACACCCCCACCACCATGTTTCACAGGTGAGGTGGTATGCTTTGGATCTTGGGCAGTTCCTTCTCTCCTCCATACTTTGCTCTTGCCATCACTCTGATATAAGTTCATCTTCATCTCAAGACCTATTTCCAGAATTGTGATTCCTCTTTTAAGTGCTTCTTGGCAAACTGTAACCTGGCCATCCTATTTTTGTGGCTAACCAGTGGTTTGCATCTTGCAGTGTAGCCTCTGAATTTCTGTTCATGAAATCTTCTGCGGACAGTGGTCATTGACAAATCCACACCTGACTCCTGAAGAGTGTTTCTGATCTGTCGGACAGGTGTTTGGAGGTTTTTCTTTATTATAGAGAGAATTCTTCTGTCATCAGCTGTGGAAGTCTTCCTTGGCCTGCCAGTCCCTTTGCAATTACTAAGCTCACCAGTGCTCTCTTTCTTTTTAATGATGTTAGAAACAGTTAATTTTGGTAAGCCTAAGGTTTGATTGAGTAATGTAAGAAAATAAATGCAGATGCTGGTACAAATCGAAGGTATTTATTCACAAAGTGCTGGAGTAACTCAGCAGGTCAGGCAGCATCTCAGGAGAGAAGGAATGGGTGACGTTTTGGGTCGAGACTCTTCTTCAGACTGATGTCAGGGGGGCGAGACAAAGGAAGGATATAGGTGGAGACAGGAAGACAGTGGGAGATCTGGGAAGAGGGAGGGGAAGAGAGGGACAGAGGAACTATCTAAAGTTGGAGAAGTCAATGTTCATACCACTGGGCTGCAAGCTGCCCAGGTGAAATATGAGATGCTGTTCCTCCAATTTGCGGTGGGCCTCACTTTGGCACTGGAGGAGGCCCATGACAGAAAGGTCAGACTGGGAATGGGAGGGGGACTTGAAGTGCTCAGCCATCGGGAGATCAAGTTGGTTAAGGCGGACTGAGCGAAGGTGTTGGGCGAAGCGATCGCCGAGCCTGCGTTTGGTTTCGCCAATATACAGAAGTTGACATCTAGAGCAACGGATGCAATAGAAGGTTTGATTGATGTCTCTAACAGTTTTATTCGTGTTTCTCAGTCTCATAATGGCTTCTTTGGCTTTCATTGGTACAACTTTGGTCCTCATGTTGATAAACAGCAATAAAAGTTTCCAAAGGTGCTGGAAAGACTGTAGGAAAGACTAGGTGCTGAGAGCTCTCTTATGCCTGCATTAAGGGGGCAATTAAACATACCTGAGCAATTACAAACACCTGTGAAGCCATGTGTCCCAAACATTGTGGTGCGCTGAAATGGGGGGACTATGTATAGGATGTGGAAGATCTCGGAGAAAATCCACGCAGTCATGGGGAGAACGTACAAACTCTGTACAGACAGCACCCGCAGTCGGGATTGAACCCGGGTCTCTGGCGTTGCTTTAAGGCAGTAACACCACCGCTGTGCCACCGTGCCGACCAGGGTAGACAGCCAGAACATTTTTTCCCAGATGGAAATATCAAACACTACAAGGCTTAGCTTTTAGATGTGATGTGCAAAGTTTAAAGGAGATGCATGGAGCACGTTTTTTACACAGAGGGTGGTGGGTGACGGGAACGCGCTGCCAGAGGTGGTGGTGGAGGCAGATACAATGGTGGCATTCAAGACATTTTTGGAAAGGCAGATGGGTGTGCAGGGAATGGAGGTATATGGATCAGGTACCGGCAGATAAGAGTTGGTCTTGGCATCATTTTGGTACCAACATTGTGGGTCGAATGACCTGTTTTGGTGCAGTACTGTTCAATGTTCATATCTATCTACATATTTTTCACCGAGAATGATCGAATTGCATTGCGAAAATACATCAGCATTGCCAATAGTAAGTTTTTAATGTCTTACTAGACCAAGTGGACCCTTTGGGCCCTAACCTCTCCTGCATTGGTGCAGCACCCTCTCCTCCCATGCCCCCTCTCCCCCCCTCCTTCCCCTCCGACGAGTAAGGTGAGCCTAAAATTGTCGCACTATCGTGTACTGTTTTGGCTGTAGTTCAGGAACAAACAACCAAACAAACGAGACTTTTAGTACATAGATTATTGAATGAATCCCTCCCAGATACCTTGGTTGGAACATCACTCTCAATCCTTTTTCAAACCCCTGGATTAGAAACATAGAAACATAGAAAATAGGTGCAGGAGTAGGCCATTCGGCCCTTCGAGCCTGTACCGCCATTCAATATGATCATGGCTGATCATCCAGCTCAGTAACCCGTACCTGCCTTCTCTCCATACCCCCTGATCCCCTTAGCCACAAGGGTCACATCTAACTCCCTCTTAAATATAGCCAATGAACTGGCCTCAACTACCTTCTGTGGCAGAGAATTCCACAGATTCACCACTCTCTGTGTGAAGAAATGTTTTCTCATCTCAGTCCTAAAAGACTTCCCACTTATCCTTAAGCTGTGACCCCTAGTTCTGGACTTCCCCAACATCGGGAACAATCTTCCCGCATCTAGCCTCTCCAACCCCTTAAGAATTTTATATGTTTCTATAAGATCCCCCCTCAGTCTTCTAAATTCCAGCGAGTATAAGCCTAGTCTATCCAGTCTTTCTTCATATGAAAGTCCTGCCATCCCAGGGATCAATCTGGTGAACCTTCTCTGTACTCCCTCTAAGGCTAGAATATCTTTCCTCAGATTAGGGGACCAAAACTGTTCCTTAACAACCATCTACCACCTCTACCTATCTTCCACATCTATTTGAAAGTCAGACCAGAAACATAAGAGCATTACACTGCTGTTAGTATTATTCAGCTGCAGCAGAACTGATTTCTTTTTGGGGAGACGCAAGGAACTGCAGATGCTGAAATCTTGAGCAAGATACAAAGTGCTGGAGGAACTCGGTGGCCTGAAGAAGGAACCCGACAAGAAATTGGACCAACCAGTCCATTTCCCTCCGCGGATGCTGCCTGACCCGCTGGGTTCCTCCAGCACTTTGTGTTTTGCTTATGCTCCTTTAAGGACGGAACTACTAGACTGAACAAAACCACATGTCTGCTGGTCTTCTTGGTTCAAATGGCTTGCAGTTTACAGGCATTTGTCATGGAGACATAGAGGCATATAGTGATACAGTGTGGAAACAGGCCCATCAGCCCAACTTGTTCACACCAGCCAACATGCATTACGGTGCATTTTCCACCTGAACTATTAGTCCCACCTGCCTGCATTTGGTCCATATCCATCCAAACCTGTCTTATCCATACATCTGTCTAACTGTTGGGATAGTCCCTGCCTCAGCTACCTCCTCTCCCACAACTATCTCGACTACACTTCTTCCCACCCTGCTCCTGCAAAGAGTCCATCCCCTACTCTCAACTAGTATAAGAAAATATAACTAGTATACTCTCAACTAGAATAAGTCCATCCCCTACTCTCAACTCCTCCGTCTACGCCGCATCTGCGCCCAAGATGAGGTGTTCCATACTAGAACATCTGAGATGTCCTCATTCTTTAGGGAACGGGGGTTCCCCTCTCCCATCATAGATGAGGCCCTCACTCGTGTCTCCTCGGTACTCCGCAGCTCCGCCCTTGCTCCTCCTCCCCCTAGTCGCAACAGAGACAGAGTCCCCCTAGTCCTTGCCTTCCACCCCATCAGCCATCGCATACAACACATAATCCTCTTAAATTTCTGCCACCTCCAACGGGATCCCAACACGAGTCATATTTTCCCATCTTCACTTCTTTCCACCTTCCGCAGAGACCGTTCCCCCCGCAACTCCCTGGATAACTCATCCCTTTCCACCCAAACCACCCCCTCCCCAGGTACCATCTTCTGCAACCGCAGAAGGTGCAACACCTGTCGCTATACCTCCTCCCTCAACTCTGTCCAGGGACCCCGACAGTCCTTTCAGGTGAGGCAGAGGTTCACTTGCACCTCCTCCAACCTCATCTACTGTATCCGTTGATCAAGATGTGGACTCTTGTACATCGGCGAGACCAAACGCAGACTGGGCGATCGTTTCGTGGAATACCTTCGCTCAGCCCTGCGAGAACCAACCTGATCTCCCGGTTGCTGGACACTTTAATTCTCCTTCCCATTCCCACATCGATCTTTCTGTCCTGGGTCTACTCCATTTTCAGAGTGAGGCTAAATGCAAATTGGAGGAACAGCATCTCATATTTCGCTTGGGCAGCTTACACCCCAGTGGTATGAATATTGATTTCTCTCACTTCAGGCAGCCCCGGCATTCCCTCTCTCTCCATCCCTCCCCCACCCAAGGTGCACCAGCTTTTCATTTTCACCCTACAAACAGCTAACAACGGCCCGTTTCCTTTATTATCATTACTTTTTTGCATATCTTTCATTCATTGTTCTTTATCTCTGCACATCACCGTCTACATCTCTCGTCTCCTTTATCCCTAACCAGTCTGAAGAAGGGTCTCGACCCGAAACATCACCCATTCCTTCTTACACATACCTCCTCTGGCAGCTCGTTCCATACACCCACCACCTTTTGTGTGAAAAAGTTACCCCTCGGATTCCTATTAAATATTTCCCCCTTCACCTTAAACCTTTCGCCTCTGGTCCTCGATTCCCCTACTCTGGGCAAGAGACTGTGCATCTACCCGGTCTATTCCTTTAGTGATCTGATGCACCTCTGTAAGATCACCCCTCATCCTCCTGCGCTCCAAGGAATAGGGTAGGAGTCCCAGCCTACTCAACCTCTCCCTATGGCTCAGACCCTCTAATCATAGCAACATCCTTGTAAATCTTCTCTGTACCATTTCCAGCTTGACAACATCTTTCCTACAACACGACGCCAGTGGATCAAGAAAATTATTTTCCTTCTCCAACTAAGTGGGTCGTCTGGAGTGAAGACATCTGGATCGCATTATGGAAACTGGGACAAAGATCTGGTGTTTTTTGTTCGCTCGGAGGTGGCAAAGCCTTGCGTCCAACAATCCAAAATTTCCCCTGTGTTATTTCTAACCGTTGTAAATATAGAATGGTTGGAACAAATACCTTCTGACTCAATCTTACCAAAAAAACTCAAAAGCCTAAATACAACGGACTTCTGGCAGGGAAATAAGGCTGATCCAGGCAAGCAATAGCAAACAGATCAAAGAACGCCCACTCGTTCTGATTATACATAGCTCCAGATCCAAGGATAATACTTTTGAGTACAAAATTCTGATCCACGCGAACTGTTCCCAAACATCCTGTTTTTAATTCTCTGCATGTTCACGGCACTGCAGCCAGGTTTCACCTGGAGACAGAAAGCCGATCACTTCTGTGCACACGATGTTTGCATTCTGTGGTCTCCTTTGATAATGGATTGCTGAACGGCCCGTGGTACAAGGCTTTGGCAACCGGCTGCTTTCGTCTGCAGTTGTGGCTCACGTTGAACCTTCTCCGGAGCAGCACCTGGATCACGACTCGACCGCCTTGTGAAACGGCAGCGGCCAGCCCTCGTTTTCCAAAGGAGAAATCGCTGGGAGAGTGAGCAATGGTGCTCCAAACTGTGGGGGCTGGCGAAGGGGTCAGATTCAAGAAATCGTTTAGCAAGTCGGGCGGTAGAGTTGCTGCCTCCACTATGGTGCTGTCTGTACCTTCTCCCTGCGATCACGTGGGTTTTCTCTGAATGCTCCGGTTCCCTCACACATTCTAAAGACATACAGATTTGTAGTTTAATTGGCTTCTGTCAAACTGTAAATTGCTCCAAGTGTTCAGGATAGTGCAAGTGTCGGGGGATCACTAGTTGGCACAGACTCGGTTGGCCGAAGGGCTTGTTTCCATGCTGTTTCACTAAAGGCCAATGTAATACCAACACAGTGTGTAGGAAGGAACTGCAGATGCTGGTTTAAACCGAAGATGGACGCAAAAAGCTGGAGTAACTCAGTGGGTCAGACAGCATCTCTGGAGAGCAGGAATAGGTGACATCATCTATTCCTTTTCTCCAGAGATGTGCTCTAACCTCCTGAGTTACTTACTCCAGCTTTTTTATGTCTAATACCAACATGGTAATACAGAGAGGCAAAAATAACACCGTAAGAAAAAAGCAGCTTGAAAGTAAGTGCTGGCGCATGTGTTGAAATAACAATGCTGGTAATCACAACTC
Source organism: Rhinoraja longicauda (assembly GCF_053455715.1). Lineage (NCBI taxonomy): Eukaryota > Metazoa > Chordata > Chondrichthyes > Rajiformes > Arhynchobatidae > Rhinoraja > Rhinoraja longicauda. The sequence continues at coordinate 779,555 of NC_135957.1, forward strand.
CTCCTACTACTTGTAAAACCCCAGGCTACTTTAAATTCCCCCAAGTTTCAGACTATAGGTCTGGCACAGGCTTAGTCTTGGACGTGCTTAAATGCAGCAAATTGCCATATTATATTTTACAATTTGGATTTTAAATATAGATTGCAGAAATTAACACTTCAAAGGCGAGCTTTTAATGACAAAGTGTATTTGAAACAATAAGTTCCTATCAAATATTTTAGGTCATGGTTCTTGCACTTTTTCTAATCTGCGCTTATTGTGTAACACTGTATTCAAGGTAATAAGTCATAGAATCAGAATTAGGCTATTCGGCCCATCGAGTCTACTCCACCATTCAATCATGGCTGATCGATCTCAACCCCATTCTCCTGCCTTCTCCCCATAACCTTTGAAACCCTTACTAATCAAGAATCCGTCCCAACGACTTGGCCTCCAGAGGCGGCTGTGGCAATTAATTCCACAGGTTCACCGCCCTCTGACAAAATAAATTCCTCCTCATCTTCTTTCGAAGGTAGATCCTTTTATTCTGAGGCTGGGTCCTCAGGTCCTAGACGCTCCCACTAGTGGAAACATTCTCTCTGCATCCACTCTATCCATCAGTCTGAAGAAGGGTCTCCACCCGAAACGTCACCCATTCCTTCTCTCCAGAGATGCTGCCTGACCCGCTGGGTTGCTCCAGCATTTTATAGACAATAGACAGTAGGTGCAGGAGGAGGCCATTCGGCCCTTCGAGCCAGCACCGCCATTCAATGTGATCATGGCTGATCATTCTCAATCAGTACCCCGTTCCTGCCTTCTCCCCATACCCCCTGACTCCACTATCCTTAAGAGCTCTATCCAGCTCCCTCTTGAATGTATTCAGAGAATTGGCCTCCACTGCCCTCTGAGGCAGAGAATTCCACAGATTCACAACTCTCTGACTGAAAAAGATTTTCCTCATCTCTGTTCTAAATGGCCTACCCCTTATTCTTAAACTGTGGCCCCTGGTTCTGGACTCCCCCAACATTGGGAACATGTTTCCTGCCTCTAATGTGTCCAACCCCTTAATAATCTTATACGTTTCGATAAGATCCCCTCTCATCCTTCTAAATTCCAGTGTATACAAGCCTAGTCGCTCCAGTCTTTCAACATATGACAGTCCCGCCATTCCGGGAATTAACCTAGTAAACCTACGCTGCACGCCCTCAATAGCAAGAATATCCTTCCTCAAATTTGGAGACCAAAACTGCACACAGTACTCCAGGTGCGGTCTCAATAGGGCCCTGTACAACTGCAGAAGGACCTCTTTGCTCCTATACTCAACTCCTCTTGTTATGAAGGCCAACATTCCATTGGCTTTCTTCACTGCCTGCTGTACCTGCATGCTTCCTTTCAGTGACTGATGCACTAGGACACCCAGATCACGTTGTACATCCCCTTTTCCTAACTTGACACCATTCAGATAATAATCTGCCTTCCTATTCTTACCAGCAAAGAGTGGGAGCACCCCACAAGCCTTGCCGTTTTTGTGTCTATCTCCACTCTATTCAGGCCTTTGACTATTCTGAACTAATACTTTACTCTTTTAGATTACCTACATGGTAAGCGGAAGTGGCGGCGCCTAACGGCTGCGGCTCGCTAGCAGTCTGTTCGTCTTTTTTCCTTTTTTTTTTGTTGTGTGTCGGTGTTGGGATGTTTTTTTTTTTTTTTTGGTTGTGTATGTGTGGGGGGTGGTGGTGTGGGTGGAGGGGGTGGTGGTGTGGGTGGGTGGGTGGGTGGGGGAAACCTTTCTCTTTTAGGTCTCTTCCTCACGGCGCGGGGTGCGGCTCGGCCGCGGGGCCTAACATCGCCCGGTGCGGCTCTGCCGCGGGGCCTAATATCACCCGGTGCGGCTCGGCCGCTGGACTTAACATCGCCCGGCGCGGCTCGGCCGCTGGACTTAACAGTGCCCGGTGCGGCTTGGCCGCGGGGCCTTCCATCGCCCGGTGCGGCTCGACCGCGGGGCCTAACATCGCTGGTGCGGCTCGGCCGCTGGACTTAACAGTGCCCGGTGCGGCTCGGCCGCGGGGCCTAACATCGCTGGTGCGGCTCGGCCGATGGACTTAACAGTGCCCGGGCCGCGGGGCCTAACATCGCCCGGCGCGGCTCGGCCGCGGGACTTTTCATCGCTGGTGCGGCTCGGCCGCTGGACTTAACATCGCCCGGTGAGGCTTGGCCGCGGAGCCTTCCATCGCCCGGTGCGGCTCGGCCGCGGGGCCTAACATCGCCCGGTGCGGCTCGGCCGCTGGACTTAACAGTGCCCGGTGCGGCTTGGCCGCGGGGCCTTCCATCGCCCGGTGCGGCTCGGTCGCGGGGCCTTCCACCGCCCGGTTCGGCCGCGAGACGTTTCAGCGCCCGGTGCGGCTCGGCCGCGGGGACTTCCATCCCCTTGCGTGGACTGTGCGGGTCGGTCGGGGACGAGCTGTCTGTCCATGGGCGTGGGGAAGAGAGTGGAAGTTTTGTTGCCTCCATCACAGTGAGGGGGTGTTTGGAGTCACTGTGATGGACGTTTGTGTTGGGGTCATGTGTCTTGTGTTCTTTTTTGTGTGTGACTGCTATGTAGTTCCGTTCGGTACCTTGGTAACGAATGACAAATAAAGCTCTGTTGAACTGTTGAACTGTTGATGCAGCACGCAAAACAAAGCCTTACTTGGTGGGCCGAAAAGGCCTGTTTTCGGCTGTATATATATGATATGATGATATGATTCAGCCGATTTGAGTCAAGAATACCAAAGATTCACCACCTAGGTAAAAAAAAATTGATTCCTCTCTGTCCTGAGTGGCTGATCCCTTATTTTGTCACCGTGACACTTGGTTCTACATTTAGATCTTTCATGGAAGACAGTTTAGTTTAGTTTAGTTTAGTTTAGTTTAGAGATACAGCGCGGAAACAGGCGCTTTCGGCCCACCAGGTCCATGCCGCCCAGCGATCCCCACACATTAACACTATCCTACACCCACTAGGGACAATTTTTACATTTACCAAGCCAATTAACCTACAAACCTGCACGTCTTTGGAGTGTGGAGGAAACCGAAGACCTCGGAGAAAACCCACGCAGGTCACGGGGAGAATGTACAAACTCCGTACAGACAGCGCCCGGAGCCAGGATCGAACACGGGTCTCCGGCACTGCATTCGCTGTAAGGCAGCAACTCTATTTTATATTAAAATATCCAGCACTTTCCCTGAATTTTGACAAAGAAGGCATTGGCTCTATTTATCCTGAGCAGCATTGAATCTAAGCACTATATTCTGCTGCCTTAATGCATTAGAAAGGATTTCCTCGGGAACAAAATAAATCATAACTTGATCAGCCAAAACATTATGCCCACCTGCCTAATATGCTGTTGGTCCTCCGTGTGCAGCCCCATACGCAGCAGGGTGCGATGCACTGTGTATTGTGACACATTCCTCCCGTGACGGCCATTAACATTTTCTGTGACTTGTGCCACAGTCGACCTTCTATCGGTTCGGACCAGACGGGATAGCCTTCGTTGCCCTCGCGCATCGATGAGCCTTGGGCGCCCAACACCCTGTCTGTCGCCGGTTTGTGGTTTGTCTCTCCACGGACCACTGTCGGTAGGTACTCACCACTGCTGACCGGGAGCACCCCACAAGCCTTGCCGTTTCAGAGATGCTCTGACCCTGTCGTCTGGCCATAACAATTTGGCCCTTGTCAAAGTCGCTCAGGTCTTTACTCCTGCCCATTTCTCCTGCTTCCAACACATCAACTTCAAGAGCTGACTGTTCACTTGCTGCCTAATATATCCCACCCCTTGACAGGTGCCATTGTAACAAGATAATCAATGTTATTCACTTCGCCTGTCAGTGGTCATAATGTTTTGGCTGATTGGTGTACGTTAATTGGCTTTGACAAAGAATGTAAATTGTCCCTAGCGTGCAGGATAGTGCTAGTGTATGGGGTCATCACTGGTCGGTACGGACTCGGTGGGCCGATGGGCTGTTTCCGCACTGTATCTCTAAACTAATGTTCTCCAGAAAAGACTAAGGACCATGAATCAAGATAAAGAACCATTGTTGTTGAGTTTTGATGTTGAATTAGTGCTGCTAACACTGGGAACAACCTGAACTTAAATACCAGGGGCAATTTACAGAGGCCAATGAACCTATCAATGCCTTCAACTTTGGTGTGGGATGGGGGGGGCGGACTGGAGCGCCCGGAGGGAATCCGCGTGGTCACAGGGAGAACGTGTAAACACCACACAGACAGCACACGAGGTCAGGATCAAACCCAGTTGTCCGGCGCAGTGAGGCGGCGGCTCTGCCTGTCTCGCCTGGCAGCTAGGTTCCCTAGTTCTGGATTCCACAATGTGCATCACCATCTCCAGCTCTGCCTCCAGTGCTGATGTACTTAATCTCCGTTGAGACGGTGCGGGTGCAACATGCAAATGCATTGCCGCTGGTAACGGGGTTGATATGGGAGGATAGTGGAGGAAGGCAGCATGCAACCTGGTCGGAAAGTGCAAACGTGCCAATATAGACACACAATGCTGGAGTAACTCAGCAGGTCAGGCAGCATCTCTGGAGAGAAGGAACGGGTGACGTTTCAGGTCGAGACCCTTCTTCAGATCTTGCCAATATCACGTGCGGTTTTGGAGCTACAGTCATGGAACAGTTCAGTTCAGTACAAAAATAAGCCACTTGTCCCACCATAGTGTCAACAAGGGTGGCACGGTGGTGCAGCGGTGGAGTTACTGCCTTACAGCACAAGAGACCCTGGTTCAATCCCGAATACGGGTGCTGTCCGTACGGAGTTTGTACGTTCTCCCCGTGATCTGTGTGGGGTATTTCCGGGTGCTCCTGTTTCTCCCACAGTTCAAAGGTTTGTAGGCTAATTGGCTTGATATCAATGTAAAATTGTCCCTGGTGTGAGTAGGATAGTGTTAATGTGCAGGGATCGCTGGTTGACAATAGACAATAGACAATAGGTGCAGGAGGAGGCCATTCGGCCCTTCGAGCCAGCACCGCCATTCAATGTGATCGTGGCTGATCATTCTCAATCAGTACCCCGTTCCTGCCCTCTCCCCATACCCCCTGACTCCGCTATCCTTAAGAGCTCTATCCAGCTTTCTCTTGAATGCATTCAGAGAATTGGCCTCCACTGCCTTCTGAGGCAGAGAATTCCACAGATTCACAACTCTCTGACTGAAAAAGTTTTTCCTCATCTCAGTTCTAAATGGCCTACCCCTTATTCTTAAACTGTGGCCCCTTGTTCTGGACTCCTCCAACATTGGGAACATGTTTCCTGCCTCTAACGTGTCCAACCCCTTAATAATCTTATACGTTTCGATTGGCGCGGACTCAGTGGGCCGAAGGGCCTGTTTCCACGCTGTATCTCTAAACTAAACTAAATTAAAACTCTTTAAAAACATCTGGTTCCACATGCCTGCTCTTCCTTCAAAGCCTACAGATGTTTCCTCTTGTCGGTGAAAGTCTTTGCCCTCATCCTATTTCTCTCCACAGAATCTGCGCACAGAATCTTTTCAACATTTTTGTTTTTACTAGCCCTTGTTTTGAGAGTTATCACTGAATTTTTTTCTCGTCTTCGGAAGGGTCCTGATACGAAACATCACCTGTCCATTCCCGCCACAGATGCTGCCTGACCTGCTGAGTTACTCCAGCACTTTGTGTTTTGCTATCATGTGCCTTGGACTCGGTGGGAAACAAAAAGAAATCGGCGATGCCCAAAATTAAGCATTTCCTTGCTCTTATTTCAACAGTGCCTGAAATTTGTCATATTCTCAGCGGCCAACAAATCATAGCCAATCCCTGCTTGAACTATGAAAGGGTGGAAATGGACCATCAAATTTTCCATTCAACCAATTTATTTGCATACTTTGCCCTTTATACTGAGCAAAGTGCCACGCCCTCACTCTCCCAAGGACAGGAAACCAATGAGTCGAGAGGAATATGATCTGTAGATATCAGGACGCAATACAACGATGGAATGTGTGATAATACACAGCAAAGGCATGGCACGGTGGTGCATCTACTGCCTTACAGCTCCAAAGACCCAGGTTCGGTCCTGTTTGTTTGTACAGAGTTTGCACGTTCTCCCCGTGACCTGCATGGGTTTTCTCCGAGATCTTCGGTTTCCTCCCACAATCCATAGGCGTACAGGCTAATTGGCTTGGTATTAATGTAAAATTGTACCTGGTGTGCGTAGGATAGTGTTAATGTGCGGGGATCGCTGGTTGGTGTGGACTAGGTGGGCCGAAGGGCCTGCTTCCTCGCTGAATGTCCAAACCTAAATCTAAACCTAAACAAATATCCATAATAGAAATCTTAAAGGAAATTAAAACTAGCATGCTGCTGTAAAGGACATTTGTTTTGCCTTGTTCAGAAATGACGTTCACAAGTTCGTAAGTCATAGGAGCAGAATAAGTCATTCGGCCCAATGAGTCTACACCACCATGCAGTCATGGGTGATCTATCCTTACCTCTCAACTCCATTCTCCTGCCTTCTTCCCGTAATCCTGCTGGAAGTTGCAGTCAGACTCACCCGTTACGTGAACGTGAAACATAGAACAGGACAGAAGGCAGACACACAGTGCTGGAGTAACTCAGCGGGTCAGGCAGCATCTCTGGAGAACATGGATGGGTGACGTTTCACAGAGTGCTGGAGTAACTCAGCGGGTCAGGCAGCATCTCTGGAGAAAGAGGATGGGTGAGAAAGAGGATCCAGCGATGCTGCCTGACCCGCTGAGTTACTCCAGCGCTCTGTGTCTATTTTCGGTATAAACCAGCATCTGCAGTTCCTTCCTACGTAGAACAGGACAACACAGGAACAGTCCCTTCGGCCCACAATGCCTGTGCTGAACATGATGCCAAGATAAACTAATATCCTCTGCATGTATGTGGTCTATATCCCTCTATTCCCTGCATATCCAACGGCCTCAAGAGTCAAGAGTTAGGAGTGTTTAACTGTTATATGTACCGACAATTAAATATTTAAATTCTTGCGTGCAGCAGCCTATCAAGCCCGTAACAAAATACGACAGATAATGTAAAGTGAACAAAAAAAAACAATAAATTAATAACCATAATACTAAAGCAAAAAAAATAAAGTCATTTGCGCAACTGAGGACTGTCCATAGAATATAATAATTTAATGAACATATATTCTATTCAATAAATTAATAAACCCCATAATAATGCAAAAAAAAAGCCCAAAGTCCATAGTACATCAAAAGACGATCCATAGTCTGAAGAAGGTCTCGACCCGAAACGTCACCCATTCCTTCTCTCCTGAGATGCTGCCTGACCTGCTGAGTTACTCCAGCATTTTGTGAATAAATACCTTCGATTTGTACCAGCATCTGCAGTTATTTTCTTATACTATCCATAGTCCATCGATTAGTCATTAAAGAAACTGCAGATGCTGGTTTAAATCGAAAGCAGACACAAAATGCTGGAGTAACTCAGCGGGCCAGGCAGCATCTCAGGAGAGAAGGAATGGGTGACGTTTCGGGTCTAGACCCTTCTTCAGACTGATGTCAGGAGGGGCGGGACAAAGGAAGAATATAGGTGGAGACAGGAAGATAGAGGGAGAACTGGGAAGGGGGAGGGGAAGAGAGGGACAGAGGAAGTATCTAAAGTTGGAGAAGTCGATGTTCATACCGCTGGGCTGCAAGCTGCCCAGGCGAAATATGAGGTGCTGTTCCTCCAATTTCCAGTGGGCCTCACTAGAAGGTGATCGTCAACAGCTTGTGAAGATAGAACATAGAACATGATGCCATCATCGAAGGCCACAAGATGCACCTAGGGAGCACATTGTCGGGTCGCATGACAGCTTGGTTTGAGAACAGTTCTGCCCGAGACCGCAAGAAACTGCAGAGAGTTGCAGATGTAGCCCAGTCCATCGCACAAACCAAACTCCCCATCATTGACTCCATCTACACTTAACGCTGCCTCGGAAAACCAGCCGACATAATCAAAGACTTGTCCCACCCTGGTCATTCCTCCTTCTCCCTGCTCCCATCCGGCAGAAGGTACAGAAGCTTGAAAGCGCGCACCACCAGACTCGGGAACAGCTTCTCCCCCTCTGTTATCAGGCTTCTGAACGGCCCTTCCATAAGCTAGCGCACTGTCCGATTCACCTCTACCCCATTGCGGACATTGGACTTTGTCTGTGGAACTGATGCGCGACAATGCTGAGAACTATTTTCTGCACTCTGTATCTCCCCCTTTGTTTTACCAATTGTACTTAAGTTTGACACGATTGTATTTATGTGTTGTGCATCTGATCTGTTTGGATAGCATGCAAAACAAAGCTTTTTACTGTACCTCGGTACACTTGACAATAAAGCAAAACCTAGGTAAACTAATCTCCGCCTGCACATGATCCACATCCATCCATACACAGCATGTTCCTATCTGAAAGCCTTAAACACCACTATCGTATCTGCCTCCACCACCACATCAGGTGCCAGGCATCCACCCACTCTCTCTGTGTAAAACATTTGCCCCAAACCTTGTGCAGTTTCTTTTCAGGCAACGGTGTGAATTACCGCAGAACTTACAACACTCTTCGACTCAATCTAATAATCCTGTGTTTGTGTATTCTATTGCACGATCTTATCGAAACGTATAAGATTATTAAGGGGTTGGACACGTTAGAGGCAGGAAACATGTTCCCAATGTTGGGGGAGTCCAGAACAAGGGGCCACAGTTTAAGAATAAGGGGTAGGCCATTTAAAACTGAGATGAGGAAAAACGTTTTCAGTCAGAGAGTTGTGTATCTGTGGAATTCTCTGCCTCAGAAGGCAGTGGAGGCCAATTCTCTGAATGTATTCAAGAGAGAGCTAGATAGAGCTCTTCAGGATAGCGGAGTCAGGGGGTATGGGGAGAAGGCAGGAACGGGGTACTGATTGAGAATGATCAGCCATGATCACAGAGAATGGCGGTGCTGGCTCGAAGGGCCGAATGGCCTCCTCCTGCACCTATTGTCTATTGCGGGCTTTGAAACAATCCCCACATTATGAAACCCAGAAAAAAACAAAACTACCCAGATTGATTAACTTTCGAGATAGCATGTTTAATTCAACTGGAAAAGGAGTCATGAGCTCCCTCTACAGGCTGCATCACCAACATCCGCAAGAACATCCGCTCAGTCCACCTGGACCTACCTGATCTCCCTTTAATTCTCCTTCCCATTCCCACACAGACCTTTCTGTCCTCGGTCTCCTCCATTGTCAGAGTGAGGCTAAACGCAAATTGGAGGAACAGCATCTCATATTTCGCTTGGGCAGCTTCCAGCCCAGTGGTATGAATATTGATTTCTCTCACTTCAGGTAGCCCCGGCATTCCCTCTCTCTCTATCCCTCCCCCACCCAAGTCGCACCAACTTCTCATTTTCACCCTACAAACAGCTAACAATGGCCTGTTTCCTTAATCATCTTTTTTTTTCTTCATATCTTTCATGCATTGTTCTTTATCTCTCCACTTCACCGTCTATATTTCTCGTTTCCCTTTTTCCTAACTAGTCCGAAGAAGGGTCTTGACCCGAAACATCACCCATTCCTTCTCTCTAGAGATGGTGCCTGTCTCGATGAGTTACTCCAGCTTTTTGTGTCTATTCGCAAGAACAAATGGGCTTGAAATACACTTAAGAATCATTGAGTCACAGTCATGCCCACACTGGCCAACAAGTCCCATCTACACTAGTCCCACTTGCCTGCATTTTGCTCTTATCCATCTAAAGTTGTGCTATCCAGGTACTCGTCTAAATGTTTTTTAAACGTTGCAATAGTCCCTGCCTCAACTACCTCCTCAGGCAGCTCACTCCATACACCCACCACCCTTTGTGTAAAAACGTTAACCCTCAGGTTCCAGTTAAATCTTTTCCCCCCTCACCTTAAACCTATGTCCTCTGGTCCTCGATTCCCCTACTCTGGGCAAGAGACTCTGTGCGTCTATCTGATCTATTCCTTTCATGATTTTATACACCTCTATGAGATCACCCCTCATCCTCCTGTGCGCCAAGAAATAAAGTCTTAGCCAGTTCAACCTCTCCCTGTAGCCCAGGCCCTTGAGTCCATACTTAGGCAGCATAATGCTATACTATACTAAACCAAGTGGACCCGTTGGGCCCAAACCCCTCCTGCATTGGTGCAGCACCCTGTCCTCTCCCCTCTCTCCTCAACCCCCCCCTCCCCTCTCCCTTCTCCCCCACTCCCCTCTTCCCCACTCCCCTCCTTAAACTTTAAAATGTGAATAACTTTAAAAATATATCACCGATTTCAATAAAACTACTTGCATTATCACTGAAGTGACGACGGTGAGTAAGGTGGGCCTAAAATTGTCGCGCTATCGTGTACCGTTTTGGCTGAAGTTCAGTCACAAACAAGATAACAAACGAGAGTTTTCGTATATAGATAAGCAATTTTTTTTCTGTAACTTTATTAATAATTGCATTTGGGGTTCTTCTGCATCCGTACCACAATCAACCTGGGTCCTCTACAGATACAACTTCTTTGTGAACTGAAGGGACCAGGTATGTACAGTGATGTTTAACAGTATGTAGTGCATTCTTTCTGCAGAGTTCATCTCAGAAGATGAGAAGTAAAAGTAGGGGTAGGCTATTTTAGCTTAGCTTAGAGATAAAGCATGGAAACAGGCCCTTCGGCCCACCGAGTCCACACCGACCAGCAACCGCCGCAAATTAACACCATCCTACACACGCTAGGAACAATTTACATTTACACCAAGCCAATTAACCTACAAACGTCTTTGGAGTGTGGGAGGAAACCAAAGATTTCGGAGAAAACCCACGCAGGGTGCAGGGAGAACGTACAAAAGCCGTACAGACAGCATCCCTAGACAGGATCAGGTCTCTGTTGCGAAATGGCAGCAACTTTACCGCTGCGCCACCGTGCCGACTTGCTATTTGGTCCACCTTTCATCAAGATCATGGCTGATCTTTACCTCAGCACCACTTTCCTGCCCCATCCCAATTTCTCTTAAGACAAAGACACAAAGTGCTGGAGTAATTCAGCGGGTCAGGCAGCATCTCTGGAGAACATAGATTGGCTTCATTTTGGGTCGGGATCTTTCTTAAGAATTAAAACGTCGCCAGGTCTGGAGAAGGATCCCGACCCGAATCGTCACCTCTCCAAGTTCTCAAGAGATGCTGCCTGACCCGCTGAGTTACTCCAGCACTCTGTGTCTTTTTTTTATAGACCAGCATCTGCAGTTCCTTGTAACCCCAATTTCTCTCGATTCCCTAAATATCCAGAACTCTAATGATCTCTGTTCTGAATTAACTCGAGGACTGAGTTTTGGAAGGCTTCCAGGACAGAGAATTGCCACAATTCACCGCCTCTGTAAATGAAGACATTTTACCTTATCCTAGTTCCTAAACAACATTCTTGAGTTCTTATCAACTGTAACTTCCCGATGTTGGCACCTACATAGAGGCGACACCAAGCATAGACTTGGCAAACGTTTCGCTGAACACTTATGCTCAGTCCACCTTCACCTACGTGATCTCCCGGTTGCCAAAGACTTTAACTCCTCTCCCATTCCCACATTGACCTTCCTGTCCTGGGCCTCCTCCACTGTCAGAGTGAGGCCCAGCACAAATTGAAGGAACAGCGCCTCATATTTCGCTTGGGCAGCTTACACCCCAGTGGTATGAACGTCAACTTCTCTAATTTCAAGTAGCTCCTGCTACTTCTCTCCCTGCCCCTCTTCCTCAACCCCCCCTTCCCTCTTCCTAGTCCTCCTGCCAGTTCCACTGTTCACATCCTGCTATCCCTCTCATTAGCACATCTTCCCCAGCCAACAATGGGCCATTTTGAACTCCACCCTTCCTAAGGTCATCTGTTTCCAAGTCATTTTTCTCCTCCAGCTAATTTACCCCCTCCCCCCCCATCCCCACTCAGAAGAAGGATTCTGAGCTGAAACGTCACCTGTTCCTTTTCTCTGGAAGACAGAGTATTTTCAACATGGGATACAAGTCAGAAATGCTGGAACAAGTGATTCGCAAAGTGAGTGGTATACAAGCCTTCGTTATGAATGTCCCGCTGAGTTACTCCAGCATTTTGTGTCTATCTTCATTACGAAAGGATTTGATTCCAGGAGGAAGGAAATCCACCTGCATATGTATAAATTCACAAAATGCTGGAGTAACTCAGCAGGTCAGGCAGCATCTCAGGAGAGAAGGAATGAGTGACGTCTCGGGTCGAGACCCTTCTTCAGCGATCCCTGCATACTTACACTATCCTACACACACTAGGGACAATTTACATTTATGCCAAGCCAATTGACCTACAAACCTGTTCATCTTTGGAATGTGGGAGGAAACCGAAAATCTAGGAAAAAACCCATGCAGGTCATGGGGAGAACGTACAAACTCCGTACGGACAGCACCCGTAGTCAGGATCGAACGCGGGTCTTTGGCGCTGTAAGGCAGTAGCTCTACTGCTGCGCCCCATTCCTTGCACCAATCACCAAACCTTGCAATACTGCAGCTCACTACTTAATTATTCAAGATTTCAAGATTCAAGATTAGTTTATTGTCACATGCACCAATTAAGGTCCGGTGAAATTTGAGTTACCACACAGCCATACTAAGTAAAAAGCAACAAGACACACAGCCACATGAAGTAAAATTTAACATAAACATCCACCACAGCAGATTCCACATTCCTCACTGTGATGGAAGGTAATAAAGTCCAATCATCTTCCTCTTTGTTCACCCGCGGTCGGGGCTGTTGAACCGTCCGCAGTCGCCGCTGCCGACTGTCCGAGGCCCTCGCGTCGGGGCGATCGAAACTCCCCGCGTCGGGACGGTTGAAACTCTCCGCGGCACGGAGCTCCCGAGTCGGCCTCTTCTCACCAGAGACCACGGGCTTCACGGTGTTAAAGTCCACAGACCACGCGGTTGGAGCTCTCCACCGTCGATCCTCGGCAAAGGATCACAAGCTCCACGATGTTAAAGTCCGCGCCGCGCCCGCGGCATGAAGCGTCGGGCCGGTCTCCAGGAAAGGCCGCCAACTCCTCGATGTTAGGCCGCAGTGGGGACGGAGATACGACACGGGGACAAATCACATCTCCGTCGAGGTGAGAGATTGAAAAAAAATTCCCCCAATTACCCCCCCATCCCCACATAAAACAAACCAAGAAACACTAAAACATACTTTAACACACACTTAAAATAATAAAAACAGTAGAAAGGACAGACAGACTGTTGGCGAGGCAGACAGTGCTGGTGGCGCCACCTGATGTTACTTACAACCTGCCAACCTGAGAAGAATCTGTTTGCTCCCACTCTTTGTTCCTTGTCCAACAACAAATCCATATCAATGCAATACTCCCGATTCAAACCTTGCTGAACAATCTTCTGTGGGAGGATAATCGAAAGCCTTCTGACAATCCAAATAGAATCGTGTGGATCGGGCGCCACTGGTGGCCCCACGGAAATCGGTCGAGCGCGCGGATCGGACGCGGTCTGCAGCGGCGGTGGAGGGCACCGACAACATCGCCTGGCCAGGCCAACCCAGTGCTTTTAAACGCCAAGATACGACTCTATACCATTCGGGCCTTTAAAACTTGAAGTATACCAGATGCTGCCAGGAACTTTGTAGACTCTTTGTAGACTGCCTCAGAGGAAATCTATTATTCTTACACTACAATCGTTCCACTCTTGGTTCTTATGTATGATTGTGCTTACGTTTGGTATGATTTTACATGATCGTCTGCAAAGCAGAGAATTTCACTATCTAGGTACATGTGAGAATAATGGCGCAGCGGTAGAGTTGCTGCCTTACAGCGAATGCAGTGCCGGAGACCCGGGTTCCATCCCGACTACAGACGCCGTCTGTAAGGAGTTTGTACGTTCTCCCCGTGACCTGTGTGGGTTTTCTCCGAGATCTTCGGTTTCCTCCCACACTCCAAAGACGTACAGGTTTGTAGGTTGATTGGCTTGGTAAATGTAAAAATTGTCCCTAGTGTGTGTAGGATAGTGTTAGTGTGCTGAGTTTAGTTCTCTAAAACTAAAACAAAGTACCATTGAACCATTGAAATTGACTCCTCCATGTTATTTATGTTGAAGTACCACCACTGTCACATACAGCAACAGTCTCTCTCCTTCAATGACAAGTCCTATCAAAGTGATCTGGATTTAGGTTTATTATTGTGGCAAGCACCAAGGTTCAGTGAAAAGCTTAGCTTCAGCATGCCATCCAAACAGATCAGATATTACTGAAGATAGACACAAAATGCTGGAGTAACATAGTGGGTCAAGCAGCATCAGAAAAGGAATAGGTGATGTTTCGGATCGAGATCATTCTTCTTTCGTGACCCGAAACTTCAGCTATTCCTTTTCTCCAGCGATGCTGTCAAACCCGCTGAGTTACTCCAGCTTTCTATGTCTACCTTCGGTTTAAACCAGCATCTGCAGTTCCTTCCTACACAGATCAGATATTAACATCCATAGATCCAATCAATTCAAACTCAAGCGCAGTAGGTAGAGCAAAGGGGAAGATACATAGTGCTCAATGTAGTTCTCAACATTAGAGTGCACCAGTTCCATAAACAAAGTTCAATGTTTTCAATGGGGTCGAGGTGAATTGGACTGTACACTAGCTTATGGAAGGGCCGTTTAGAAGCTTGATAACAGAAGGGAAGAAGTTCATCTTGGTTTTCAGAGAGCGGCACGGTGGCGCAGCGGTAGAGTTGCTGCCTTACAGCGAATGCAGCACCGGAGACTCAGGTTCGATCCTGACTACGGGTGCCGTCTGTACGGAGTTTGTACGTTCTCCCCGTGACCTGCGTGGGTTTTCTCCGAGATCTTCGGTTTCCTCCCACGCTCCAAAGACGTACAGGTATGTAGGTTAATTGGCTGGGCAAATGTAAAAATTGTCCCTAGGGTGTAGGATAGTGTTAGTGTGCGGGGATCGCTGGGCGGCGCGGACCCGGTGGGCCGAAGGGCCTGTTTCTGCGCTGTATCTCTAAATCTAAATCTAAGCTGTTCCTGAGTCTGGTGGTGTGTGCTTTCAAGCCTCTGTACCGTCTGCTGGAAAGATGCAGTGAAGTGGGGTTTATGCATAGGTTTATTGTCGTCACTTGTACCGAGGTATGGTAAGATGCTTGTTTTACATGCTGTTCAATCAAACCAGATAATGCTATACATAAATGCAATCAGTTCAAACTCAAGCACAATAGGTGGAGCAAAGGGGAAGATAGAGTGCAGAATATAGTTCTCAACATTGTAGCACACCAGTTCCACAGAGCAAAAGGGAAAATACAGAGTGCATAATATAGTTGTCAGCATTGTAGCGCACCAGTTCCAGAGACAACGGGGTAGAGGTGAATCGAAAACATTCACCTGGCTTATGGAACCTTATAAGGAAGGGAAATGGTTAAAGAGACTGATTCAAATGTTTACCTTCTGCATTTCTGAACCGTCTGTTTTCCCCCACCACACCCTATCTGATCCCACCTCCAGCTTTCACAAATCTTTAAACACCAGCACACTCTTGACCAAAGGTGATGACAATCTGCTGTTTCAGCTTTACGGAATGTTTGCACGATTCATCTCTGAAAGAACACTAAGAGAATATAAGCCTCTTGGAGTCTACATTCCAGTTCAAACTCCACACTGGTAGTTAGTGGCCTGGTTTAAACCGAAGAAAGACACAAAACACTGGAGTAACTCAACGGGACAGGCAGCATCTCTGGAGAGAAGGTGACCTTTTGGGCCTTAACCCTTCCCCGTGCGCAACTACCAGTGTTACCTTGAACACAAGTCATTTTCACCTAGCACACAGCTAGCAATGGCCCGTTTCCTTTATCATCGTTACTTTTTTGCATATCTTTCATTCATTTGTTCTACATCTGTCTACATCACCGTCTATACAGGTGCTCCTCAACTTATGATGGGGTTACGGTCCGATAAACCCACCGTAAACCAAAAATATCGTAATTCGAAATGCATTTAATACACGTGTTGGTGTGGCCGGAAGCGAGCTGTGGCTCGCTGCCACTGCCCAGCTTTTGCACCGTTGTAAAGTTGAAATACTGGAAGTCGAAGCATCGTAAGTCGGGGAGCATCTGTATCTCTCGTTTTCCTTTCCCCCCCGACTCTCAGTCTAAAGAAGGGTCTCGACCCGAAATGTCACCTATTCCTTCTCTCCAGAGATGCTGCCTAAACCGCTGAGTTACTCCAGCATTTTGTGTCAAAATTAGCTGGGGTGATTTTTGCTTCATTATAAGGCAGCTGCAGCCTCGGCCATAATGTAAGACACGAGTGAAATGAGAGGTGACAAATTTTGTGGCAGTGTACCACAGAACATTATCTTGGATGGGTGATTATCATCCAGCCATGGAAAAGTGGATGGTTTTCCAAGTGGATTTCGTTGTCGAGGGTGCAGAGGAGATTTATCAGAATGACGTGTCGTAAGGAACTGCAGATGGTGGTTTACACCGAAGATAGACACAAAATGCTGGAATGACTCAACGGGACAGGCAGCATCTATGGAGAAAAGGAATAGGTGACGTTTCGGGTTGAGACCCTTCTTCAGACTGAGAGTCGGGGGAAAGGTAAACGAGAGATACAGATGCACCCTGACTTACGATGCTTCGACTTCCAGTATTTCGACTTTACAACGGTGCAAAAGCTGGGCAAAGGCAGCGACTCAAGAAGTCTGAAGAAGGATTTCAACCCAAAATGTCACCTATTCCTTTTCTCCAGAGATGCTATCTGACCCGCTGAGTTAGTCCAGCATCTTGTGTCTATTTACCAGAATGATGGCTGGATTAGTGGGTATGTTCCAGGAAAAGGTTGGACAGACTTGGATTGCTCTCCCTGGAACAGCGGAGGTTGAGGGGAGACCTGATAGACATATGTAAAATTGTTAGAGGTATAGACAGGAGAGACAGACAGAACCTTTCTTCCCAGGATGGGAAATCAAAGACTAGGGGGCATAGCTTTAAAGTGAGAGGGATAAAGTTTAAAGGAAACTTGACCAAGTGGACCCGTTGGGCCCAAACCTCTCCTGCATTGGTGCAGCACCCTCTCCTCCCCACCTCCCCCTCCTCACCCTCCCCTCCCCCTCCCCCTCACCCTCCCCCCCTCCTCCCCCACTCCCCTCCCCCTCCCTCCTCCCCCCCCTCACCCTCCCATCCTCCCTCCCCCTCCTTCCCCATCCCCCAACTCCATCCCCCTCAACCCCCCTTATCCTCCCTCCCTCCACCCCCCTCCCTCCTCCCTCCCTCGGAGATAGATTTAAACTTTAAAAGGTGAATAACTTTTAAAATATAACACAGATTTCAATGAAAGTTCTTCCATTAGCACCAAAAGGACGACGGTGAGTAAGGTGGGCCTAGAATTGTCGCACTAGCATGTACCATTTTGGCTGTAGTTCAGGAACAAACAAACAAACAAACGAGAGTTTTAATATACAGAGATGTGGGGGACAAGTTTCTTTTACACAGAGGGTGGGGAGTGCCTGGAACACACTGCCGGAGGTGATGATGGAGGCAGATACAATAGTGGCATTTAAGAGACTTTTGGATAGAGACATGGGTGTGCAGGGAATGGAGAGGTATGGATCACGTGCAGGTAGATCAAGATTTGGGCTTGGCATCATGTTCAGCGCAGACATTGTGGGTCGAAGGGCCTGTTCCCGTGCTGTACCCACATGGAAAATAGATACATAGAATATAGGTGCAGGAGTAGACCTATCGGCCCTTCGAGCCAGCACCGCCATTCAATGTGATCATGCCCCGTTCCTTCCTTGTCCCCATGTAATGTCTCAACTTCTACAATCAATACCCTGACTAAGAAAGCCAATGCACCAAAAGCCTTCTTGGTACAACCAAGTCATCCCTACTCTCATTTACTATGGAGACACAGGGAACTGCAGATGCTGGAATCAAGAGCAAAACACCCTTCAACGACCTATGTTCATTTTCAGGCAGAGGCAGCCCCAGCCACGATGTAAGACATGACTGAAATGAGAGGTGAACACATTAGTGACTGTGTACAACAGGTGGCACGACACGGTATTTTTTAGGCGGCACGGTGGCACAGCGGTAGAGTTGCTGCCTCACAGCGTCAGAGACCCGGGTGTGATCCTGACCTCGGGTGCTGTCTGTACGGAGTTTGCACGTTCTCCCTGTAACCGCATTGGGTGTCTCCGGGTGCTGCGGTTTCCTCCCACACTCCAAAGACGTGCAGGTTTGTGGGTTAATTGGCTTGGTACGAATGTAAATTGTCCCTAGTGGGTGTGGGATAGTGCTGGCGAACTCGGTCGCTGGTCGGCGCGGACTCGATGGGCATTAGGGCGTTTCTGCGCTGTATGTCTGAACTACACTGAACAGGGAACATTATCAGGCGTAGGTCATTACCCATCCAGTCATGGAAAAGCTGAAGGTTTTTTTTAAAAGATTTTTAGATTTAGAGATACAGCGCGGAAACAGGCCCTTCGGCCCACCGAGTCCGCGCCGCCCAGCGATCCCCGCACACTAACACTATCCTCCACACACTAGGGACAATTTATACATATTACCCAGTCAATTAACCTACATACCTGTACGTCTTTGGAGTGTGGGAGGAAACCGAAGATCTCGGAGGAAACCCACGCAGGTCACGGGGAGAACGTACAAACTCCGTACAGACGGCGCCCGTAGTCAGGATCGAACCCGAGTCTCCGGCGCTGCATTCGCTGTAAGGCAGCAACTCTACCGCTCGCAAAGTGCGAGCCCCTTCATGGAGGGGTAATTAAAGGGTGCCCGCGCTCCCAGCACACAGTGTGAACCACGGTTCACAGACCTCTTTTACAGGCCCAGATGTCCATGTTAATGACAGCACTTTTCAGCTGCTTGCAGCGGCCATGAAAGATTTTCTTTACCATAGGAAAATATGGCTGAAGTCGGCAACAAAGAGATTATTTGAGATTAGCAGGCAAAGAATGATCGGGGTCAATGAAGATGCACCTTTCAGTGTGAAGTACTATTCCACCCAGAAAGGTGCTGAAAGATTATGCCTATGCTGCTGACATGGAACAAGATCTATAGATGTGTTTTCCCAGACTCTAAATGCCTTCATTTTATGTTCTTCTTTTGATTTGACTTCAAACATTTGAGTTCCAACCATCTCTCCCCAGCTTAACCTTACGTTTTCTTACAGCGAATGTTATTTTTCTTTGCACGTTACACCAGCTGAAAGTGATCTGCACTCTTACGCCAGCCTGCTTTGCTTTGCATTAGCACCGTCAACCTTGTAAATTCACCAGAGACACAAGGAACTGGAGTTGCTGGGATCACGAGTAAAGCTCAGAGTGCAGGAGGAACTCAGCAGGTCAGGCAGCGTCTGTGGAGGGAAATTATTTAATGGACAGTCACCACCCGTCGCCTGGACATTCCCTCCAGGGCCCAGACCATCACACAAACCAACCTCCCTTCCACTGACTCCATCTACACCTCACGCTGCCTCGGCAAGGCCAGCAGCCCAGACCGTCACACAAACCAACCTCCCTTCCACTGACTCCATCTACACCTCACGCTGCCTCGGCAAGGCCAGCAGCCCAGACCATCACACAAACCAACCTCCCTTCCACTGAATCCATCGATACCACGTTGCCTCGGCAAGGCCAGCAGCATAATCAAGGACCAGTCTCACCCCGGCCACTCCCTCTTCTCCCCTCTCCCATCGGGCAAGAGGTACAGAAGTGTGAAAACGCACAGCTCCAGATTCATGGACAGTTTCTACACAGCTGTTAGAGCCATTACACTATACCTCGGTATACGTGACAATACTAAACTAAACTAAACAGACGCTGCAGGACCCGCTGAGTTACACCAGCACCTTGTGTTTGACTTGTCAATTCACTTTCAAGTTGTAGATGATAATGTAGTGAGGCATCATAGAAACATAGACAATAGGTGCAGGAGGAGGCCATTCGGCCCTTCGAGCGAGCACTGCCATTCAATGTGATCATGGCTGATCATTCTCAATCAGTACCCCGTCCCTGCTTTCTCCCCGAATCCCTCGATTCCGTTAGCCCGAAGAGCTATACCTAACTTTCTCTTGAAAACATCCGCACATTAACACCATCCTACACGAGGTACAATTTATTTTTACATTTATACCAAGCCAATTAACCCGCAAGGCAGGGTGTCACTCCCAGATGATCTCAATGCATTGCGGGTCCACTTTAATAGGGAGAATACTGATGTGTCTTCCCGGGCCCCCATTGCTCCCGATGGTATTGCAATCTTCATTACCGCGTTCCAGATCAGAAGATCCTTCACGAGGGTGAACCCTCGGAAAGCGTCAGGACCTGATGGTGTAGTTGAACACGTCCTCCAAACCCGCAGCTGGACCAACTGGCTGGAGTTTTTGCGGACATCTTCGACCTCTCATTACTGAGGTCCGAGGGTCCCGCCTGCTTTAAAAGAGCATCAACAATACAGGTGCCCCTAAGGTGGTGTGCCTCAATATTTGCTAACCTGTGACACTAACGTCTGTGGTGATGTAGAGCTTTGAGAGGTCAATTTTGGTGCGTATCAACTCCTTCCACAGCAAGAACCTGGCCCACCACAATTTGCTTACTGCCACAACAGATCAATGGGGGATACCACCTCACTGGCTCTCCACTCAGCACTGGACCACCTGGACAATAAAAACGCACACACCAGGCAGTTGTTCATTGACCACAGATCGCCGGGCAACACAATCATACCCTCCAAACTTGTTGCCAAGCTCAGGGAGCTGGGTCTCTGCACATCCCTTTGCAACTGGATCCTCGACCTCCCATACAATCGGTATGAATTGGCAAAAACACTTCGACTGAAGAAGGGTCTCGACCCGAAACGTCACCCATTCCTTCTCTCCCGAGATGCTGCCTGACCTGCTGAGTTACTCCAGCATTTTGTGTTCTCCTCGATAACCATCAGCAGAGAGGCACCTCAAGGTTGTGTGCTCAGTCCCCTGTGTGCTCAGTCCCCTGTGTGCTCAGTCCCCTGCTGCACCCACTCTATACCCATGACTGTGGAGCCAGATACAGTTGTAACACCATCCTTAAACTCAGCGAAGACCCCACCGTTTGTTGAATGAATTATAGATGAGTCAGACAGAGGAGGGAGATCGATCGCCAGATTGAATGGTGCCAGGACAACAACCTTGCTCTCAATGGCGGTAAAACCAAGGAGCTGATTGGTGTCTTTGGAAGAAAAAGGCCAAGGATCCAAATCTGTCTTCATAGACAGGATGATGGTCTTCTTCTTTCTTCTTTCGTGTCCATCATCCATGTTTCAAATGTTATAACACTGTCATATGTTACATCACTGTCATCGTCCGTCCTGAAAAGGGTGCAAGCTTCCGGCGACAATCAGTGGGACCCATCACTTGTACAGTAGACGATAGTGGTAGCAGAATTAGCTCAGCACACTTCCAATTTCCTGGGGGGGGTTGGAGGGGGTGGAGGGGGAGGATGGGGAGGAGGGGGAGGAGGGGGAGGAGTGGGAGGAGGGGGAGCTGCACCAGTGCAGGAGAGGTTTGGGCCCAACAGGTCCACTTGGTCTAGTCTCCATTAAACGTTTCACCATCTCACCTTCCCACTATGCCCTCTAGTGTTGGACATTTCCGCTCTAGTGTTGGACATTTCCGGACAGTCAGAAAAAGGTTCTGACTGTCCACCCTATCCATGCCTCTCTTAATTTTATATACCCATCAACTAACCATCCCTTCAGCCTCTGGTGTTCAAAAGAAAACGATCCCTCTCCATCCAACCTCACCCTGCAGCTGAAACCCTCTAATCTTGAAAACAACCTCTGCACCCTCTCCAAAGCTACCACATCTTTCCTGTAATGGGGCGATTATTACATTATAGCAGAACGTGATTTTCCGTAACAGGAGGTTTATTGGGAACACAACTCTTCTGTTATAGTAGAAGTACCTGTAACATGATACACACGCATTCTCTGGATAACTCGTTCAGTGGTAAGACTTACCGATACATATGGAAAGTATACAGACTTGGAACATTTACGGATCCTGTTTTGCAATGGTTCAGTTTATAGCTAAGGGCAGAGGAAGCAGCAGAGCCAGAAAGTTCACAGGTTAGATCCAGGTCTGTACTCAATTGAGTGACTCTGACAGGAGTGGCAGTGACATCCTACGATGGGTTTCTGTCACCCTAAGGATACGTACCGGAAAATTTCACCACAATTTCTGCTTTTGATTATCACTGGCTGGTGAGGGGATAAGGATATCTGAGGAAAGACCGGTTTAAGTGATGTACATTTGTATATCCTACTGGTTATAGTGTAACCGACATAACAGCAGGTTAGTGTGGGCACAAGGAACGGTAGATGCTGGACCCTTGGGCAAAACACAAAGTATTAGAAAAACTCAGCGGGTCCGGTTAGCATCTGAGGAGGGAATGGACAGGTGTCGTTTCATATCGTGACCTTTCTTCAGGCGAGTCTGAGGAAGGGCCCCGACCCGAAACGTTGACTATCTATTCTGTCCACAGATGCTGTGTGGCCCGCTGAGTTACTTTAACAGTGTTTCGCTGCAAGTTAATGGTGACTAGAATGATACAGCCTGGAAACAGGCTCATTGGCCCAACTTGCCTACACCGGCCAACATGATCCATCTACACTAGACCCATCTGCCCGTATCCCTCCAAACCTATCCCATCCATGTACCTGTCTCAATGCTCATAAAACGCTGTGATAGTCCCTGCCTCAACTGCCTCCTCTGGCAGCACATTCAATACACCCACCACCCTTTCTCTTAAAAGGTTACCCCTCAAGTTCTAATTAAATCTTTCCCCCCTTACTTTAAACCTAATGGTTCCCAATTCCCCTATTTTGGGCCGCTGCACCATAGAGAGCATCCTAACGCATGGCATCCCTGTGTGGTACCTCAGCTGCACGGAGGCAGAAAGGAAAGCTCTACAGCGGGTAGTCCATAGAGCTCAGAGGGCCATCGGAACATAGCTACCAGACTTGGAGGGCATCTACAACACACGATGCCTCAGAAAAGCCACCAGCATCCACAAAGACTCTTCACACCCCTGCAACAGTCTGTTCGAACTCCTTCCATCGGGCAGACGATACAAGGCCTTCTACGCCCGCACCTCCAGACTCGGGAACAGCTTCATCCCCAGGGCCATAGCTGCTATGAACCGGTCCTGCTGAGCCGGATGGCCACAATGCATAGATCAACTTGCACTTTACCCTGTCTAAAAACTGTTACAATTGTTTCGTTTCGTTGGGTTGCTGTTAATTACTTAAATTATTGCATCGTATGGGAGGCGCATTCCCAATCTCGTTGTACCCCTGGGTACAATGACAATGAAGATATATTGTATTGTATTGTATTGTATTGTATTGTATTGTATTGTATTGTTTACCCGATCTATTCCTCTTGCAAGTTTGTATGTGATTGTATGCAAAATTGTTTACGAGCCTTACATACAAGTTTGTATGTAAGATTGTTCCTCATCTTCCTGCGCTGTGCTGCTGTGCAAATGTTTACTCTTGTTCCTCATCTACCATTGGGCTTGTTGTGTCAACTTCTACTCCAATTATTCCTCCAGCAATCCTGCAACAAAGGTACAGGCAAGAGATGGACGGGCCCCTACCCAAAATGTCACCTATCAAATGTTCTCCAGAGATGCTGCCAGACCTGCTGAGATACTCCAGCACTTTGTGTCTTTTTAAAGGTACAGGCTGCTCAGTCAACCCCGAAAAAGTCATAATCAACAGCACACAGGGGCATGAAGGTTGTGATAGTTTAGTTTTGTTTAGTTTACTCCCAGAAAACTGCAGGTCCGCAGCAACTCTCAGTTCTTTTAAATCGAAGCTGAAGGCTTTTCTGTTTGACGCTGCCTTTTATTGAATTGGATTAAATTGGATTAAATTAAATTAAATTGGAGTATTGTGGAGCTGTATGGGATCCTTTCAACAACAACAACAACGTCACCCTAGGAGAAAGTACAACACCGAGCAGCTCGCTTTGTATGTAATGACTACAAGCGCAAATCAAGCGTGAATAATATGCTGACTTCTCTCGGATGGGATACTCTAGAGCTCCGCAGAATCAGGCTAAGACTTATTGCAATTTACAAAGAGATTCACAAAATCACGCCATCAAATCTGCCGTCATCCCAGAGCACCAACTGCCATGAAACAAGGCAAAATACTGGTCCCCACACATCAACTTGCTAAATTTCAATAAACTTTGCTACCAATATTCCCTCTACCCTCGGACGATAAGGGAATGGAATATGTTACCACCCAACACACGATGTTCAGTCATTTAAAAAGGGGATTGAGCAACTAGATCTCAACTTGGTCAAAAAGGCCCACTTCAAAATTTAATCACTACTTTACTCATTCCGACCTGCGTGAGATAACCACTTATGAGGTGTTTGTGCAGTCATCAACCAGAACCAGAAATCAAATAATTATTCATTTCTTACACTGCACTGTGACTTTTATTCTTGTATTTTATACCTATCTTATTTCATTTTAGATTGTTTTTATTTTCTATTCTCTTTAATGACTGTTTTTAATTGCTCTTTAATGTTTTATGTAAAGCACTTTGAATTGCCTTGTTGCTGAAATGTGCTATATAAATAAACTTGCCTTGCCTTTAGAGATACAGCGCGAAAACAGGCCGTTTGGCCCATCGAGTTCGTACCGACCAGCGAACCCCGCACATTGCCACTGTCCTACACTGGGGACAATTTTTACATTTATACCAAGCTAATTAACCTACAGACCTGTGCGTCTTTGGAGTGTGGGAGGAAACCGAAGTTCTCGGTGAAAACCCACACAGGTCACGGGGAGAACGTACAAACTCCACACAGCCAGCACCCGTAATGAGGATTGAACTCGGGTCTCTGGCGCTGTGAGCGGTGTAAGGCAGCAACTCTACCACTGCGCCACCGTGGCCGCTGGTTGCCTGACAGACGAGCAAAGCAATAAACTGTCAGTGTAATGCCAACAAAATCAAATGCAGCAGCCAATATTCCAGTCTCGTTTACGGGCTATTGGTGTTTAGAATTGGTGTATTGATGTCGCGTGCACAGAGGTACTGTGAAATATTTTGTTTGGCGAGCGATCCAGCCAAATCACACCACACGCACACACACACACACACACGAGTACAGCAAGTGGTGCATAGGAGAAATTTGGCACAGTGCACCATAGGTGTGGATACAATGGAAAAGCCTGGGGAAAATCACCTATGAGTACTGAATATCAACACCAGGCCCACGTCGCAAAGTTTTGGGTCATACATAGAACAGTGCAGCACAGGAACAGGCCCTTCAGCCCACAATGCCCATGCCAAACTTAATATCAAGATAAACTATATTTGCAAGGAAGCCACCTTCAGCTGATTAATGGACTCCAGGGCTTTATGCTTTAGACCTTTGAGATACGGCACGAAAACAGGTCATTCAGCCCACTGAGTTCGCGCTAACTAGAGATCACTCAAGTCCAAAGATACTAGAGGAGCAAGATAGACCACTCGACCCTAAAAACCGTAGTACGTCACAGCGCCATTTTAGAAGGCAGGAACTTGCAGAAACATTTAAAAAGAAAAATAACAAAAATCTGTGAATTGATAGATGAGATATATTCTGCATTTAATGGTATCATCACACATACTGTTCCCCCAAAATACTGATTACACTGCGAGAGGCAGAGCGAATGGCGGGTTTTGCTTACTAAAATGGCGGACGTTACGCTCCTTTGCGTACTACACTTCAGAATAGGCGATTTCAACATTGGTCCATCTTGTTCCTCAAGTATCTTTGTTTAAGTCTAAACTAACACAATCCTGCACACTGGGGTCAATTTACCATTTTTACCGAAGCCAATTAACATCTTTGGAGTGTAGGGCGAAACCTGAGCACCTAGAGAAAACCAACGCAGTCACATGCAGAATGTACAAACTCCATACAAACAGCACCCGTAGTCAGGATCGAATCTGGGTCTCTGGTGCTGTAAGGCAGCAACTCTACCGCTGCGCCACCGTGCTGGGGTAACAACATTTAAAAGACGTTTAGATAGGTACATGGTTAGGAAAGATTTAGAAGTATAAATGGGTCAAATGCAGGCAGGTGGGCAAGTTGGGCCGAAGTGCCTGTTTCTGTGCTGTGCGATTCCATGATTTGACTGCAACAGAGAAGCCTGGTGGTCCCACTGAGGTTTGAACTGGCCAAATCATGAGTGGCTTGGGAGTCAGAGCAAGCTTTCGGCGAATGCTCGGAGAACCCGAAGCAAAGGAAACATTTTACAGCACTCGGAAAACGAGCTTGACTTTCACTCGTTAATAATGATTGCACTATGGCGAGTCCGAAACTTGCTAGTTGTAGACGAAGTTTATTGCAGCCGCAATACACGAATACAGAATCAAAACAACAAGTTACAGGACAACCAATATAAACTTACTGTCTTCCTTGAAGACTTCGCCGAACTGGCTAAATCGGGCGCCAAACGCGCACCTGACATCGCTGGCCAATCAGCGATGTCGTTTGCTGGACCAATCCTCATGGTCGCGTTCCCACGTGACCTCGCTGGCCAATCCGAGGGTTCGACGACCTGGACCATTCTCTATGGTCGCTACATGACCCCCCCCAGAACCCGAGGTGCGGAACCTATCAGGGAGCCGGATTTCGCGACCATAACGAGTACGGAGAGGGACAGCCTGAACCACAGGAGCCGGAGGTTCCGGACTTGGTGGAACAGCCGGAACGGGAGGTTCTGGAGGAACTACCGGAACGGGGGGTCCTGGAGGAACTGCCGAAACGGGGGGTCCTAGGGGAACTGCTGAAACTGGAGGTCCCGGAGGAACTGTCGGAATGGGGGTTTGTGGACTGGGCGGAACTAACGGAGGTCGGCCTCTTCTAGGGGTTTGACCGACCAGGACTGGTTAATCTGGGTCCAAATGGGCAGGTTTGAGCCGGGACACCGAGACGAGTTCACTCTTGCCGCCCATGTCTAAGGTGAAAGTAGCCGTTCCCTTACGTAAAACCCGAAACGGCCCTTGATAGACCCTCTGCAACGGGGCGCGATGGGCATCTTTACGCAAAAAACCAAACTCACAGTCCTTCAGGGAAGACGGTTCATGTACCATGGGACACCCATGACGTGAAGTCGGCACTGGAGCCAGGGAGCCCACCCGTTCCCGGAGAGCTGCTAACGCGGATGGGACTGTAGGGAGCAGGGCTGAAGTGTCCGGAAACAGATCTCCAGGTACTCGAAGGGTCGAGCCATATACCAGCTCTGCGGACGACGCACCGAGATCTGGCTTAGGAGCCGTCCGGATGCCCAACAGAACCCAAGGGAGTTGGTCTACCCAGTCTGGGCCTTCAAGCCTTGCACAGAGGGACGCCTTAAGTTGGCGGTGGAACCTTTCTACGAGTCCATTTGCCTGGGGGTGATATGCAGTTGTGGGTTGTAATTTGGACCCGTACAGTTCCGCCAGCGCGGCCCAGAGGGACGAAGTGAACTGTGGTCCTCTGTCAGTTGTAATAACTGCCGGGACCCCGAAACGAGCTACCCAGTGAAGGGCCAAAGTCCTAGCACAAGACGCTGACGAGATATCACACAATGGGAAAGCCTCTGGCCACCGGGTGAACCGATCCACCACCGTGAGGAGGTGGGTGTAGCCCCGGGAGGAAGGCAAAGGCCCGACCAAATCCACGTGGATGTGGAAAAAACGAAAAGCCGGGACTTCGAAATCCTGTACGGGGGGCTGGACGTGGCGCTGGACCTTAGCGGTCTGACAGGGCACGCAGGAACGTGCCCATCCCGCTACCTGTTTCCGCAGGCCATGCCAGACAAACCTCGCTGCCACCAAGGCAGAGGTGGAGCGGATGGACGGGTGTGCCAGCCCATGAATGGCATCGAAAACCCGGCGCTGAAGGGAGGGCGGTACTACCGGCCTGGGGCGAGGAAGAGAAACATCGCACCAGACTTTCGTGCCCTCCGACCCACAAGCTACCTGGGCCAACTTCAATCCCGAAGTGGTGGACTGGTACGTCGAAACGGTATCCGCCAGGAGCTGTGCCTCCGCGAGCTCCTGGGGATCCACTTCGCAGTCCACCGCCGAAATAGGGGGAAAAGCAGGTCTAGACAGGGCGTCAGCAACGGCATTCAGCTTACCCGCGATATGACGGACATCTGTGGTAAATTCTGAGATAGCAGTCAGGTGCCGCTGCTGGCGGGCCGACCATGGGTCAGACAATTTCAAAAAAGCAAATGTTAATGGCTTGTGGTCCGTAAATGCCACAAATGGGCGGCCCTCGAGGAAATACCTGAAATGACGGACAGCTAAATGGAGAGCTAGAAGCTCTCGGTCAAATGCGCTATATTTCAGCTCGGCCGAATTTAATTGCCGGCTGAAAAACGCTAAAGGCTGCCAACGGCCACCAACCTGCTGCTCCAGAACCCCGCCCACCGCCACGTCAGAGGCGTCAACCGTCAGGGCCGTGGGGGCGGAGGGGCTCGGATGGACCAGCATGGTGGCGTCTGCCAAGGCTGCCTTAGCTGCCGTAAAAGCCGACTCTGCGGTCGGGGACCACAACAACTCTACCGGATTACCTGCAAGGCATTGGAAAAGTGGGCGCAGGACTCGCGCCGCTGCCGGAACGAATCTATGGTAGAAATTAACCATGCCTACGAACTCCTGCAGCCCTTTTACTGTGGTAGGCCTGGGGAAAGCCCGGATAGCCTCCACCTTCTCTGGCAAAGGGACAGCGCCGGCAGGGGTAATTCTGTGACCTAGAAAATCGAGAGCAGGCAGGCCGAATTGACATTTGGAGGGTTGAATAATGAGCCCGTGGTCTTGGAGCCGCTGGAACACGGTCCGCAAATGGGCTTGGTGTTCTTGCACTGAGGGGCTGGCTACCAGGATGTCGTCTAAATAAATAAACACAAAGGGTAAACCCCTGCCCACGCGGTCCATCAGTCGCTGGAAAGCCTGTGCCGCGTTCTTTAAACCGAAAGGCATACGCAACCATTCAAACAACCCGAACGGAGTAATAGTTGCAGTTTTTTGTATGTCCTCCGGTCGCACCGGAATCTGATGGTATCCTCGCACCAAATCGATTTTGGAAAACACCACCGCTCCTTCCAGTCCAGATGAAAAGTCCTGTAGGTGCGGTATGGGGTAGCGATCAGCCGTGGTGACAGCATTGAGACGCCGATAATCGCCACATGGCCTCCACCCCCCAGATGCCTTGGAGACCATGTGTAACGGCGAGGCCCACGGGCTGTCAGACTGACGAACAATTCCCATTTCCTCCATCTTCCTGAACTCCGCCCGTGCCACCACCAGTTTGTCTGGCGGTAGTCTCCTGGCCCGAGCGAAAACGGGAGGGCCTTCAGTGTGGATGTGATGGACCACACCGTGCTTAGCCGAAGGTGCGTCAAAACGTTGGACGAGCAGCTCTGGGAACTCTGCCAGAATCGCAGCATACGAGTCGGGGGCCGCGACGACGGCCTGGACAGTAGGGCTGGGCGAGGAGGCGATTGCCGGAGCGACGTGCTCGTCTTCAGCAGCGGGTCGGAGGTCGTTACCGCGGACATCAGGAACCAGTGAAAAAGCCCAGAGAAAATCTGCGCCCAGGATCGCTTGTTTGACGTCGGCTATGATGAATGGCCATTCGTACGTGCGGAGGCCTAAAGCAAGGGACATCTTCCGGGTGCCGAAAGTGCGAATTGGGCTGCCGTTAACCGCGATGAGGGTGGGACCTGTCTTACCCGATCTGGTTTCGAGGTCGGTCGGCGGCACTATGCTGACGGTGGCTCCGGTGTCTACCAAAAATTCTGTGTGCGTGAATCGATCATGGACATAGAGGCGCCGGTTCTGGCCAATCGTAACTGCCCCTATGTACGATCGGCCGAGGCATTTCCCGCGAAGGTACAAGGCAAACGACAGTTGCGGGATTCGTTACCCCATCGTAGGTGATAATAGCACCAGCCGCGCTTGTGCGGATCTTTTTGGCGGGCTTTCGGGGAATTGGCGGGAGACGTGGCGCCATCTTTCCGTCGCTGTGGCGTGGTCACCGATGTCGAGACTTTGTTGATGGAATCACTTGCCTTGTTTTTTCCCGCTATGAGCGCGTCCGCTTTCGCTGCATATGCTTCGGGGTCCTTAAAAGAACAATCCGTAAGCAGCAGTCGGACATCCTCGGGAAGTTTCTCGCGGAATGCCTGTTCAAACATCGGGCAATCCGTATGCTCACCGGCTAGTACCATCATTTCAGCCATGCGGACGGAAGGCAGTTGGTCTCCAAGCTCCGGTAGGTGCAGAAGTTTTGCCGCACCACCATGCTTATTTAACCCGAAGGTTCGCAGTAATGCCTTCTTCATGGTTTCGTATTTGTCTTCCGCAGGTGAATTTATGATAAACCGCATCATGCGCTTGGTTGTGTCCGGCGATAGAGCGCTGACGAGGTAGAAGTACTTCGTGGAATCGTCCGACACCTTCTTTATGTGGAATTGAGCCTCGGCGTGGATAAACCAAGCTTGCGGTGCGTACGTCCAAAATAACGGAAGATGAACGCCTGCCGCGCTTGACTCCGGTGTGCCCTGCTCGGTCATCGTCAACGAGGCGTCGGGTTCCTGCTCAGTTGGTGATCGTCCAGATCACGTTCGGGGTCACCAATATGGCGAGTCCGAAACTTGCTAGTTGTAGACGAAGTTTATTGCAGCCGCAATACACGAATACAGAATCAAAACAACAAGTTACAGGACAACCAATATAAACTTACTGTCTTCCTTGAAGACTTCGCCGAACTGGCTAAATCGGGCGCCAAACGCGCACCTGACATCGCTGGCCAATCAGCGATGTCGTTTGCTGGACCAATCCTCATGGTCGCGTTCCCACGTGACCTCGCTGGCCAATCCGAGGGTTCGACGACCTGGACCATTCTCTATGGTCGCTACAGCACTGTACTTTAATGATTGTTTTGTACTGTAATGATTGCACTGTACTGTGGGAAATTGTAAAGAGTAATCGCGTGAAAGCCGTAGGGCAGTTGCACACGTTCTAGCGAGCTCAATGCAACTTGTTCAGCAAAGTTACTGATAACTCCCGGGCATTTCCTTTCCAACATGCTGCAGGCAGACTTAACGGTTCACTGGTTCTTTATTGTCGCGCAGGCACAGCACAGTGAAATCGTTTGCACAACCCACAAAAGCACAGTGGCCAGATTTTGGCGCCGTTTACAAAGTAAAAGTCCAAAGTGTTGGAAGTACTGGAGTTCCCTCGATCTAGGTAAGGCCAGGTAGGCCCCAGGCTTCTGCAGGCCCGCGACCCAACGTCCCACTCCTCACTCGACCGACTGCCGGTGTCCAGGGGCACCTCCTGCCACCGACCCCTTGTGGGCGTTGGAGGCAATACCCTCGTCCCTCTCCTCCCGGCCCACTCCTCGCCAATGTAGCCGTCAGCAGTTCCCTCCTCCACTCTCCGGTCTTTGGGGCTTCCGCCCTTCCCCGTCCAGGTCGAGGCCATTCTTCGCAGCGACGAACCAGGCCTGCCCTGGGTGGCCCGGCCCGGCCCGGCCCGGCCCGCCGGGTCACTGTTCTCGGCGGACGCCACGTCCGTCCTTGCACCTGGCGGGATGCCGTGTACGGGGAGATTCTTTGTTTGCGTAAATATAAGTATGCAAGGGCGCCGGCAAAGTTACAAACGTATTTAGTATGGTCCCTTGTCCTTCTTCCTCCCCCTCCAGTCCCTCTTTATTCTCGCCAGCCCCCCCTCGCCGGGTCGCTCTTTGTTCACGGCAGCGCGTCCTCCACCGGCCGCCGGGACCCGCGGGTGATGCTCTCCACACTCGCCGACCGCCCTCTTGCTCATCCATCTCCCTCTTGCTCGCCAATGTTCTTCTCACTCGCCAACATCTTTCCTCTCCTCACTCCGCCAGCAGGCAGGCGCAGACCAGGACTGCTCCACATTGACGGCCTGGCCTGGACCAACACGGCTGTGCAGCACTCGCCAGGAGCTCCCCACTGCACTGGTGCAGAGCTCAATGGGAGCTCCCTACTGCACTGACGCAGTGCTCACCAGGAGCTCCCTACTGCACTGGTGAAGCGCTCACTGGGAGCTCCCTTCTGCGCTCGTCAGGAGCTCCTATTGCACTGGTGCAGCACTCACTGGGTTCTCCCCTATGCACTGGCGCAGCGCTCGCTGGGAGCTCCCTACTGCACTGGTACAGCGCTCACTGGGAGCTCCTACTGCACTGGTGCAGCGTTCACAGGGAGCTCCTTACTGCACTGGTGCAGCGCTCACCGGGAGCTCCCTACTGCACTGGTACAATGCTCACTGGGAGCTCCCACTGCACTGGTGCAGCGCTCACCGGGAGCTCCTTACTGCACTGGTGCAGCGCTCACCGGGAGCTCCCTACTGCACTGGTGCAGTGCTCGCTGGGCTCTCCCCTCTGCATTGGTGCAGCACTCACTGGGAGCTCACTACTGCACTGGTGCAGTGTTCACTGGGAGTTCACTACTGCACTGGTGCAGCATTCACTGGGATCTCCCCTCTGCACTGGTGCAGTGCTCACTGGGAGTTCCCTACTGCACTGGTGCAGCACTCACTGGGAGCTCCCTACTGCACTGGTGCAGCGCTCACTGGGAGCTCCCTACTGCACTGGTGCAGCGCTCACCGGGAGCTCCCTACTGCACTGGTGCAACGCTCACTGGGAGCTCCCACTGCACTGGTGCAGCGCTCACAGGGAGCTCCCTACTGCACTGGTGCAGTGCTCACCGGGAGCTCCCTATTGCACAGGTGCAGTGCTCGCTGGGCTCTCCCCTCTGCATTGGTGCAGCACTCACTGGGAGCTCTACTGCACTAGTGCGGCAGCACTCACTGGGAGTTCCCTACTGCACTGCTGCAGCGCTTGCCAGGAGCTCCTACTGCACTGGTGCAGCGCTCGCCAGGAGCTCCTACTGCACTGGTACAGCGCTCGCTGGGAGCTCCCTACTGCACTGGTGCAGCGCTCACTGGGAGCTCACTACTGCGCTTGTGCAGCGCTCGTTCTCCCCTCTGCACTGGCGCAGCGTTCACTGGGAGCTCCCCACTCTACTAGTGCAGCGTTCGTTAGGCGTTCCCTTCTGCACTGGTGCAGCGCTCGCTGGGAGCTCTCCTCTGCACTGGTGCAGCGCTCACTGGGAGCTCTCCTCTGCACTTGTGCAGTGCTCGTTGAGAGCCCCCCTCTGCACTGGTGCAGCGCTCGCTGAGAGCTCCCCACTCTTCTAGCGCAGCATTCGTTAGGCGTTCTCTTCTGCACTGGTGCAGGGCTCGCTGGGAGCTCCCTTCTCACATCGCTGTTCCTTTTGTGGCAAAGCTGGGGTTAATTTGCAAGAAGGGACTAAGCAAACAGCGATGCAAGGCCATCAATCTGAAACAATAGCTCTATTTCTCTCTCCACAGGTACTGCCAGACGGCTGAGAATTTCCAGATCTTGTTTGGGACCGAAAAGCGATATTACCTCAGACATAGCAAAAGAGATGCAAAGAAAGTAACCTCTTGAAAAAAGTTAATTGTAAGAAAAATTAAGCCAAGTTCCTAAAATAATCTTTATTTTTCCTAAATAAAGATTATTTTGTTCTCTGGCATATATAACGTGAAAAGCTTCAATGCGTTCTTCGGCTTCTAAACCACACAATCAATGAGAACACACACACTGGAAGACGTGTTTATTTTTGCACACTTTTCTTGCTGTCGTTTCAAATATATTTATTGGGTGACTGAACTGAGGGTTTGCTTTAGAAAGCAGAGACCTCATAAATCCACAATATAAAATATACACTGAAAGATATGTAACTTAATTCCAATGTCTACAATGAGAAGAAAGACTTCCATTGATAGTGCCATCCAACGCCTGAGAAGTCCCAAAGTGCTTTATGGTCAACAATATCCCTATGAAATCCCTGTCAAAATGGCAGGAACATTGTGGAGAGCAAGTTCTGACAACCAGTAATGTGGCAATGGGCAAATGATATGTTATGTAGTGATAGTAACAATGATTGAGGAATGAATCCTGCCTGTTGTAGTGAGGATAGTGTGTAGAGATGCTGGTTTAAACAGAAGATAGACACAAAATGCTGGAGTAACTCAACGGGAACAGGCAGCATCTCTGGAGAGAAGGAAAGGCTGACCTTTCGGGTCGAGATCCTTCTTCAGACTAGTTTCCCCTGGCTAGTCTGAAGAAGGGTCTCAACCTAAAACGTCACCCATTCCTTCTCTCCAGAGATGCTGCCTAACCCACTGAGTTACTCCAGCATTTTGTGTCTATCTTCATAGTGAGGATAATTCTCATTTGTTCATCAAAGCAACATCACAGGGATGCTGATGACATGGCTTTTAACAGTCCAGTAACAATACATGGTGTAACAACTCGGCAACGTGATAATCAAAAAATCATCAAAGACTTGTCCCACGCCGGACATTCCTTCTTCTCCCCGCTCCCATCTAACTGACGATACAGTCGATTTAAAATGTGCACCAGCAGACTCAGGAACAGGCAGCTCGGTGGCGTGGCGGTAGAGCTACTGCCTTACAGCACCAGAGGTCAACATCTTGACTACGGGTGCTTGTCTTACAGAGTTTGTACGTTCTCCCCGTGACCTGCGTGCGTTTTCTCCCAGATCTTCGGTTTCCTCCCACACTCCAAAGACGTGCAGGTTTGTAGGTTAATTGGCTTGGTGTAAATGTAAATCGTCCCTAGTTAATGTGCGGGGATCGCTAGGCGGCGCGGACTCGGTGGGCCGAAGGGACCGTTTCCGAGCTGTATCTCTAAACTAAACTAAACAGGATTTTTCCCTTGGTTTATCAGGCTTCTAAACAGTCTTCCCATAAGCTAGGGTACTGTCCGATTCATCGCTACCCCATTGCGGACATTGGACTTTGTCTCTGGAACTGGTGCGATACAATGCTGAGAACTATATTCTGCACTCTGTATCTTCCCCTCTGCTCTATTAACTGTACTGAGTTTAACTTGATTGGATTTATGTTTAGTATTATCTGATCTGTTTGGATAGTATACTAAACCAAAGCTTTTCACTGCACCTCAACACACATTACAATAATAATCCTAACCCTTAATAATCATAATTCTTTAGCGTTATGCTCCAAAAAAATCCAGCAGAATTTCAGTGTGACCGAGCCACACTGTATTAAAATGCCACAGTTTAACCCTAGGTCAATATACTTGCACTGTGCACTGTGCTAGAGAAGGATTATGTAATAGGTTGCTTACTGCTATGAGTCAAAGAGTCGTGCAGCATGGAAACAGGCCCTTCGGCCCAACTTGTCCATGGTGAACAACATGCCCCACTAAGGTAGAGCCATTTGCGTGCCTTTGGCCCACATCCCTCTAAACCTTTCCTATCTATGTACCTGTCCAAGTGTTTAGAGATATATCGGAGAAATAGGCCCTTCGGCCCGAGTCTGCATGTCTGGCCATCACCCCATAGATTAACACTATCCCACACACACACACGAGGGACAATCTACAATTACACCAAGCCAATTAACCTACAGGCCTGTACGTCTTTAGAGTGTGGGGGGAAGCTCCTGGGGTAGCTCCTGGGGAAAACCCAGCAGGTCACGGGGTAAACTTATAAACTATGTACAGACAGGATCGGGATCGACCTGGGTCTCTGGCGCTGTAAGGCAGCAACTCTACCGCTGTGCCACTGTGCTGCCATTAAAAGTGTCTTTTAAATGCTGCATTTGTGCCTTCCTCAACTACCTCCCCTGGCAGCTCATTCCATATATCCATCACCCTCAAATGAGAAAGTTGCCCTCAAAAGTACACTAAACATTATTCCCTTATCATGTCTCTGTACACCGTCAATAGCTCGATTGTAATTATGCAGTGTCTGTCCGCCGACTGGATAGCTCGCAACAAAAACTTTTAATAAACTAATAAACTAAAATCTTTCTCCTCTCAGCAAGAAATTAAGTTGCACATCTTGGCTGAATTTCCAGAAATGATTTTCCTTCTCAACTATGTCTCTAAGAAAGGCAAATAGTGTAGATATTTTAACGGGCCTCATTTCAGAAGCGAAATTCAATGTGTACATAACATTACAAGTTCTGCGCACATAACAGGGAAACAGATTCCCCCACATTACATTAAATCTCATTGACCAGACAGCTTTTCCTTGACTCTGCAAAAGTATTTTGTATCTTACCAATCTGGGATCAATTTCCTCGTTTAGAATAGCTTCATTCTTGATCAGTGCAACTCTCTGTGCGAATCTGCAAGTTGATATCGATTCCTGCAAGAGAATAAAAGAATGACTTGTACCATTCGGCAGGCAAACAAAAAGAAGAGTAATGTGCAGGGGCAGTTTGAGATTAAGAAGGAGAAGGTGTTGGGCTTCTTGAAGAGTATGAAGCTGGATAAAGCAGAACGGCGGAATATGTTTTTGAATGATTCATTCCAAGATATAGCAGGGAAACAGTCCTTTCGGCTCACCAAGTCCACGCCAACACTAGTTCTATGTTATCACACTTTCGCATCCACCCCTTACACACTGGGGGACAATTTACAGAGGCTACAAACCTATAGGTCATTGGGATATGGGAGGAAACCGGAGCACCCGGAGGAAACCCACACAAAAATCTAAATTCACAGGGGGAACACACAAAGTACGCGACGCAAATTGGAGGAACAGCACCTCATATTTCGCTTCGGCAGCTCAGCGGTACGAATATTGACTTCTCCAACTTCAAGTAACCCTTGCTTTCCCTCTCTCTCCATCCCTCCCCCATCCTAGTTCTCCCACCAGTCTGACTGTCTTCCCAATTACATTTTATCTTCATATGCCTCGTTGTCACCTTCCCCTAGCTAACAAAATTCTACATTTTCCTTGAGCTTCGTCCATTTTGATGTTACGGTTTCACACCTTACCCTCCCATGTCTCTGTGTCTCCCTCCCCCCCTGATACTCAGTCTGAAAAAGGGTCCCGACCCAAAACGTCACCCGTTCCTTCCTGCCATAGATGCTGCCTGTCCCGCTGTTACTCCAGCATTTTGTGTTTATCTTCGGTGTAAACCAGCATCTGCAGTTCCTTCCCACACATACTAACTATCATTGGCTGGAAGCGATTGATCTCCATATTATCTTCGACTCTCTACACAATGCATTACTTTTCCATGTTACTCAAAGACACTTGCAGATATTCTAATCTATCCTGAAACAACACGTTCACTACATTATTCAACCCTGGTTGTACAAGTTTTATTCATTCCTGGGAAGTAGAGAATTTTAGGAACGAGATGAGGAGGAATTTCTTTAGTCAGAGGGTGGTGAATCTGTGGAATTCTTTGCCACAGAAGGCTGTGGAGGCCATCAATGGATATTTTTAAGGCAGAGATGGAGTCTTGATTAGTACAGGTGTCAGGGGTTATGGGGAGAAGGCAGGAGAAAGGAGTTAGGAGAGATAGATAGATCAGCCATGATTGAATGGCGGAGTAGACGATGGCCGAATGGCCTAATTCTGCTCCTATTACTTTTGACCTTATGAGAGGCAACATCAACATTTATTGACCTAAAAATGACGGTACTGAACAAGTGACCCAACCTGAAACGTCTACTATCCAGAGATGCTGCCTGACCGACTAAGTTACTCCAGCACTTTGCGTCTTTTTAAGAGTCAATAGACAATAGTTGCAGGAGTAGGCCATTCGGCCCTTCAAGCCAGCACCATCCTTTCAATGTGATCATGGCTGATCATTCTCAATCAGTACCCCGTTCTTGCCTTCTCCCCATACCCCCTGACTCCGCTATTCGTAAGAGCTCTATCTAGCTCTCTCTTGAATTGCATTGAGTCCATTGATCAAAAGGTCATTTGATATTCAGGCCAGTCTGGGTAGAACTGGTAGATTTCATGCCTTGAAAGGCATTAGTGAACCAAATAGGCTTTACAACAATCCAAAACCTTTGTGCTTACTGTTAATGATACTAGCTTTTAAAAAAAAAAAAAAGATTTATACAAGTACCTGATCTTAAATTCCTTCTGATGGCCTTTTCTTGCTGCTAAAAATATATTATCTAATGTGATATATCTTTGAAATTCTCCATTGACTCCCCTTAACTCAGTAAGTGTCTGAGAGTGAGAGTTGCAGAATTTTAACTGCATTTGAACTGCATTTTGAGTGAGAAGCTTTCTAACAACAACACTATAAACTCAATCAAACAATTAACTTGGTCGCCCTCTGTTTAGGACTCTGTTTCTGAGGGAACAATTTTTTTCCATATGAGAACTTAGAAAAGTACAGACACAAAATGCTGGACTAAATGTGTGGGACAGCAGCCATTCCTTCAATCCATAGATGCTGCCTGTCCCACCGAGTTACTCCATTACCAACTACTACTTTACTATCTGTATGCTAAAACTCTCGTTTGTTTGTTTGTTTGTTTGTTCCTGAAATCCAGCCAAAACGTACGTATTCCCATACATTTTTCTTCAAACAGCATGGAAACAGGCCCTTTGGTCCACCGAGTCCACGCCGACCAGCGATCACCCGAGGTCAGGATCCAACCCTGGTGTCTGGCAACGCACGGCAGTGGCTCTACCAGTTGTACCGCTGTGCCACCCTTGTGCGGAACAATGGAGAACCCGGCATGGGGGGATCACTGAGAGGGTAGGGGGAGGAAACAAAGGAGGACCTGGCGTGGGGGGGGGGGGGGGGAATCGGAGTGAGGGGGGTTGTGGGAAACAAAGGGGGACCTGGCACGGGATACTTTGTAACTTTGTCGGCGCCCTTTATGTAGCGACTCTTTGCATACCTTGGATATGCCAAATAAAGAATTTCACTGTGACTTAATTGAAAATGGTGCCAAGCCTGGCAACTTGTACACTTTTTCAGCGTACCATTTCTATACATTTGTACTGTATCGAAGGTGTGCTTATGTATAGCAGTGATTGTAATGAACTGTATGGAAAAAGGAATTTCACTGTACCTCAGTACATGTGACAATAAAGTATTCATTCATTCATTCATTGTAGGTTCCAGTTTGGTCCCTGCACATTATCTGCTTCAGGTCCTGATAAGACGTGCCACTTTCCATACTTATCTCCTCAGTCTTAAGTTTTTAATCGTGTCTCTGTATTTCCACAGTGCATGGGAGCCTTCCAGCATTTTTTACAATCTGGAACATCTCACCTTTTTTTATCCACCGTAAACAAGTACATTGGGTGAATTAAGAAGCTGTGCTCTCGACAGAGTGTGGTGCCGCAGTGCTACTTGCATCCAGTTCAGGTTACCTCGTAAGAATAGTTGGAGATTATACGAGAGAGTGTGCATAACAGTCTGGCAGTGGGAGCAGGGAACTGCGTGCAACTTTAATTTCAAGGCATCAAGACAATTAAAGATGACTATCACGGTGGGGGATAACAATCTCAAAATCCATCCAAACCAACAAGTCGCTCCTGCCAAGGCTGGAAAGCAGGATCCAAGAAGTCACAGAGAGAATGAAAGGTCAAGTGTTGGGGATTTTCTTCATCAAACACATGACATGCAGCCCAGTTTGATAGCAGCTGAAGTCGTCGAGTCGAGTCCATTAGAACATGGGACATAAAGCATGCAGCGCAGGAACTGGCCCTTCGGCCCACAATGTCTGTGCCGAACATGATGCCATATCCCTCATTCCTCTGACTGTAACTATAAGTGTAAACTATAGGTGTATCTGTAAACTAAACTAGAAGCTGCTAGATCCACTGAGTTCCACCAACAGACTGTAAATGTTGTACTTCACAAATTATTCATTTTCTGGGAAATAAACACAGCACTGAGATGAAAAATCAAATAAAACGTATTTTGTTCCCGAGGAAATCCTTTCTAATGCATTAAGCCAGCACAATATAGTGCTTAGATTCAATGCTGTTCAGGATAAATAGAGCCAATGTCATCTTTGTAACTGTCAAAATTCAGAGAAAGTGCTGGATATTTTAATATAAAATGTGATTGAATGGCGCACGGTGGCACAGCGGTAGAGTTGCTG
The DNA here is from genome assembly GCF_053455715.1 of Rhinoraja longicauda. Lineage (NCBI taxonomy): Eukaryota > Metazoa > Chordata > Chondrichthyes > Rajiformes > Arhynchobatidae > Rhinoraja > Rhinoraja longicauda. The sequence goes on from NC_135957.1 coordinate 819,589, forward strand.
CCTTACAGCGAATGCAGCGCCAGAGACCCGGGTTCAATCCCGACTACGGGTGCTGTCTGTACGGAGTTTGCACGTTCTCCCCGTGACCCGCGTGGGTTTTCTCCGAGATCGTCGATTTCCTCCCGCACTCCAAAGACGTGCAGGTTTGTAGGTTAATTGGCTTGGTAAATGTAAAAATTGTCCCCAGTGGATTTCGGATAGTGTTAATGTGCGGGGATCACTGGTTGGCGCGGGCGGACCCGGTGGGCCGAAAGGGCCTGTTTCCACGCTGTATCTCTAAACTAAAGCCCTAGAGAGTCTAAGACCAGTGGGCACAGACTTATTTCAGAATGAAAGAACGTACCTTTAGAATGGCGACGGAGAGGAATTTCTTTAGTCAGAGGGTGGTGAATCTGTGGGATTCATTGCCACAGACGGCTGTGGAGGCCAAGTCATTGGGTATTTTTAAAGTGGAGATTGATAGGGTTCTTGATTAGGAAGGGTATCAAAGGTTACTATCAAGAAACAGGAGAATGGGATTGGGAGGGAAAAATAGATCAGCCATACTCAAATGGTGGACCAGACTCAATGTGTCGCATGGCCTAATTCTGCCCCTATGTCTTATGATTCACGGTAGAGTGATAGGCCCAAAGTGATAGGCCCAAATCGTCAATGCCGAACCTAAGCTAGTCTCATTTGCCAGTTTGGCCCATATCCCTCTAAACCTTTCCCATCCATGTACCTGTCCCAAGTTGTGTAAGAAAAAAAACTGCAGATGCTAGTTTAAATCGAAGGTAGACGCAAAATGCTGGAGTAACTCAGCGGGTCAGGGAGCATCTCTGGAGAGAAGGAATGGGTGACGTTTCGGGTCAAGGCCCTTCTTTAGACTGAAGTCTGTCCCAAGTATTGTTCAAGGAAGGAACTGCAGATGCAGAAGAAGGATCTCGCCCCGAAACATCACCCATTCCTTCTACCCAGATATACTGCTTGTCCTGCTGGGTTACTCCAGCATTTTGTTTCCACCTCAAGTGTTGTTTAAATACTATTATGGTAGCTGCTTCAACTACCTCCTCTGGCAGCTCGTTCCATCCGTCTACCACAGTCATCTGAATGAAAATATTACCCCTCAGGTTCCTACTACAGATGCACCTCGACTTACGATGCTTCGACTTACGATATTTCGACTTTACGATGGTGTGCAGCGGTAATTGCTGCCTTACAGTGAATGCAGCACTGGAGACCCGGGTTCAATCCTGACTGTGGGTGCTGTCTGTACGGAGTTTGTATGTTCTCCCCGTGACCTGCGTGGGTTTTCTCAGAGATCTTTGGTTTCCTCCCACACTCCAAAGACATACAGGTATGTAGGTTAATTGGCTGGGCAAATGTAAAAATTGTCCCTAGGGTGTAGGATAGTGTTAATGTGCGGGGATCGCTGGTCGGCGCGGACTGGGTGGGCCGAAAGGGCCTGTTTCCGCGTTGTATTTCTAAACTAAACGGCAGCGAGCCGCAGCTCCCAGTCAGCCACGCGATCAGGTGTATTAAATGCATTTTCGACTTACGATATTTGCAATTTACAATCGTTTTATCGGAACGTAATCCCAGCGTAAGTGGAGGACCATCTGTGAATTATCAACTTGCTTAGGAAAGACCAAGAGAAATTCAATTGAACATACCTCTAGATTCCTCTTATCTACAGATAAGGTTGCAACCATTGTGGTCATACAGTTTCCACCGAGGCTATCACGCAGAACAGATGTCATCATGGAGTTACGATATGGGATGTGCGCACGATTCTTTTCCGCAAGTGCGATAATCACCTGTAATGGAAATGAAACATGTAAATTTAAATTGTGTTCCTTCGTACAATGAAGAGACAGCATGCGACCTTTCAGTAGTGTAGGACGGCACGGCACGGTGGCGCAGCGGTAAAGCTGCTGCCTTACAGCGCCAGAGATCCGGGTTCGATCCCGACTACAGTTGCTGTTTGTACAGAGTTTGTACGTTCTCCCCGTGACCCGCTGCGTGGGTTTTCTCCGAGATCTTCGGTTTCCTCCCACACTCCAAAGACATACAGGTTGGTAGGTTAATTGGCTTGGTATGAATGTAAATTGTCTCTAGTTTATGTTGGATAATGTGCGGTGATCACTGGTCGCTGTGGACTCGGTGGACTCGGTGGGCCGAATGACCTGCTTCCGCGCTTTATCTCTGAACTAAACTAAACTAAAACTAAAACTTCAGTCTGAAGAAGGGTCTCGACCCGAAACGTCACCCATTCCTTCTCTCCTGAGATGCTGCCTGGCCTGCTGAGTTACTCCAGCATTTTGTGAATAAATACCTTCGATTTGTACCAGCATCTGCAGTTATTTTCTTAAACAAAATCTGTAAACTGTTTCCTCAGACATACTTCTGCCTATCAACCCGTTTAGACTAATGTTCAACTCTCTGCAAAATAATGAAGTTTAGTTTAGTTCATAAGTTCCAGCAGCAGAATTAGGCCATTCAGCCCATCAAGTCTTCTCCTGCCTTTACCCCGTAACCGCGGACACCCGTACTAATCGAGAATCTGTCAATCTCCACCTTCAAAATATGCATTATTAATGTCACGTGTATCGAGGTACAGTGAAAAGCTTCTTTCTTGCGCGCCATCCAGTCAGCAGAAAGACTATACATGATTACAATCAAGCCGTCCACAGTGTACAGATACAGTCACAAGGGTAAAATATTTAGTGCAAGATAAAGTCCAGTAAAGTCCGATTAAAGATAGTTCGGAGGTCTCCAATGAGGTAGATGGGAGGTCAGGACTGCTCTCTAGGTGCTAAGAGGACGGTTCAGTTGCCTGATAACAGTTGGAAGAAATATTAGTAATATTATACCTATATCTATTAGTGAAAAATCAAATATTGTTTAGTATCTGTGAATTTTAGCAGTGCTGTTCTTCAAGATATTGTTTTTGGCTGGAAGAATCATTTGTATTTTAAAATAATTTGTAAGAGCAAATAGCATGGAAACAGATTAACACAGACCTGGCTGAACAAAATCTAACAGTATAACAATCAAGCCCTCAGCTTCATTGTTAAACTCAGGGTTCATTGGGTTTAGTTTAGTTTAGAGACACAGAGTAGAAACAGGCCCTTCGGCCGACCGAGCCCACACTGACCAGCGATCCCTGCACACTAACACTACCCTACACACACTGGGGATAATTGACATTCATACCAAGCCAATTAATAAAACTGTGTTTTTGGAGTGTGGGAGGAAACCGGAGTTCCTGGAGAAATCCCATGCGATCTCGGGGAGAATGTGCAAACTCCGTCCAGACTACGTCATAGTCGGGATGGACCCCGGGTCTCTGGCGCTGCAAGCACTGTAAGGCAGCAACTCTACCGTTGTACCACCGTGCCAACATTTCCTCGGCTATAATTATGTAGTTCACAGAATATTATATCAAAAACATTGGGGCCTTATTTTATCACAAAATGTAAAAAATACAAGGGACAGAAAGAACAGCGGTAGAGTTAATGCCTTACAGCGAATGCAGCGCCGGAGACCCGGGTTCCATCCCGACTACGGGTGCTGTCTGTACGGAGTTTGTACGTTCTCCCCGTGACCTGCGTGGGTTTTCTCTGAGATCTTCGGTTTCCTCCCACACTCCGAAGACGTACAGTTTTGTAGGTTAATTGGTTTGGTAAATGTAAAAATTGTCCCGTGTGTGTAGGATAGTGTTAATGTGCGGGGATCGCTGGTCGGCGCGGACCCGGTGGGCCGAAGGGCCTGTTTCCGCGCTGTATCTCTAAACTAAACTTTGGTGTGATGTCCCCTTTTAGTAACACCCTTTCATTCATAGAAACATAGAAACATAGAAAATAGGTGCAGGAGTAGGCCATTCGGCCCTTCGAGCCAGCACCGCCATTCATTGTGATCATGGATGATCGTCCCCAAAAATAACCCGTGCCTGCCTTCTCCCCATATCCCTTGATTCCACGAGCCCCTAGAGCTCTATCTAACTCTCTCTTAAATCCATCCAGCGATTTGGCTTCCACTGTCCTCTGTGGCAGAGAATTCCACAAATTCACAACTCTGGGTGAAAAAGTTTTTTCTCACCTCAGTTTTAAATGGCCTCCCCTTTATTCTAAGACTGTGGGCCCTGGTTCTGGACTCGCCCAACATCGGGAACATTTTTCCTGCATCTAGCTTGTCCAGTCCTTTTATAATTTTATATGTTTCTATAAGATCCCCTCTCATCCTTCTAAACTCCAGTGAATACAAGCCTAGTCTCTTCAATCTTTCCTCCTATGTCAGTCCCGCCATCCCAGGGATCAATCTCGTGAACCTACGCTGCACTGCCTCAATTACAAGGATGGCCTTCCTCAAATTAGGAGACCAAACCTGTACACAATACTCCAGATGTGGTCTTACCAGGGCCCTATACAACTGCAGAAGAACCTCTTTACTCCTATACTGAAATCCACTTGTTATGAATGCCAACATTCCATTAGCTTTCTTCACTGCCTGCTGTACCTGCACGCCAACTTTCAGTGACTGGTGTACAAGGACACCCAGGTCTTGCTTCTAATTCCCTCTTCCAGTCATTAATATATATGGTAAACAGTTGCGGCCCCAACACCGAGCCTTGCAACACTCCACTCGCCACTGACTGCCATTCTGAAAAGGACCCGTTTAGTCCTACTCTTTGCTTCCTGTCTGTCAACCAATTTTCTATCCATGTCAACACCCTACCCCCATGTGCTCTAATTGAATGAAGTGGACGTAGTTATTATATCACACTGGTGGCTCACAGATGAGAAAAATCTTTTTCACCCAGAGAGTGATGAGAAGAAACTTTTTCACCCAGAGAGTTGTGAATTTGTGGAATTCTCTGCCAGAGAAGGCAGTGGAGGCCAATTCACTGGATGAAATTAAAAGAGAGTTAGATAGAGCTCTTGGGGCTAGCGGAATCAAAGGTTATGGGGAGAAGGCAGGCACGGGTTACTGATTGTGGATGATTAGCCATGATCACATTGAATGGCGGTGCTGGCTCGAAGGGCCAAATGGCTTCCTCCGGCACCTATTTTCGATGTTTCGATGTTTCTATATCATTGAAACATTTAGTTCACTTTACTTTAGAGATACAGCATGGAAACAGGCCCTTCAACCCACTGAGTCCGCGCCAACCAGCGAGCACTAGCACTATCCTACACACAAGGAACAATTTACAATTTACAGAAGCCAATTAACCTACAAGCCTGTATATCTTTGGAGTGTGGGAGGAAACCGGAGCACCCGGAGAAAACGTACAGGGAGAATGTACAAACTCTGTATGGACAGCACCCGTAGTCAGGATTGAACCGTGGTCTCTGGCTCTGTGAGGCAGCAACTCTACCACTGCATCACTGTGCCGCCCCTTCTTCGATCTTTATGGAAAAATGGAAGCCAACTCCTATAAATATTCTGTGGTAATTTACTTTTAATGTCAGTCATTATAAATGGAGATGACTGCAATGTCGAATTGACTGCAGTAATGACGCCTCTCTTCCAGGTCTGTGACGTCATTGTAGTCTCATTCTTTGCACATTATGTAACTAAGATTGCTGGACCTTACCTGTTCCAGGTATGTCAGGGAGAGGTTGATATATTTCGCCTCTGTCAGTAGCTGTCCTCCCACTCCGGTCTTTGTCACCCGCTCTGATCCAGCCAAGTCGACGAGGTGTAGTTTGGATCGACGGATGGTGGCCGACCCTGGCTCACGACTGGAAACATGGATGGTGAAGATGCAATGGGAGCGGGTTGACGCCTGGTTCATAGGAGTCTGTCCAATGAAAAATACTCACGTGAATGTGATATTTCAGTTATTTATTTGTAATTATCTTGCAAAAATTTCTAAACACCTGTTTTCGCTTCTAAATTCTGGCGTATTGTGTGTAGATTGATGATTTAAAAAAAAGAATTTAATCCATTTAAAAATAAGGCTGTAACGTAACAAAATGTGGAAAAAGTGAAGGGGTCTGAATACTTTCTGAATGCCCTGTATCTGGAGAACATGGATGGGTGACGTTTCTAGATTTTTTAGATTTAGAGATACAGCGCGGAAACAGGCCCTTCGGCCCACCGAGTCCGCGCCGCCCAGCGATCCCCACACACTAACACTATCCTACACACACTAGGGACAATTTTTTTACATTTACCCAGTCAATTAACCTACATACCTGCACGTCTTTGGAGCGTGGGAGGAAACCGAAGATCTCGGAGAAAACCCACGCAGGTCACGGGGAGAACGTACAAACTCCGTACAGACAGCGCCCGTAGTCAGGATCGAACCTGAGTCTCTGGCGCTGCATTCACTGTAAGGCAGCAACTCTACCGCTGCGCCACCGTGCGGGGTCCAGACCCTTCTTCAGACTAATTGTGGAGAGGGGAGGAAGCTGGAAAAGGGAAGCGGCAGGACATAGCGTGGCAGATTTTTCGTCCAACCATCTGCCCACCAAAACCCCACCCCCCTCGCCCATGTCGACCTATTACCTGCCACTCTTTGTGTCCTGCCTCTCCATTTTTCCAGCTTTCTTCGCCTCTCCTACAGAGGTCTACAACCTTCAATCCTGCATACAGGCGGTGATACAGAGAGACATAGGACAAATGAATGAAAGATATGCAAAAAAGTAACAATGATAAAGGAAACGACCATTGTTGGCTGTGGGCTAGGTGAAAACAAGTTACAGATAATGAGACTCAACAAGACGACTTTGAAGCTAGTACGACTTGGGTGGGGGAGCGAAGGAGGGGGGGTATGCAATGGTTACTTGAAGTTAGAGAAATCAATATTCATATTCATATTCAAAGATAGTCCGAAGGTCACCAATCAGGTAGATAGTAGTTCAGCACTGCTCTCTGGTTGTGGTAGGATAATTCAGTTGCCTGATAACAGCTGGGAAGAAACTGTCCCTGAATCTGGAGGTGTGCGTTTTCACACTTCTAAACCTTCTGCCCGATGGGAGAGGTGAAGAGAGGGAGTGGCCAGGGTGCGACTGACTGGTCCTTGATTATGCTGCTGGCCTTGCCGAAGCAGCGTGAGGTATAAATGGATTCAAGAGACGGGAGGTTGGTTTGTGCGATGGTCTGGGCTGCGTCCACAATTCGCTGCAATGTCTTGCGATTTTGTGTGGAGGTCTTCTGAAGAAGGGTCTCGTCCCAAAACGTCGAACGTATCCATATTCCCCAGAGTTGCCCGTTGAGTTACTCCAGCACTTCCACAGGGACACTGGAGTAACTCAGCGGGTCAGGCAGCATCTCCAGAGAATCTTGGACAAGTGACGTTTTGGGTCGGGACCCTTCGTCAGGCACGTTGTGTCTGAATAAAACACAACGTCTGTAATGAATCCCGGCTTCAAACCCAATTTAGGAAATTGTGGAAACATTTAGCGACTGCTGCCTTCTTCAGGGAAGGTCAAGTTCAGGTTGCAGCAATTTCATCAATTTATGATTTTTTTTTTAACGTGGGAACAAAGTCGGCTCAACTGAAATCAGTCCTGCAATATTACATTTTAAAAAACATCGCAGACGGAAAATGGTTACATTGCAACTTGGCATCACAGTCTCTATATTACATCATGCCGCACAAACAAACATCAAACGATGCTGCTCCACTCAGGGCCCACAATGTGTCCAGATGAAGCAACTGTGGTTTAATGCAACAATTCTAAGAATAAAACACCAGACAAAGGCAGAACTCTGATATGACAACCAAAGAGTCTCCTCCACAGATGGGAGTCATTTATGATCGTCTCAAATAGAATAAATAAAAGGAGTCGAATACAAAATTACAGGATAAAAATAAAAAGTCAGGCAGCATCTGTAGATGGAAAGAGAGAATTGGCATCAACCTTTCATTAGAAGCGAGAGGGAGTGGGAGAGTTGAGAGATCATAAGCAGAATCAGAGAAAATTGGGAGAGGCAAAGATTTTAATTCAAAGGGTTTTGTCACGAAGACCATTAGACCATAAGGCACAGGAACAGAATTAGGCCATTCGAACACTTTAAAGATAAGCTTTTAACGACAAAGTGTATTTGAAACAACAAAATAAGTTCCTATCAAATATTTTAGGTTATGGTTCTTGCACATTTTCTTACCTGCACATTCTGTAACACTGTATTCACGATCATAAGTCATAGGAGCAGAATTGGGCCATTCGGCCCACCGAGCCATTCGATCAAGGCTGATCTACTTTTCCCTCTCAAAGCCCTTCTCCTGCCTTCTCCCTGTAACCTTCGACGCTCTTACCAATCAAGACCCTGTCAATGTCTACTTTAAAAATACCCAAAGACATGGCCTCTTCTGTGGCAATGAATTCCACAGATTCACCACCCTCTGGCTTAAAAAATTCCTCATCTCCTTTAAAAGAATTCCTCATCTCCTTTAAAAAAAATCCTCATCTCCTTTAAAAGAGATGAGTTTAAAAAAGAGTTCGATGGAGCTCGAGGGGCTAGTGGAATCAAGGTGTATGGGGAGAAGGCAGGCACGGGTTACTGATTGTGGATGATCAGCCATGATCACAATGAATGGCGGTGCTGGCTCGAAGGGCCAAATGGCCTCCTCTTGCACCTATTTATGTTTCTATGGTTTATTCTGAGGCTGTGCCCTCTGGTCCTAGACTCTCCACATCCACTCTATCCAGGACTTACCATATTCTGACCGGCTTTTGCTGTGATTTTACTCGTATGTCTGCTCAAGAAAAGATTTTAATGACTAGAGATTACCACTCTCCCCAACCCAACTACAAACACCTCCTGCTTGAAGAATGTTATCAGGATGCATCACAGCTTGGTTTGGGAACAGCTCCAGACAAGATCGCAAGAAATTGTAGACGCAGCCCATACCATCGCACAAACCAACCTCCCTTCTCTTGACTCCATTTATACCTCACGCTGCCTTGGTAAGGCCAGCAGCATCATCAAGGACCAGTCGCACCCTGGCCACTCTCTCTCTTCACCTCGCCCATCGGGCAAAAAGTTTAGAAGTGTGAAAACGCACACCTCCAGATTCAGGGACAGTTTCTTCCCAGCTGTTATCAGGCAACTGAACCATCCTACCACAACCAGACAGCAGTGCTGAACTACTATCTACCTGATTGGTGACCTTGGGACTATCTTTGAATATGAATATGAATATTGATTTCTCTAACTTAAAGTAACCATTGCATCCCCCCTCTCCTTCGCTCCCCCATCCAAGTCGTACTAGCTTCAAAGTCGTCTTGTTGAGTCTCATTATCCGTAACTTGTTTTCACCTAGCCCACAGCCAACAATGGCCGTTTCCTTTATCATTGGTACTTTTTTGCATATCTTTCATTCATTTGTCCTATATCTCTCTGTATCACCGCCCGTATGCAGGATTGAAGGTTGTAGACCTCTGTAAATTGCCCCTAGCCTGTAGGGAAAGTGGGGTAACATGGAACTAGTGTGAACGGGTGATCGATGGTAGGCCTGGACTCGGTGGGCGAAAGGACCTGTTCCGATGCTGTATCTCGAAATGAAAATTAAATTACATTTTCTGGAAGATTCAATATATATTTTCTCTTCCTGAGTGTTCATCACTTTACCTGGATATCAAGCTCAGGCTTTGAAAGTGCTCACTCACCTCTGCTATCATTCGGTTAGTATCTCCCAGGAAGAGCAGGTTGAGAGATTCTTCTTCGTTGTTCGCCTGGTGGAGGGAGAGATTCCTCAGGTGGATGTGCTGGTCGGAATCTTCCATGATGGTCACCTTGCTAATGGATGAAAATAAATACGATCAAAATAAAGCACCAGGTACACCTTATAACACCTCCGTCCAGTCTGGCTAAACCTACCTGATTCAAGATTCAAGATTCAAGATTCAAGATAGCTTTATTTGTCATCCAATATTGGACGAAATTCAGTCACCCACAGTCCAACAATAAAAGCATTAAATAAGCATTAAAATTACACAACCCCCAAAAACCCCCAAAACACAGTCCAACAATAAAAGCATTAAATAGGCATTCAAATTACACAACCCCAAAACCCCCAAAAACACAGTCCAACAATAAAAGCATTAAATAGGCATTCAAATTACCCAACCCCAAAAACACACAAAAAAGAAACATCCATCAAAGAAACATCCATCACAGTGAGTCTCCTCCAGTCCTCTCTCTCCTCACTGTGATGGAAGGCCACAATGTCTTTCCCTTCTCCTGCTGTCCTCGCCCGCAATCAGGTTGTTGTGGTTGCAGGCCGCACCGAACGGTCCACAGCGGGCCAAGCCCAAGGTGAGTCGCAGCCGCCCCCGCAGCCTCCGAAGACGGCCGGCTCCGCCGATGATAAGTCCGATCCGGGGCGGGCGAACACGCTGCTGCTGCCGCTGTTGCTGCACGTCGGGGCGGTCGTGGCTCCCGACATTGAAGCCCCCGCCCAGCAGAGAAATATCCCGCGGCATATCTTAGGCCGCGCCGGACGGTGAAATGTCCTCGACCCAAGCCCCGCGATCCGGGGCGGGCGAACCCGCTGCCGCTGCCGGAGCTCCCGATGTCGGCATCCACGCGGCCGGAGCCTAAGGCGAGTCGCAGCCGCTCCCGCAGCCTCCGAAGACGGCCGGCTCCGGTGATGGTAAGTCCGATCCGCGGGCTCTGCGAACCAGAGCCCTGGAGGCCGACAGCTCCAGGAGTTGGGCCGATGGTAGGCCGCAGCAGGAACGGAGACACCACCCAGAAAACAAAGGTCGGGTCTCCGTTCGGAAGGGACACATATTTACAATGTTACAGTTCCCCCCCTCCCCCCCACATACACACATAGTACACAAACACAAAAACACCACATCACAACTACAATTAAGACAAAAAAAACAACAAAAACACAAAGACAAATGGACCGCAGGTGAGCCGCAGCTGCTAGGGCAGCGCCGCCAATCTCCCAGTTGTTGAACACTTTAACTCCCCCTCCCATTCCCACCCTGACCTTTCTGTCCTGGGCCTCCTCCATTGTCAGAGTGAGGCCCAGCGCAAATTGGAGGAACAGCAGCTCATATTTCGCTTGAGCAGCTTACACCCCAGCGGTATGATATTGATTACTCTAACTTCAAGTATAAGAAAATAACTGCAGATGCTGGTACAAATCAAAGGTATTTATTCACAAAATGCTGGAGTAACTCAGCAGGTCAGGCAGCATCTCAGGAGAGAAGGAATGGGTGACGTTTCGGGTCGAGACCCTTCTTCAGACTGATGTCAGGGTACGCAGGACAAAGGAAGGATATAGGTGGAGACAGGAAGATAGAGGGAGATCTGGGAAGGAGGAGGGGAAGAGAGGGACAGAGGAACCATCTAAAGTTGGAGAACTTCAACTTCAACTAACTTCAAGTAACTCTTTACTTTCTCTCTCTGTTCATCCCTCCTCCATCCTAGTTCTCCGACCAGTTTGACTGTCTTCCTAATTAACCTTTATCTTTGTATGCTTCGTTGTCAACTTCCCCTAGCTAACAATGATTAATTCTAGATTTTCCTTGATCCTCGTTCCTTTTGATGTCTCGTTTTCACACCTTACCCTCCCATATTTCTGTGTCTCCCTCTCCCCTGACTCTCAGTCTGAAGAAGAGTCTCGACGCGAAATGTCACCTATTCCTTCTCTCCAGAGATGTTGCCTGTCCCGCTGAGTTACTCCAGAATTTTGTGTCTACAGTGCATATGCAGTCCCTTACTACACCAACCATACTGATATTGGCTCTATTGCTCTGGAATAACTGTATATCATGGACATATACACAATACCAAACCATGAGTGATCTGAACTACACCATCCTGGTGTAGGAGTCTTAAAACCGTGCGTTCCAGGTTCATTTTTTAGATTTAGAGAGATACAGCGCGGGAACAGGCCCTTCGGCCCACCGGGTCTGCGCCGCCCAGCGATCCCCGCACACTAACACTATCCTACACACACTAGGGACAATTTTTTTTTACATTTGCCCAGCCAATTAACCTACATACCTGTACGTCTTTGGAGTGTGGGAGGAAACCAAAGATCTCGGAGAAAACCCACGCAGGTCACGGGGAGAACGTACAAACTCTGTACAGACGGCACCCGTAGTCGGGATGGAACCCGGGTCTCCGGCGATGCATTCGCTGTAAGGCAGCAACTCTACCGCTGCGCCACCGTGCCGCCGTTCAGAAACGGCTTCTTCCCAACAACCATCTGGCTCTTGAACACCATAAGCCAAACCCTACAAATCACCTCCTCTGACCTCATCTACTACATCCGGTGAGCCTGATGTGGCCTCCTGGACATTAGCAAGACCAACCACAGACTCAGCGACTGTTTCGCTGAACACTTACCCTCGGTGCACCAAGGCCTGTTGGGTCTCCCCGGTTGCTAACCATTTTAACTCCCCTTCCCATTCTCATACTGTCCTTTCTGTCCTGGGCCTCCTCCTTTGCCAGAGTAAGGGCACACGCAAATTGGAGGAAAAGCACCTCATATTCCTTACAACCCAATGATATGGACGTTGAATGTGTAGGAAGGAACTGCAGATGCTGGTTTACACCAAAGATGGACACAAAATGCTGGAGTAACTCAGCCGGACAGGCAGCATCTCTGGTTAGAAGGAATGAGTGATGTTTCGGGTCGAGACCCTTCTTCAGACTGAGAGTCGGGGAGAGGGAGGCACAGAGATAAGGAATTGTAAGGTGTGAAAATGAGGGGATGCAGAGCAAGGAAAATGCAGGATAGATCATTGTTACCTAGGGGAAGGTGAATTATCTAATTCTAGGCAACTTCACAAACAGGCCTCTCCACCCTTCCTGGCTTTTCCCGCATTTTCCCCCCCTTCCTCCACTAATCGTTGGTCAACCAGTTCCACTGTTTGCAGCGATGGTGGGTTCACACCGACCCTGGCCAACAGGCTGCCATCGAGGAACCTCCTTGCCTGAGGTCATCTGTTGCCAGACCCTGCTTGATCTTGCTCTTTTGTTGCTTGCAATTCCCCCCACCCAATAATCAGTCCGAAGGGTCCCGACCCAAAATATCACCTACCCATTTTCTCCAGAGATGCTGCCTGACTCGCTGAGTTACTCCAGCACTTTGTGTCTTTTTGTGTAAACTAGCAACTGCAGTTCCTTTTAAATTATATTTTACTGCACCGTGTTGATTGCACTAGTTCCGGTTTCCTCCCACATCCTAAAGACGTGCGGGTTTGTAGGTTAATTGGCCCTCTGTAAATTGCCCCAAGTGTGTAGATAGTGGATGTGAAAGTGGGATAACATAGAACTAGTGTGAACGGGTGATCGATTGTCAGAGGGCTTGTTTCCATGCTTTATCATTCAATCGATCAATTAATCAATATAACTCAAAAGATGCAGACAATGTTTATTTTAAAACTGGCTGCAGGTTCCTTCTCTCATACAAAGCTTCACTGAAATGGTTTATCTGTCTCACTTTTCCTACTTTTTTCATTCTTTCATAAATGGCATCCCTTTTTTCTCAATCAATCAAACTACTGATATTTTCCACTCGAAGACTAGAGGGCATAGCTTCAAGGTAAAAGGGGCAAAAAGTATAATGGAGAGGTACAGGACAACTATTTTTACACAGAGAGTGATCTGTGACTGGAATACGCCTCCTAGGGTGGTGGTGATACGATAGTGGCGTTTAAGGTGCTTTTAGACACGCATGTGGATATGCAGGGAATGGAGAGTTATGGATCACGTGCAGGCAGAGGAGATTAGTTTAACTTGACCACATTTGTAGAACACACATTGTGGGCCGCATGGCATGTCCCTCCCTGTGCTGTACTTTTTCCATGTGTAGGAAAGAACTGTAGATGCTGGTTTAAATCAGATAGAAACAAAATGCTGGAGTAACTCAGTAGGACAAGGTCCCACATAGGAGATTGGTGTACAAACTTAAAGCACACGGTATTTGGGGTTCAGCGTTGAGGTGGATAGAGAATTGGTTGGCGGACAGGGAGCAAAGAGTAGGAATAAACGGGTTCACCAGATTGATCCCAGGGATGGCAGGACTTTCATATGAAGAAAGACTGGATAGACTAGGCTTATACTCGCTGGAATTTAGAAGACTGAGGGGGGATCTTACAGAAACATATAAAATTCTTAAGGGGTTGGAGAGGCTAGATGCGGGAAGATTGTTTCCGATGTTGGGGAAGTCCAGAACCAGGGGTCACAGCTTAAGGATAAGGGGGAAGTCTTTTAGGACCGAGATGAGAAAACATTTCTTCACACAGAGTGGTGAGTCTGTGGAATTCTCTGCCACAGAAGGTAGTTGAGGCCAGTTCATTGGCTATATTTAAGAGGGAGTTAGATGTGGCCCTTGTGGCTAAAGGGATCAGGGGGTATGGAGAGAAGGCAGGTACAGGTTACTGAGCTGGATGATCAGCCATGATCATATTGAATGGCGGTGCAGGCTCGAAGGGCCGAATGGCCTACTCCTGCACCTATTTTCTATGTTTCTATGACATGCAGCATCTTTGGAGAGAAGGAATGGGTGACGTTTTGGGTTGAGACCCTTCTTCAGACTCGAATGGGTGATGTTTCGGGTCAAAACCCTTCTTCAGACTGTTCAGGGTCTGAAGAAGGGTCTTGACCCGAAACAACACCCATTTCCTTCTCTCCAGAGATGCTGCCTGTCCCGCTGAGTTACTCCAGCACTTTGTGTCCACCCTGTACTTTTTCTATGATCTGTGTTCTAAAACATGTCAGGAATGTTTCCTTGTACATAGTTTATATGAATCCAATTATGGGATGAAATGCAACTCAGCTTCAAAGATCGGCTTCTGAAAGTAGCGACGATGTTAGTTGATGCAGATCCTCAGATGATTGGTATCTCTTAAACCTGACAGTGATTTTTGTTGTGTTTATTATGTTGTCATTATAGGCCTGTCATGCTGCTGCTACGTAAGAATCTCATTGTTCCGATTTTTGTACATGGACTGTTCTTGGATCGCTGACTCAAAACCCACCATAGAAAGTGCGGCACTTTGGCGCAGCTGCATAGTTATTGCCTTGCGGCGCCAGAGACCTGGGTTCAATCCTGACCAGAGCCAGAGTCACGGGTTCGATTCTGACCACGGGTGCTGTCTGTACGGAGTTTGTACGTTCTCCCTGTGACCGTACACTGGAATTTAGAAGGATGAGAGGAGATCTTATCGAAACGTATAAGATTATTACGGGGTTGGACACGTTAGAGGCAGGAAACATGTTCCCAATGTTGGGGGAGTCCAGAACCAGGGGCCACAGTTTAAAAATAAGGGGTAGGCCATTTAGAACGGAGATGGGGAAAAACTTTTTCAGTCAGAGAGTTGTGAATCTGTGGAATTCTCTGCCTCAGAAGGCAGTGGAGGCCAATTCTCTGAATGCATTCAAGAGAGAGCTAGATAGAGCTCTTAAGGATAGCGGAGTCAGGGGGTATGGGGAGAGGGCAGGAACGGGGTACTGATTGAGAATGATCAGCCATGATCACATTGAATGGCGGTGCTGGCTCGAAGGGCCGAATGGCCTCCTCCTGCGCCTATTGTCTATTGTCTATTGACCGCTTGGGTTTTCTCTCGGTGCTCAGTTTTCCTCCCACACCCCAAAGACATGCAGGTTGTGTAGGTTAATTGGCTTTGGTAGATTGTAAATTGCCTAGTGTGTAGGATAGTGTTTGTGTACGGGGTGATCGCTGGTCGGTGCGGACACGATGGGGCCAAAGGGTCTGTTGCCACGCTGTATCTCTAAACAACACTAAACTAAACTATTCAATTTTTAACATATAAATACTACAAAATTCTTGTCGAGATCGTTGCTAATTGTACGATTTTGGCTCAAGTAGGTTTTTGGATCACATGGGAATCAAAAGCTCTGATCCAGCATGAAACTGGACTAAAGGACAAAGATGAGATTAACCAGGCACGTCAAAGTGCCTTATATGGCCCATTATTTCTTACATTCTTATGATTTCTCAATCGCAATGATGATGAAACTACTGGTGTCCGCTGTGATTAGGCAACATTTAGGGTCGAGACCCTTGAGGATTGGAAACAAGTTGGATATATGTTGCTAATTGGAGTTAATGAGCTTGTCACATGTTTGTTAGTTGTTTTGACAACTGAGGAGGCTGGTCAGTTTGCTCTTTTGCTGCAGAATCAAAATTTCTCTTTGTAAAATCCTGCTGTCTCGGTGATAACACAGCATGTTGAGTAGCGTGGTCAGAGGAGTGAACGTTATCATCGTTTAGTTTAGTTTAGTCTAGAAATACAGCGCGGAAACAGGCCCTTCGGCCCACCACGTCCGCACCAACCGGAGATCCCCGCACATTAACACTATCCTACACACACTAGGGACAATTTACAGTTATACCAAGCCAAATAATCTACAAACCTGTACGTCTTTGGAGTGTGGGAAAAAAACGAAGATCTGGGAGAAAACCCACGCAGGTCACGGGGAGAACGTACAAACTCCGTACAGACGGCACCCGCAGTCAGGATTGAACCCGGGTCTCCGGCGCTGCAAGCGCTGTAAGGCAGCAACTCTACCGCTGCGCCAATGTGCCACCCTTGGAGTTAATGTTGAACCTTCAAAGTACATATTTGCACTTTTGTAGTCTTACAGTGCCCTCCATAATGTTTGGGAGAAAGACCCATTTATTTATTTGCCTCTGTACTCCACAATTTGAGATTTTGTAATAGAAAAAAAATCACATGTGGTTAAAGTACACATTGGCAGATTTTATTAAAGGGTATTTATATAGAATACCATGTAGAAATTAGAGCTGTGTTTATATAGTCCCCCCCCCCCCCCCCCCATTTCAGTGCACCTTAAATGTTTGGAACACATGGCTTCACAGGTGTTTGTAATTGCCCAGGTGTGTTTAATTGCCTCCTTAATGCAGGTGTAAGAGAGCTCTCAGCACCTAGTCTTTCCTCCAGTCTTTCCATCACCTTTGAAAACTTTTATTGCTGTTTATCAACATGAGGACCAAAGTTGTGCCAATGAAAGTCAAAGAAGCCATTATGAGACTGAGAAACACGAATAAGACTGTTAGAGACATCAGCCAAACCTTAGGCTTACCAAAATAAACCGTTTGGAACATCATTAAGAAGAAAGAGAGCACTGGTGAGCTTACTAATCGCAAAGGAACTGGCAGGCCAAGGAAGACCTCCACAGCTGATGACAGAAGAATTCTCTCTATAATAAAGAAAAATCTCCAAACACCTGTCCGACAGATCAGAAACACTCTTCAGGAGTCAGGTGTGGATTTGTCAATGACCGCTGTCCGCAGAAGACTTCATGAACAGAAATACAGGGGCTACACTGCAAGATGCAAACCACTGGTTAGCCACAAAAATAGGATGGCCAGGTTACAGTTTGCCAAGAAGTACTTCAAAGAACAACCACAGTTCTGGAAAAAGGTCTTGTAGACAGATGAGACGAAGATTAAAGGGCCTGTCCCACTTAGGCGATTTTAAGGCGACTGCCGATGACTAGGCTGTCGCCGACAGTTCGCCGGGGTGTCGCGGGCATGATCGTGAGGAGTCTTCCAAGAATCGTAGTGGATCTCAGCGCGTCGCTGAGAAATCAACCGGTGTGAAATTTCTCGACGACAGCTGGCTTGTCGCCAGGTATCGTTGCTTATTGTGGACGCTGTCGCATGCTGTCCCCAGGTTTGCTAGGTTCTCTGAGATGCATTTAGAAGCACATAATATTAAAATAAGTAAAGTCATTTCAAGATACCATAAAATACTTGTGTTTAACCAATTTGTTTACCGTCAGGACATTTGACAGGTAGATTGGAGGCGACAGTTTGACGGTCAGGTAAGCGTGGGAATTTTTGCGATGTTTATGGCCATCAGCCATTACATTTAAAGTGGGCTCCCAACTCAGATATGCAACCCAGAAACCAGATATGCATCTCCCGTACATTTTCAAAGAACGCCCACACACTTTTCACAAAAGTCCATTTAACCACTTTTAAAATTAAATTTCTTAATAGTGCTATTAGTAAACTGTAAGTCAATCCAGTTTATGCCTTGTTACCGTGAAGCTTGGTTTTCAAGTAACCCGGGCAAGATGTTATATTTCAAAACTCTCAAGTACTTACCGACTTGTCAGTGATTTCAGCGAAAATTAGGACGCAGGAGAAGCATTGACAGCGTGGGAATTTCGCCATGTTTCCGAAGACGGTGTAATCTCGACCTGACTCGGCATTGTCGTGGTCATTATCGTCGGGTAAAAGAAAATATTGTCGATCTGCTACAGCTTTGACAGTCGCCTAAAAAATCGCCTAAGTAGAACAGGCCCTTAACTTATATCAGAGTGATGGTAAGAGCAAAGTATGGAGGAAGGAAGGAACTGCCCAAGATCCAAAGCATACCACCTCATCTGTGAAACACGGTGGTGGGGGTGTTATGGCCTGGACATGTATGGCTGCTGAAGGTACTGGCTCACTTATCTTCCTTGATGGTACAACTGCTGATGGTAGTAGCATAAAGAATTCTGAAGTGTATAGACACATCCAATCTGCTCAAGCTCAAAACTCATTGGCCGGCGGTTCATTCTACAGCAAGACAATAACATAACATAACATAACATAACATAACATAACATAACATAACAACACTTTATTGTCACTCGGCACAACACCGAGCGAAATTTCAGCAGTCACACAAAATACAGCAAAAAAGAAAAGAACACAGGACACCCGACCCCAACACAAACATCCATCACAGTGACTCCAAACACCCCCTCACTGTGATGGAGGCAACAAAACTTCCCCTCTCTTCCCCCCGCACCCACGGACAGGCAGCTCGACCCCTACCGAGGCAAACGACACGCACAGCCCCCGCAAGGGGATGGAAGGCCCCCCGGCCGAGCCGCCCCGGGCACCGAAACGTCCCGCGGCCACACCGGGCGATGTTAAGTCCAACGGCCGAGCCGCACCGGGCACTGAAACGTCCCGCGGCCGAACAGCGCTGACGATGTTAAGTCCAGCGGCCAAGCCGCACCGGGCACTGAAACGTCCCGCGGCCACACCGGGCGATGTTAAGTCCAGCGGCCAAGCCGCACCGGGCATTGAAACGTCCCGCGGCCGAGCCGCACCGGGCACTGAAACGTCCCGCGGCCACACCGGGCACTGAAACGTCCCGCGGCCGAGCCGCACCGGGCACTGAAACGTCCCGCGGCCGCACCGGGCGATGTTAAGTTCAGCGGCCGAGCCGCACCGGGCACTGAAACGTCCCGCGGCCGAGCTGCGCCGGCAATGTTAAGGCCCGCAGCCGAGCCGCACCGGGCACTGAAACGTCCCGCAGCCGAGCTGCGCCGGCAATGTTAAGGCCCGCAGCCGAGCCGCACCGGGCACTGAAACGTCCCGCAGCCGAGCTGCGCCGGCAATGTTAAGGCCCGCAGCCGAGCCGCACCGGGCACTGAAACGTCCCGCAGCCGAGCTGCGCCGGCAATGTTAAGGCCCGCAGCCGAGCCGCACCGGGCACTGAAACGTCCCGCAGCCGAGCTGCGCCGGCAATGTTAAGGCCCGCAGCCGAGCCGCACCGGGCACTGAAACGTCCCGCAGCCGAGCTGCGCCGGCAATGTTAAGGCCCGCAGCCGAGCCGCGCCCCGGGGAAGAGACCTAATAAAATAAAGGTTTCCCCCCGCCCCAACCCCCCACCCCACCCCACACCCCCACCACACACCCCCACCACACATACACAGCCAAAAACAGAAACAAAAACCATCCCAACACCGACACAAACAAAAAAAAAAAGAAAAAAGACAACAGACTGCCAGAGAGCCGCAGCCGTTAGGCGCAGCCAACTCCACCTGATCCCAAACCTACTGCTAAAACAACAAAGGAGGTTTTCAAAGCTAAAAAATGGTCAATTCTTGAGTGGCCAAGTCAATCACCCGATCTGAACCCAATTGAGCATGCCTTTTATATGCTGACGAGAAAACTGAAGGGGACTAGCCCCCAAAACAAGCATAAGCTAAAGATGGCTGCAATACAGGCCTGGCAGAGCATCACCAGAGAAGACACCCAGCAACTGGTGATGTCCATGAATCGCAGACTTCAAGCAGTCACTGCATGCAAAGGATATGCAACAAAATACTAAACATGACTACTTTCATTTACATGACATTGCTGTGTCCCAAACATTATGGTGCCCTGAAATGGGAGAACTATGTATAAACACTGCTGTAATGTCTCACTTTATGCATTGCATTATACAAAATATAAGTAAGTGTTAAATGTTCCAGTACACCATAATTTTGCCAAATGTCTGGACCTAAAAATATAATTTTATGCTATTTTTAAAATTTATATTTTCTCATATTAAGTATATGTACATGTCCCAGTCTTAGCACTCTGCATTACGTTAGAGCAAAACCATTAAATGAGCTGCCAGAGGAGGTATTTGACAATCTCATCATTGTCTTTCCAATATTAATGTTTTGGTTACATTATTTTGACTGATTGATACAGTGTGGAAACAAGCCCTTCAGTCCACACCGACCATAAATCATCTAGTCACACTAGTTCTTTGTTGTCCTGTTTTCCCATCCACTCCCTACACAAGGGCCAATTAACATATAAAACCCACATCTTTGGGATGTGGGAGGAGATCGGAGCACCCGGAGGAAACTCACGCGGTCATAGGGTGAACGTGCAAACTCCACACAGACAGCACCGGCCGTCAGGATCGAACAATTGACCAGTAATCACGTATCCCCACTGAAGAAGGGTCATGACCCGAAACATTACCCAATACTTCCATCCAAAGGTGCTACTTGTCCCACTGAGTTACTCCATCATTTTGGTTCCGACTTCGGTGTAAACCAGCATCTGCAGTTCCTTCCTACACATATCCCCATTTAGTTTAGGCATCTGGAGACAATGCCAACTGTCTATCACCTGTTCACACTGGTTCTATGTTCTCCCTCTTTCCCATCCACTCCCTACACCCGTTCACTCATTCCATCCTACACACGCGGGACAATTTACAGAGGCCTAGTTCACCTACAAACCCGCACATCTTTCAGATGTGGGAAAGGCACGGTGGCGCAGCGGTAGACTTGCTGCCTTACAGCGAATGCAGCGCCGGAGACTCAGGTTCGATCCCGACTACGGCGCCGTCTGTACGGGGTTTGTACGTTCTCCCCGCGACTTGCGTGGGTTTTCTCTGAGATCTTCGGTTTCCTCCCACACTCCAAAGACATACAGGTATGTTGGTTAATTGACTGGGTAATATGTAAAAATTGTCCCTAGTGTGTAGGATAGTGTTAATGTGCGGGGATCACTGGGCGGTGCGGACTCGGTGGGCCGAAGGGCCTCTTTCCGCGCTGTATCTCTAAATCGAAATCTAAAAAACTGTAGCACCCGGCAGAAACCCAGGCGCTCACAGGGAGAATGTCCAAACTCCACACACAGACAGCACCCGAGGTCAGAATCGAACCGGGGTCTCTGGCGCTGTGAGGCAGCAGTTCTACCAGCAGCGCCACCTTGCCGCTGATTTGTCATTTCTGTGAATCAAATTATGCGCCAACTTGACAAATAACGTGCAGAGACGTGTCAAACATTGTTTAAAATATTGTTCCAGAGTCATATAAATCAGTGGATAGAAGTAACGGATTCCTTCTATCCAGAGATGCTGCCTGTCCCGCTGAGTTACTCCAACATTTTGTGTCCATCTTCAGTGAAAACTAGCATCTGCAGTTCCTTCCTACTCATATAAATCAATGTTATATTTTGAATGATTCCATGTAGAGCAGGTTGGTCTTTGAGGAAACATTAAGACTAGCCTACACTCACTAAAGTTTACACGAATATGAGGTAGGTAGTTCGATTGCATCAAGCACGATTCTCAGAGATTAGTCAGATAACAAGAAGCAGTTTCCTAAATATTGGAGAATCTAGAATTGAGTACTACAGTTTCAGGATAAGATCTCAGTAATCAAGCACTGAGTTAAGAGATAGACACAAAATGCTGGAGCAACTCAGCGGTCCAGGCAGCATCTCTGGGGAGAAGGAATGGGTGACGTTTCGGGTCTAGACCCTTCTTCAGACGTCTGTCAGTCTGAAGAAGGGTCTCGACCCGAAACGTCACCCATTCCTTCTCTCCAGAGATGCTGCCTGTCCCGCTGAGTTACTCCAGCATTTTGTGTCTGTCTTTGGTTTAAAGCAGCACCTGCAGTTCCTTCATACACACTGAGTTAAAAGAATTGTATTTGCTCCATTGAAGGGATCTATAGTGAGACTGCCTAAAATGGCCAGCCGGCATCATCGGTCTCACCTAGCCCACAGCTAACAATGGCCTGTTTCCTTTACCAGCTGCACCACTACGCCGCCACTAAGAATAGCTTTTGGGCCATGTTGTTTTACCACTTACGTTCCAAGGTTCTTCAGGTAGGTTGATCGGCTGCTGTAAATTACCATTTAATGGACGTACATAGCAAACTAATCAAATTGCAAATCAAATAAATAGCAAGAACCAGAATGGACGGGCAGGCGAGAAGCAATTAGTTTGCAGGGCTGCAGAGGGGGTGAATAGGAGAGATGGGACAGGGCCGTCTTAACGCATGGGCCTGATGGGCACTTGCCCGGGGCCCCACGAGCATAGGGGCCCCATGCTGATCTGTGTATGTTAAGTGACTTGCAATAAATAAATACTACTTTAAAAATGTAGGTTCAATAAGTGCTTTTTTCGCAACATTTTCCATCCCTAAGTGCTTCTCACAGTGATCTGTAAGTGCTTTTCGCAACAATGTAGCACCCTAAGTCCATCGCTAAGTGCTTTTCGGTAAGTGCTTTTCGCCGGCACAACAGGGAAAGGGGGGTGGGGGAGAGTAACGGTAGGGGCCCCAGTACACTGCTTTGCCCGGGGCCCCATAATGCTGTAAAAACGGCCCTGAGATGGGATAGCAACGCAGGAAGCAGCATTCACCCAAGGGGCCAAATGGCCGCATCCTTTGCCTCAATAAGTCAATGAACTCTCGCCAGCTTCCTCTGTTCCAGAGGAAACAACCTTAGCTCACCCAACCTTCCCTCAGAGCTACAGATCTCCACTCCCGGCAACATGCCAACACGTTTCCTCTGCACCCTCGAAGGGTGTCGAAGAGACACACAGCATGGAAACAGGCCATGCAGCCTAACTCGTCCACACTGAGCACGATGCCCCACCCAAGCTAGTCCCAACTCCCTGGCCCAGATCAATCTAAATCTGTCCTATCCATGTACCTGACAACAATGTTGTTTTAAATGCTGTTATTGTACCTGCCTGTGCTATCTCGTTCCAAGTACCCACCACCCTCAGTATGAAAAGGTTGCCCGTCAGGTTTGTCGTAAATCTTTCCCCTCTCACCGAACCCTATGTTTTGGAGGCTTTGGAGAGGGTGAAGAAGAGGTTCACCAGAGTTCTGCCTGGATGATAGGGTATATCTCCAACCAGAGAGATTGGACAGACCTGGAGTGGAAACCTGATGGGCCGAATGGCGTAATTCTACTCCAACAACGTGAACTTGTGAGCTTTAAGATTCCATCCTGGAAAAAAGGTTCTGACTGCGAAAAAGGTACTGATTGAGAATGATCAGCCATGATCACATTGAATGGACGGTGCTGGCTCAAAGGGCCGAATGGCCTCCTCCTGCACCTATTGTCTATTGTCTATTGTCTATTGTCTATTGACTGTCTAGAAAAAGTATCTAATACTATTTACTTCTATCAGGTTTCCACTCAATCTCCGGCGCTCCAGAGAAAACAATCCAAATTTGTCCAATCTCTCCTTGAAACTAATACCCTCTTATGCAGGCAGAATTCTGGTAAACCTCTTCTGAACCCTCTCCAAAGCCTCCACGTCCTTCCATATGAGAATCTATATGTTATAAATGCAAATAAATGACTGGATGACTTTAAAAACTAAACGGGGGTTGCATGCTTTACAGACAAGCATCTTCACATGAGTAGATAGGAGAAAGAGGAAAATGCATAAAGGGACTGCTCATTACCTCGTGGTATATAATTAGTAGGAACAAAAACTGCAGATGCTGGTTTAAATTGAAAGTAGACACAAAGTGCTGGAGTAACAGCGGGTCAGGCAGCATCTCAGGAGCGAAGGAATGGGTGACGTTTCGAGTCGAGACCCTTCATCAGACTGATGTCAGGGGAGGGTGCGGGACAAAGACAGAATGTAGTCAGAGACTTTTTTGCCCCCTCCCCCTCCCCTGACGTCAGTCTGAAGAAGGGTCTCGACCCGAAACGTCACCCAATCCTTCTCTCCCGAGATGCTGTCTGACCTGCTGAGTTACTCCAGCATTTTGTGTCTACCTTCGGTATATAATTAGTCATGGACTCTTGTTCTTTTATGTCATGCATCAATTAATTGTGTTTTCCAAGTTTACAATGACACTAGGGTGATAAGTTATGCAGATGGTCACAAAAACTCACAATAAAAACAGTGAGCGGTTCCTTTCGAGACAGGAAAGTATGAAGTCATCTTGGATTTGGATCCAAGAAAAAAAATATTTCCTTAATGCACAGAATAGTTACTGTGAGAAAGCTAGAGAATTTGAAAATAAATCACCAAAATAGCAAAGGAATGTTGATCATTATCTTAAGGTCACTAAAACATAAAAGGAGAAAGTGGTTTCTCAACTTTATTTTCCTTGGTTAGAATAGAGCAGAGAACAAGAGAGATGACCTCAAACTGCTCGGAAATTATCCGCATGGAGACACGAGAGACTGCAGATGTGGGAATCTTGAGAAAAAAACAAAGTGCTGAAGGAACTCAGCAGGCCAGGCAGCCTCTGTAAAGGAAATGGACAGACAAAGTTTCAGGTCGGGACCCTTTTTCAAATCCAAAATATCATCCGTCCATTCTCTCCACACATGCTGCCTAGCCTGCTCAGGTTCTCCCGCACTTTGTGTGGGAAGGAACTGCAGATGCTGGCTTATGCCGGAGATAGACACAAAATGCTGGAGTAACGCAGCAGGCCAGGCAGTATCTCTGGAGAAAAGGAATAGGTGACGTTTCGGGTCGAGACTCTTCCCCAGACTGAATACGTGACATTTCAGTGGAGAGGTTGGTGAATCTGTGGAATTCTTTACCATAGAAGGCTGTGGAGGCCAAGTCAGTGGATATTTTTAAGGCAGAGATAGATAGATTCTTGATTAGTACGGGTGTCAGAGGGTATGGAGAGAATGTGGTAAGGAGGGAGAGGGAGATCAGCCACGATTGAATGGCAGAGTCGACCTGATGGGCCAAATGGTCTGTCTACTCCTATTCCTTATGACCTTAATAATAATAATAATAATAATATGCCTTTATTGTCATTGTACGAACATTACAACAAAATTAGAAGTGCTACATCTGAAACAGTGCAACAGTGGAAATCTTTCAAAGACAATCGCACAAACATAGGAACCAACACAACAAGATTGATTAGTAGGACTAGATGTTACAATCCCTAAGGTTTGCACTACAATTGACTGGTGTTGTTCTTGGGGGTGACCAC
The DNA here is from genome assembly GCF_053455715.1 of Rhinoraja longicauda. NCBI lineage: Eukaryota > Metazoa > Chordata > Chondrichthyes > Rajiformes > Arhynchobatidae > Rhinoraja > Rhinoraja longicauda. The sequence continues at coordinate 845,053 of NC_135957.1, forward strand.
TAGGTGATGTTGCTACCATTCAGACACATCTTCAGTTGTGTACCTCAACGTCACTGGGTGTTTCGGCCTTTTATCACAAGACACCCTCAGTCGAGGCAGGCCCACCACAGGGTGATCAGCCCTGGGTGTGTGTCTTATGGTTAGCCTCTAGATGGTCATGTGGCAGCCCAGACAGTAACTCTTCTTTTCAGCCACAGCCAGTGACTGCTCCGTTCGGCGGCATTTGCAAGTTCTTTGATTGCCCTCCTTTGGGCCTGCCCTCTGACTCCAACACAACAAGTACCAATATCAATAAAAACCAATAAAAACTAATAAATAATAAATGAGTTTTACACCTAAGATGCTGAAAATATTTTTTTAAAGTGCGACAAAAGTGAGAGTCACATCAAATCAAGTATAACCTTATAAGTTACTCCTCCAGCACATTGGGGTTTTTTTGCTCAATAATACATATGTGGATGTTCCAAAAGCTGTTGAAGGTGTACAATTCATTAATACATTAAACCAAGCTGCCAGTTAGTATATGTTATTTAACATATTCATTTTCCCTACCTTTGAACTTTGCTCCATGAAGAGTTCAGAAGATGCCAGCTCGTACTTGCTATTTAACACACCCACTATCATTACCATCATACCTCCAATACACACAAACTTGCCATTAGCACATTTGTTGTCACTACCTTTGAATTCCACTGTGTGCAAAGTTCAGAGGACGCCAGCTCGTATCAATGGTCAACATATTCATTGTGCTTACCTTAACACATATGGCACTCAGAAGTCACCAGCCGGTATTAGCTAGGAACACATTCAATGTCATTGTCTTCGTATCCCATATCACGCAGAACTGAGAAGTCGCAATCCAGAAGACACACAAAATGCTGGAGTAACTCAGCGAGTCAGGCAGCATCTCGGGAGAGAAGGAATGGGTGACATTTCGAATCGAGACCCTTCTTCAGACTGATGTCAGGGGAGGGGGCGGGACAAAGATAGGATGTAGTAGGAGACAGTATGACTGGTGGGAGAACTGGGAAGGGGGAGGGGATAGAGAGGGAAAGCAGGGACTATCTGAAGTTAGAGGAGTCAATGTTCATACCGCTGGGGTGTAAGCTGCCCAAGCGTAATATGAGGTGCTGTTCCTCCAATTTGCGCTGGGCCTCACTCTGACAATGGAGGAGGCCCAGGACAGAAAGGGCAGATTGGGAATGGGAGGGGGAGGTGAATTACTGAGCCACCGGGAAATCACGTTGGTTAAGACGGACTGAGCAATCTAGAGTCAGATATTAACATATGTAGGAAGGAACTGCAGATGCTGGTTTCAACCGAAGATAGACACAAAATGCTGAAGTAACTCAGTGGGTCAGGCAGCATCTCTGGAGAGAAGGAATGGGTGACGTCTCGGGTCGAGACCCTTCTTATTAAGTATCCTTACCTTTGTACTCCATAACGTACGGAACCAAGAAGTTGCAACTTTGGTATAATGTAAGAGCAAAGTATAGATCCCTCAAAGTTAGCATGCAGGTACAGCAGGCAGTGAAGAAAGCCAATGCAATGTTAGCCTTCATAACAAGAGGAGTTGAGTATAGGAGCAAAGAGGTCCTTCTACAGTTGTACAGGGCCCTAGTGAGACCGCACCTGGAGTACCGTGTGCAGTTTTGGTCTCCAAATTTGAGGAAGGATATTCTTGCTATTGGGTTAATTCCCGGAATGGCGGGACTGTCATATGTTGAAAGACTGGAGCGGCTAGGCTTGTATACACTGGAATTTAGAAGGATGAAAGGGGATCTTATTGAAACATATAAGATTATTAAGGGGTTGGATACATTAGAGGCAGGAAACATGTTCCCAATTTATTCACAAAAAGCTGGAGTAACTCAGCAGGTCAGGCAGCATCTCGGGAGAGAAGGAATGGGTGACGTTTCGGGTCGAGACCCTTCTTCAGACTGATGTTCCCAATGTTGGGGGAGTCCAGAACCAGGGGCCACAGTTTAAGAATAAAGGGTAGGCCATTTAGAACGGAGATGAGGACAAACTTTTTCAGTCAGAGAGTTGTAAATCTGTGGAATTCTCTGCCTCAGAAGGCAGTGGAGGCCAATTCTCTGAATGCATTCAAGAGAGAGCTAGATAGAGCTCTTAAGGATAGCGGAGTCAGGGGGTATGGGGAGAAGGCAGGAACGGGGTACTGATTGAGAATGATCAGTCATGATCACATTGAATGGTGGTGCTGGCTCGAAGGGCCGAATGGCCTACTTCTGCACCTATTGTCTATTCTAATTAACACATCAATCTACCTCACCTTTGTACTTGCTCAGTTGTCATCTCCTTGGTGGATAAATGTCCTGCTGTACCGGCTTAACTTTGCAGTTGTGATCACAGCCTTTGACTGAGACACTTCTCCCCTTGTGCAAGTAAAACTAAACCCACTGTTGAGCGTTCATGATTTGAGTCCTTAAGTCTTATTACGGGTCATGACTTCGACATATATGGACCATTTGGATCATCTTTTTAGAGTAGCACTAGACCAAGTGGACCCGTTGGGCCCAAACCTCTACTGCATTGGTGCAGCACCTTCTCCTCACCCCCTCCCCCCACCTCTCCCCCTCTCTTCCCTCCCTCCCTCCCTCCTCCCCCTCCCTCCCTCCATCCCGCCCCCTCACTCTCTCCTCCCCCTCCCTCCTCCCTTCCCCTTCCCGTCTCCCCCTCCCTTTGCCTCCCCTTGCCTCCCTCTCCCCTCCCCCTCCCCTGCACCCCCTCTCCCCCCAACCCCCTCCCCCTCCCCTCCTCCTCCCCTTCCCCTCCGCCCCTTCCTTCCCCCACTCCATCCCCCTCAATCCCCATTATCCTCCCTGCTCCCCTCCTCCCTCCCCCCTCCCTCCCTCGGAGATAGATTTAAACTTTAAAATGTGAATAACTTTAAAAATATAACACCGATTTCAATGAAACTTCTTCCATTAGCACCAAAGTGACAATGGTGAGAGAGGTGGGCCTATAATTGTCGTGCTTTCGTGTACCGTTTTGGGCTGTAGTTCAGGAACAAACACACAAACACACTAGAGTTTTAGTATATAAATTTTAAAAGGTGGATATATTGACCTCGTGTGGGTTTGCTGGTACTTTATTCTCATTTGTACCTTGCTAGGTGCAGAGAAATTCATTGTCTCTGCATACATTGTACACAAAAGAGTCACCACAAAGGTGCCAACAAAGTTATAAAATGTACTCATCCTTCTTCGTCCTCGAAATGTAGAATTACAGTACAGGTCTATCACTGTGCCATAGAAGGTTGAGGGTACTGTGTAAATCTTAAGTGTTCAAGTTGCTACCTTACAGCACCGGAGACCCGGGTTCGATCCCGGCCACGGGGGGCTGTCTGTACGGAGTTTGCACGTTCTCCCCATGACCGCATGGATTTTTTTTGAGATCTTTGGTTTCCTCACACACTCGAAAGACGTACAGGTTTGTAGGTTAATTGACTTGGTATAAATGTAAATTGTCCCTAGAGTGTGGGAGGATCACTGGTCGGTTCGGACTCGGTGGGCCGAAATACCTGTTTCCATGCTCCATCTCTAAACTAAAGTAAACTAAACTAAACCCAAGACCAACAATTTATTTTGTCAGATAGACACAAAAAGCTGGAGTAATTCAAAGGCAGCATCTCTGGAGAAAAGGAATAGGTGGCGTTTTGGGTCGAGACTCTTCTTCAGACTGAGATTCGGGGAAAAGGGAAACGAGAGGTATAGACGGTGATGTAGAGAGAAAAAGAACAAATGAATGAATGAATAAAAGCATCCGCAGTTCCTTCGTACACATTTATTTTGTCAGCCAGGGGTATCGACAGATGTGGACAAATGTAAGTAAACGGAATTGAGATATGAATCGGCAGTGAACAGGGCGATTACAAGCAAGATTACCAAGCAATCTGCCAGCGTTGAGCCATCTGTGATTTATTCAGATTCGTGCTCTGTGAGCTCCACTGCTCCCGAAGTGTCAGTCCCCATGCGACCAAAACAAAATCAGGCTTGGGAAACATCAGTGATGCCTTGCCTGGAATTCTCCTCGCTTTGACACAACCAAGACTTTATCCCCGCGGGTGTCTCCGTTTGCAAATTTCCTTTCAATCTTTTAACGAAGCATTCTGAAAATAGGCAAGGCGCATTTCGGGCACACATGTTTCAAATTCGGCTGCAGAGCTGTGCGGCACGTAATTGCAGAATTATAGAGACCTGCATTTTCTTAACCCAAAACTTTGATTTCTTGTGAAAATTTGCGTTGCTTTTTAAAGCATAATTTCTGAGGAGAAGATAAACACTTCTAATAAAATGTCTGGGCAGAAAAGAAATCCACTTTGCGTGCAATTTTGACTTTTATATGAAGGCAATCTTGGTGTGATTAAAGGGGGGGGGGTAATACAACCATAACTAAATTAAACGCTGCAGTCAATTTTCAGTTGCTCTGTTAGATGTGGTGGCTCTGGCTGGAAGTAACCTGTTGCAACTACTATTTTTCTTCACTTTGCAGTTAGTCTTATAAAACCAAAGAGGGATTGATGAAACAACATCTAAAAAAACCCCGATGTAAATCTTTTTCAGCTGCTTCTCTGGACTGGAAATAGGCGGGCAATTTTAATTTAGGATCCCCCAACGGGTATCCAGCAGGATAGTTAAAAAGGCTGTGAAAACTCCACCATTCTGGCTTAAAGATACCGCGTTTTATAACTCATTTATTGTAAGCGCCAAGGCGCCGGTCGGATTCAGGCATTAAACTTGTTAACCTGTTCCATAACCAACTGCAACCCCATTTCAACCGTCTCTCGAACGAGGAGAATTTTACGCAGTAAAACCCGGGCAGAGAGAGTCATGGAGTCATTCAGGATGGAAACTAGGAGCGACCAGGAGCGACTAGGCTTGTATACACTGGAATTTAGAAGGATGGGAGGAGATCTTATCGAAACATATAAGATTATTAAGGGGTTGGACACGTTAGAGGCAGGAAACATGTTCCCAATGTTGGGGGAGTCCAGAACAAGGGGCCACAGTTTAAGAATAAGGGGTAGGCCATTTAGAACGGAGATGAGGAAAAACTTTTTCAGTCAGAGAGTTGTGAATCTGTGGAATTCTCTGCCTCAGAAGGCAGTGGAGGCCAATTCTCTGAATGCATTCAAGAAAGAGCTAGATAGAGCTCTTAAGGATAGCGGAGTCAGGGGGTTTGGGGAGAAGGCAGGAACGGGGTACTGATTGAGAATGATCAGCCATGATCACGTTGAATGGCGGTGCTGGCTCGAAGGGCCGAATGGCCTCCTCCTGCATCTATCGTCTATTGTCTATTGTCTAAACAGGCTCTTTGGCCCGACTCATCAATGCCAACCCAAAATGCCCCATCTAAGCTTTATTCTATTTGCCTACATTTGGTCCCCAGAACGGGGCCACGGTAGTGGTGAATGGCAGTGAAGCCTCGTGGGTCGGCAGTCGATGAGAGCGTAGAGGACCGCCGTGAGGGGTGGGGGAAGGGAACAATGGAGGACCCGGCATAGAGTGACCGCCCTGGAGGACAAGGGGGAGTGGGAGAACAAAGGGGGACCCAGTGTGGCTGAGGGGGGGGGGGAACAATGGACAATGAAGGGCCCGACGTGGGGGGGAACCACTGTGGGGAGGAGAACAAAAAGGGAGCCGGCGTACTTTGTAACTTTGTCAGCGCCGTTGGGGGCCGCTATTTGTACACCTTGGGTATGCAAGCAAAGAATCTCACCGTGCCTTGTCACATGTGGCAATAAAGTATTCCATTCCATTCCATTCCACCTTCATAAACTTTCCTATCCATGTACCGGTCAAATGTCTTTCAAATGTTGTTATAATACCTGCCTCGAATGCCTCCTCTGGCAGCTCGCTCCATATACCCATCACCCACTGACTGATAAGGTTGCCCTTTAGGTTCCTATTATATCCTGTTCCCACCCCCCCCCCCCCCCCATCACCTTAAACCTATGTCCTCTGGTTCTTGATTCCCCTACCCTGAGTAAAAGAGTGTATCTTCAGCCTATCTACACCGATCAGCCAAAACATTATGAAATAATGAGGCAAAACATTGTGACCACCTGCCTAATATGCTGTTGGTCCTCCGTGGGCAGCCCCATACGCAGCAGGGTGCGATGCACTGTGTATTGTGACACATTCCTCCCGTGACCACCATTAACATTTTCTGTGACTTGTGCCACAATCGACCTTTTGTCGGTTCGGACCAGACGGGATAGCCTTCGTTGCCCTCGCGCATCGAAGGAATGGGTGACGTTTCGGGTCGAGACCCTTCCTCGGATTCTTTCGGGTATAGACCCTTCTTCAGACTCAATACCGTGACTGATGAAGGTCAATGTGCCAAGAGCCTACTTTACCACCCAATCTGCCTGTGATTCCACTTTCAGGGAACAATGTGCCTGTCGTCTTAAGTAAGTTAAGGTAAATTCTCCTCAGGTCAATGATATGTTGCTCTGGGTCCAACAAGAAGATTCTATCCATTTGCTGCTTCAAGTTTTGCTCCCTTTTCCCTCAAGGGTCAAGAGTGTTTAATCGATGTAATGTCCCAAAACGGAACAATACATCCACAGGAGACAAATCTCAAAGCCGGTAAATGAGGTTTTCAATCTTCCCAAAGCCAGCCACCATTTATATTTTGGATGTAATTAAGGCTCAGCAGTTAAATAAGGGCCATATGGCACCATATTTGTATCCTGCCCAAGGGCAGTACGTTGTAAGTACCCTGCATGGAGCAATCTCGAGAGAGAGTGAATACATCTTCAACTGAATTCACAGCTTGATTTAGTTGTGATCTTGCACGATGGTTAACTTTGGACAATTTTATGTCGCAATAACAAATTAAAACTTGATTAAGGCAGCAGATGACAGGGAGATTTAGTTAACAGTTTGCTGCACTTGGAGTGGATTAATGCAAGAGCCTTGAAGCCCACTCACATCGTAAATGGCCCCAGTCAAATATAAAGTCACAATCAGGCTTCAATTATCTTAACCACAAGTGCCTTAAGTTTGAGGCCACAGTAACTAATACAGTAGAGCAACAATTTTCATGTTATTTATATGTTCGTATATTGTCAGAAAGTGATTGTTGCAAATGTAATAAGCTTAAAGCAAGCATAGTTGCTCCATTTTATATTGTACATACGAAAGACAAGGCAAACAAATCAATTTATAGAGGCGGCACAAGAGATCAAAGATGCTGGCATCTGGAGCAGCAAGCAAATTGCTGGAGGGACTCAGCAGTTAACACGGAACATAGAACAGTACAGCACAGGAACAGGCCCTTCGGCCCACAATGTCTGTGCTGGACATGATGTCAAGACCAATCTTTATGGTGTTGCACATAGTCCATATCCCTCCAATCCCTGCATATCCATGTGCCTATCTAAACGTCTCTTAAATGTCACTATTGTATCTGCCTCCACCACCACTCCTGGCAGCGCAGTTCCTTATTTCTATTATACTGTGGGAGTCAGTGGGAACATGGTGGATGTCCATGGATAGTTTGTCTGGAAAAGGGAGAGAGGTCTCAGAAATGGTTCATGGTCCCGTAAACTGTATCCATCTACTCATTGTGTAGAAAAAAAACGTAGATGCTGGTTTAAATCGAAGGTAGACACAAAATGCTGGAGCACCCCAGCGGGAAAGGCAGCATCTCAGGAGAGAAGGAATGGGTGACGTTTCGGGTCACGACCCTTCTTCAGACTGATGTCAGGGGAGGGGGCGGGACAGAGATAAAATGTAGTCGGAGACAGGAAGACTGGTGGGAGAACTGGGAAGGGGGAGGGGATAGGGATAGGGAGGGAAAGCAAGGGCTATTTGAAGTTAGAGAAGTCAATGTTCATACCGCTGGGGTGTAAACTACCCAAGCAAAATATGAGGTGCTTTCCCCAGCGCCCTGTTAGCTCACTTTCTCATCCATTCCCTACACACTGTGGGCAATTTACAGAAGCCAATTAACCGACAAACACGTCTGTGAAATGTGGGAGGAAAACTGGAGCACCCAGACGAATCCCACGGGGTCACAGGGACAACGTGCAAACTCCACACACAAACAGCACCCAAAGCGAGGATCGAACCCGAGTCTCTGACACTGTGACGCAGTGACGTGTGTGGGAAGGAACTGCAGATGCTGGTTTAAACCGAAGACAGACACAAAATGCTGGAGTAGCTCAGCGGATCAGGCAGCATCTCGGGAGAGAAGGAATGGGTGACGTTCTGGGTCGAGACCCTTCTTCAGAGTAGCTCTATCAGCTGCTTCAGCGTGCCAACCCCCTCTGTAATCCGCTGAGTTCCTCCAGCAGTTACATTTAAGAGAATTATGATGTAATATGCTACTATAATCTTTCGCACAGCTGTAACCTGTCATGTTTTATCCCACACTTTTACATTTGATGGGTTCGGAGAGAGAGAAATGGAAATGCAGGGGTCGAGGAGAGGGTCACATCTTTTTTACCCCCTGAGAAGGTGCCAAGAATTCTCACAATGTGGCTTTTGCTCGATGACCACGTTAAGTAGCATAAAATTAATATCCCCATCCCAGGACAGAGATCCCAGGACTGGGATGAGGAAAAACTTCTTCACCCAGAGAGTTGTGAATCTGTGGAATTCCCTTCCACGGAAGGCAGTGGAGGCCAATTCACTGGATGTTTTCAAGAGAGAGTTCGATTTAGCTCTTTGGGCTGAGAGAATCAAGGGGTGTGGGGAGAAAACCGGAACTGGGTACTGATTTTGGATGATCAGCCATGATCATATTGAATGGCGGTGCGGGCTCGATGGGCCGAATGGCCTGTGCCTGCACCTATTTTCTATGTTTCTATGTTTCTATGTTTACTAAAATAAGATTAAAACTACCACAAATTCCTAGCGAGCAAAGAAACCTCTTCATTAACAGCATGAAAGCGATCATATTCCATGTGGAATCAATTGCCTTCCCTTACTGCTCACAATATTGGGAAGAAGGATCACGCAATTGCCTCGAAGTTCATCTCTGGTCAGGTCTGCTACGCATGCCAGGGAGTTGCATAAGGCCAGAAGACATAGGAGCAGAATGAAGCTATTTGGGATGTAATGCTGAGGTTCTGTAAGGCGCTGGTCAGGCAGCATTTTGTACATTGTGAGCAGTTTTAGGCACCATATCTGAGGAAAGGATGTGCTGGCTCTGGAGAGGGTCCAGAGGAGGTTTACAAGAACGATCCCAGGAATGAGTGAGTTAACCTATGATGAGCGTTTGTCGGCACTGGGCCTGCACTCGCTGGAGTTTAGAAGGATGAGGGGGGACCTCATTGAAACGAACAGAATAGTGAAAGGCTTGGATAGAGTGGATGTGGAGAGGATGTTTCCACTAGTGGGCGAGTCTAGGACTAGAGGTCACAGCCTCAAAATTAAAGGACATTTTTTTAGGAAGAAGTTGAGGAGAAATTTCTTCAGTCAGAAGGTGGTGAATCTGTGGAATTCTTTGCCACAGAAGGTTATGGAGGCCAAGTCGGTGGATATTTTTAAGACAGAGGTAGATAGATTCTTGATTAGTACGCTTGACTGGGGTTATGGGGAGAAGGCAGGAGAATGGGGTTAGAAGGGAGTGATACTGTACATCAGTTATGATTGAATGGTGAAGTTAACTTGACTTGAATGGCCTAATTCTGCACCTATCACTTATTAACATAAAAACGTTAGTCTGAAGAAGGGTCTCGACCCGAAACGTCACCCATTCCTTCTCTCTAGAGATGCTGCCTGACTCGCTGAATTACTCCAGCATTTTGCGATACCTTATATTTGTACCAGCATCTGCAGTTATTTTCCTACACAACATAAAAATGTTTGTTGCTTGCTAACCAGTCAGTGAAATGACTGTACCTGATTACAATCAAGCCATCCACAGTGTACAGATACATGATAAACGGAATAACTTTCAGTGCGAGATATAGTCCAGTAAAGTCCGATTAAAGATAGTCTCAAATGAGGTAGATGGTAGGTCAGGATCGCTTAGATGTCGATAGGATGGTTTTCCATCCATAATCTCCAGAGGTGCTGCCTGACCCATTGAGTTACTGCAGCACTTAGTGTCTTATATAGAAATACACGGTGGCGCAGCGGTAGAGTTGCTGCCTCACAGCGAATGCAACGCCGGAAACTCAGGTTCGATCCTGACTACGGGTGCTGTCTGTACGGAGTTTGTACGTTCTCCCCGTGACCTGCATGGGTTTTCTCCGAGATCTTCGGTTTCCTCCCACACTCCAAAGACGTACAGGTTTGTAGGTTAATTGACTGGGTAATATGTAAAAATTATCCCTAGTGTGTGTAGGATAGTGTTAATGTACGGGAATCGCTGGGCGGCGCGGACTCGGTGGGCCGAAGGGCCTGTTTCCGCGCTGTATCTCAAAATCTAAAAAATCTAAATCTAAATCTAAAATACCTGTAAAGTACAAAATAACTGAGGCATTGTAAGCTGCTTGTGTTGATGTGCATATATCCTACAACAGAGATGGACACAAAATGCTGGAGTAATTCAGCTGGACAGGCAGCATCTCTGGAGAGAAGGAATGGGTGACGTTTCAGGTCAGACTGAAGAAGGGTCTCGACCTGAAATGTCACCCATTCCTTCTCTCCAGAGATGCTGCCTGTCCCGCTGAGTTACTCCAGCATTTCATGTCTATCTTCGACTTAAACCAGCGTCTAGGACTAGAGGTCAGAGCCTCAGAATTAGAGGACATTTTTTTAGGAAGAGGATGAGGACAAATTTCTTTAGTCAGAAGGTGGTGAATCTGTGGAATTCGTTGCCACAGAAAGCTGTGGAGGCCAATTCGGTGGATATTTTTAAGGCAGAGATAGATAGATATTTGATTAGTACAGGCGTCAGAGGATATGGGGAGAAGGCAGGAGAAAGGGGTTAGCAGTTCAGCTATGATTGAATGGCGGAGTAGAGTTGATGGGCCGAATGGCCTAATTCTACTCCTATCACTTATGATATGACCATCGAGTCTGCTCTGTCATTCGATTATGACTGGTATATTTTTCCCTCAACCCTGTAAAGTTTGAGGCCTTTACTGATCAAGAACATATCAATCTCCGCTATAAAAACACCCATTATTATGGTGTTTAATAATTATAAACATTATTATTTAATGTTTAAATAACAGCCTCCACAGCCATCTGTGGTAATGATTTACACAGATTCACCACCCTCTGGCTGAAGAAATTCCTCCTCATCTCCATTCTAAACGTATGTCCTTTTATTCTGAAGTTGCGCCCTGTTGTCCTAGACTCTCCCACGACACAAAACATCTTCTCCACATCCATTCTATTTGGGCCTTTCATTATTCGACGTTACAAAGCAACTTACGATGGGGTTCCGTTCCGAGAAACCCATCGAAAGCCGAAAATATCATACGTCGAAATGCATTTAATACACGTGATCACGTGGCCTGGAAGCGAGCAAAGTCGAAATAAGGTAGGTTGAAGCATCGTTAGCCGGGGGGCACCTATATTGTATTCCGCCTCTGAAATTCAGTACTATGAACACCAGCACCGGCCATCAACAGTGGATTTCTAGATAAACCCTGTGTGCCTCTGTTACAGAGACCGAGGGAACAACTGCAGATGGGGAGCAGTGAGAGATGGTCTTACGTGATTACCATCCGAGAGAGAAGGAGAATCGATTCAAAGTTTAGTTTAGTTTAGAGATACAGCGAGGAAACCGGCCCTTTCGGTCCACCGGGTCCACGCCGACCAGCGATCCCCGCACATTAACACTATCCTATACCCACTATGGACAATATTTACATTTACCAAGCCAATTAACCTACATACCTGTACATCTTTGGAGTGTGGGAGGAAACCGAAGATCTCGGAGAAAACCCACACAGGTCACGGGGAGAACGTACAAACACCGTACAGACAGCACCCGTAGTCAGGATCGAACCTGGGTCTCCGGCGCTGCATTCGCTGTAAGGCAGCAACTCTACTGCTGCGCCACCGTGCTGCACCTTGTCCCCTCAAAGTATGCATACTTTGAGAATACCTCACAATGGAGCTTTCTGAAGAAGGTGTCCGACTTGAAACATCGTTCATCTATGTCCTCCTGAGATGCAGCCTGACCCGCTAGGTTACACCAGCAATTCATGGGCTTCTGATGTACATTGGAACACTCTTTGTAACATATTCTTGCTATTGAGGGCGTGCAGCGTAGGTTTACTAGGTTAATTCCCGGAATGGCGGGACTATCGTTTGTTGAAAGACTGGAGCGGCTAGGCTTGTATACACTGGAATTTAGAAGGATGAGAGGAGATCTTATCGAAACGTATAAGATTATTAAGGGGTTGGACACGTTAGAGGCAAGAAACATGTTCCCAATGTTGGCGGAGTCCAGAACCAGGGGCCACAGTTTAAGAATAAGGGGTCGGCCATTTAGAACGGAGATGCGGAAAAACTTTTTCAGTCAGAGTTGTGAATCTGTGGAATTCTCTGCCTCAGAAGGCAGTGGAGGCCAATTCTCTGAATGCATTCAAGAGAGAGCTAGATAGAGCTCTTAATGATAGCGGAGTCATGGGGTATGGGGAGAAGGCAGGAATGGGGTACTGATTGAGAATGATCAGCCATGATCACATTGAATGGCGGTGCTGGCTCGAAGGGCTGAATGGCCTCCTCCTGCGCCTATTGTCTATTGTCTATTGTCTATATAGATATGACTTTTGCAGTCAACTGACTGTTCTTTACTTTAGACTGGAGATACAGCACGGAGACAGGCCCTTCAGCCCACCGAGTCGGCGCCGACCAGCAATCACCCCGTACACTAACACTATCCTACACACTAGGGATGATTTACAATTTTACAGAAGGCAATTAACCTACAAACCTGTACGTCTTTTGGAATGCAGGAGGAGTCCGTCCGGAGCACCCACAGAAAACCCTCACAGTCACAGAAAGAACATGCAAACTCCGTACAGGTCGCACAAGTGGTCAGAATCGAACACAGGTCTCTGGCGCTGTGAGGCAGCAGCTCGACCGCTGCGCCACCGTGCCACCCTTTTACACGACTAATCTACGTTTAGTCTCTCACTGTGGTTTAATAAGCCTTTCAACCAAGACTTGGTTTTCGTGTCTGAGTTGTGGTTGATTCACTTATCCATGTGCTTGGCATGTCCTAACAAACTGAAAAAACCTGCACTAGATCAACTGCAATCAGCTAGTCCCACAAAAGGAGAGGGCAGAAACACAAAGAAGAATTCAAGTCCTTCTATCAAATTTATGGTTTCTCATTACTTTCAGTATTACCAAAAAAAAATGTTTTGCTTGCATCTGTTCTTAATGGATTTTAGCTGTAAAATTCCATGGATGAAACATTTGCCGTGCGTAAATTTCCTGCACGCCACCCACGAAGAGAAGAACTGTAGATGGTTTACTGTAGCAAATGTTTAGAATATAATACGATTGCCCCAAATTAATGCGGAGGGAGGAATTGCAGATGCTGGTTTAAAGTGATGATAGACACAAAAAGCTGGTGTGGGAAAGAACTGCAGATGCTGGTTCAAATCGAAGATAGACACAAAATGCTGGAGTAACTCAGCGGGACCGGCAGCATCTCTGGAGAAAAGGAAAAGGTGACATTTCCAGTCGAGACCCTTCCTCAGTCTGAAGAAGGGTCTCGACCCGAAACATCACCTTTTCCTTTTTTCCAGAAATGTTGTCTGAACTACTGAGTTACTCCAGCTTATCTTCGATTTCAGACAGCATCTCTGGAGAAAAGGAAAAGGTGAACTTTTCAGGTCGAGACCCTTCTTCGGTCTGAAACGTCACCTATTCCTTTCCTCCAGAGATGCTGCCTGTCCCGCTGAGTTACTCCAGCTTATTCTGCCCCAAATTAATTTGAGTTATGAGCAGGCTGCAGCAATAATTGACAATTTTATTTGGATATTGGAAACTGGAAGAATAATTCATCAGAAGTTTTACACTTAATCTCCAGAGCCTTGGCTCAATGATATCACGTCGCCATGAAAAGTACAATTATACCAAATGTATGCTATGAATATAATTAACATACAAAATCTGAACTAATAGTTGTGGAAAATTTAACAGTGATGCAACTGAGGTCATAAGGTCATAAGTGAAATGGGGTAGAATTAGGCCATTCGGCCCATCAAGTCTACTCCACCATTCAATCATGGCTGATCTATCTTCCACTCCGAACCCCATTCTCCTGCCCTCTTCCCATAACCTCTGACACCCGTACTAATCAAGAATCTATGTATCTCTGCCATAAAAATATCCAAGAATCTATCTATCTCTACCATAAAAAGCCTCGACAGCCTTCTGTGGCAAAGAATTCCACAGATTCACCACCCTGACTAAAGAAATGTCTCCTCATCTCCTTCCTAAAAGAACGTCCTTTAATTCTGAGGCTGTGACCTCTAGTCCTAGACTCCCCCACTCGTGGAAACATCCTCTCCACATCCACTCCATCCAAGCCTTTCACTATTCTGTATGTTTCAATGAGGTCCCCTCCCCCACCCCCTCGTTCTTCCAAACTCCAGCGAGTGCAGGCCCAGTGCTGTCCAACGCTCATCCCAGGTTAACCAACTCATTCATGGATCTGCCTCACAGCTCCAGTGATTCAGGTCCAAGCCCTTTCAACTGTAGAATTGAGAGAGACAGCATGGAAACAGGCCCTCTGCCCACTGGATCCGCACCGACCAGATGGCAATAGAGGGAAGTCAATGGATATTTTATGGCGGAGATTGACAGATTCTTGATTAGTAAAGATGTCAGGGGTTATGGGGAAAAGGCAGGAGATTTAGATTTTTTTTAGAGATACAGCGCAGAAACAGGCCCTTCGGCCCACCGGGTCCGCGCCGCCCAGCGATCCTCGCACACTAACACTATCCTACACCCACTAGGGACAATTTTTACATTTGCCCAGCCAATTAACCTACAAACCTGCACGTCTTTGGAGTGTGGGGGGAAACCGAAGATCTCGGAGAAAACCCACGCAGGTCACGGGGAGAACGTACAAACTCCGTACAGACGGCGCCCGTAGTCAGGATCGAACCTGAGTCTCCGGCACTGCATTCGCTGTAAGGCAGCAACTCTACCGCTGTGCCACCGTGCCGCCCAGGAGAATGGGGTTGAGAGGGAGAGATAGATCAGTCATGATTGAATGGCGGAGTAGACCTGATGGGCCGAATGGCCTAATTCTGCTCCTACAACTTATCAACTTATGTGATCACCACTGGTTCTATCCTACGCACTAAGGTGAAGTTACAATTCACAGAAGCCAATTAACCTGTGAACTTGAACTTCTTTGGAGTGTGGGAGGAAACCTGAGCTCCCGGAGAAAGTCCACACAGGTCACGGGGAGAACGTACAAACTCCGTACACACAGCACCAACAGTCAGGGTCGAATCCGGGTCTCTGGCGCTGTGAGGCTGCAACTCTACTGCTGCGCCACAGTGCCGCCCTGATCGTCAGTGCTGTCTTTGTGGAGTTTGCATGTTTTCTCAATGCTAGATTTTCCCCCAAGTGCCCTGCTTCTCCCCACTTCCCAAAGGCCTGTAGATTGGTCGGTTAATTGGCCTCTGTAAATTGCCTCTACTGTGTACGTCAATTGTACAATCCGGTGGGAGTTGATGGGAATGAAATGGGATCAGAGTCGGATTAAAAAGCTTTTATGCTTTATCTGCGCACTGTGGACAGCTTGATTGTATTCACACAGAGTCTTTTCTTTTACTGGATAGCATGCAACAAAAGCTTTTCCCTGTACCTCGCTACGATACGATACGATATGATAGAACTTTATTTATCACAGGAGGGAAATTGGTCTGCCAGCAGTCATAAAACACAACAAGATACAAGAAACATGAAATTAAAGTGATGAGTGGAAAGTCCAGCACTGGGAATGCGCAAAGATTGTAGAGGGGGGGGGGGGGGGAAGGGGAGTCAGTCTACCCCACGACAGAAGTGGGAGGAGTTGTGCAGCTTGATAGCCACAGGGAAGAAGGATCTCCTGTGGCGTTCTGTGCTGCATCTTGGTGGAACCAGTCTGTTGGTGAAGGTGCTCCTCAGGTGGAATTCTCTGCCTCAGAAGGCAGTGGAGGCCAATTCTCTGAATGCTTTTAAGAGAGAGCTAGATAGAGCTCTTAAGGATAGTGGAGTCAGGGGGTATGGGGAGAAGGCAGGAACGGGGTACTGATTGAGAATGATCAGCTATGATCACATTGAATGGCGGTGCTGGCTCGAAGGGCCGAATGGCCTCCTCCTGCACCTATTGTCTATTGTCCATTGTCTATTGACCAGTGTGTCACGAAGGGGGTGAGCTGTATTGTCCAGGATGCTCCGCAGTTTGAGGAGCACCCTCCCCTCCAAGACCACCTCGCGTGAATCCAACTCCGCCCCCAGGGCGGAGCCGGCCTTCCTGATGATCTTGTTGATCCTGTTGGCGTCCGCGGCCTTCGCCCTGCTGCCCCGGCGCACGGCAGCGAAGAAGAACATCTGCAGCATCTTACTGCACTTTGAAAGAATGGAGCCTCCTCAGAAAGTCCCTTCTTATACAGTGACAATAATAAATGAAACCAAAACAAAGCCGAGAAGTAAACCTTCAGGAGATCATCTTGACGTCATTCTGAACACAGCCTGCTTAAAACTACCTCAACAAAGCCTCTGCAAATGCTGGGGAGAGGTGGGGATGGGTAGGGGGTGGGGGGGGGGGGGGGGTGGGAACAAGTTTTTCCTTAAAGATTAACAGCAGTATATTACTTGTACTGATGTACTGCAGAATTATAGACGGCTATGGCAAAAAGTCTGACTGAAGAAGGGTCTCGACCCGAAACGTCACCCATTCCTTCTCTCCTGAGATGCTGCCTGACCGCTGAGTTACTCCAGCATTTTGTGAATAAATGGCAAAAAGGAGGTCATTTGGCCCATAATGTCCAAGCCACCTTTTAGACTACATCTGAGCTCTTGATTCATAACCCTGAAGATTATAACTCTTCATTCTCTTTCAGGTACATGCTTAGTTCAGTTTAGGTTAGAGATACAGCGCGGAAACGGGCCCTTCGGCCCACCGAGTCCGCGCCGACCAGCGATCCCCGCACACCAGCGCTATCCCACACTCTAGGGACGATTTGCAATCTTTACCAAAGCCAATTAACCTACACACCTGCACGTTTGGAGGGTGGGCGGAAACCGGAGCACCCGGAGAAAACCCCGGGGATCACGGGGAGAACGTACAAACTCTGTACAGACGGCACCCGTAGTCAGGATCGAATCCGGGTCTCTGGCACTGTGAGGCAGCAACGCCCCACGTGGTTAAATATAATAATGGCTTCCGCCTCTATTTCAAGCAGAGTGTTCCAGATGTACAACCACTCGAGTTTTTTAAAAAAACTTCTCATCTCCCCTCTAATCCTTTTACTAATTAACTTAAATCTATGTCCTGAGTTATTGATTTCGCTGCCGAGGGAAATAGGTTGCTTCCTGTTCACCCTGTCTGGGCCTCTCATGATCTTGCGCAGCTTAATTAAATCTCCGTTCAGCCTCCTTTGCCACAAGAAAACAGCCCCGACTGAATCAGTCTCTCCTCATAAATATAATTCTCTCGATCTGGCAACATCCCCATTAATCTCATACTCACTCCCCTCTAATGCTCTCACATCCTTCCCTGTGGAAAAGTGACCAGAACCGTACACACCGTATTTTGTACAAATCCACCACTATCTCCCTTATATTCTTTGCCCCAGTCACAGAGAGTCAAACAGCACGGAAACTGGCCCTTCGGCCCAACGCATCCCCATCTATGCTCGCCCCACCTGCCCACGTTTGGCCCATATCCCTTACCATTAGTTACTGTTGGTTTTGTTCATTGTCACGTGTACCAAGGTACAGTGAAAAGCTTTTTTATTGCGTGCCATCCAGTCAAAGGAAAGACTGTACATGATTACAATCGAGCTATCCACAGTGTACAGATACAGGATAAAGGGAATAACATTTAGTGCAAGATAAAGTCCAGTAAAGTCCGCTTAAAGATAGTCTTTGAAGATCTCCAATGAGGAAGATGATAGGTCAGAACCGTTCTCTAGTTGGAGATAGGATGGTTCAGTTGCCTGATAACAGCTGGGAAGATTCCATGGATCTGGAGGTGTGCGTTTTCAAACTTCTGTAACTTTTGCCTGATGGGAGAGGGGGTAGAGGGAGTGGCCGGGGTGAGACTGGTCCTTGATTATGCTGCTGGCCTTGCCGATGCAGCGTGAGGTGTAGATGGAGTCAATGGAAGGGAGGTTGGTTTGTGCGATGGTCTGGGCTGCGTCCACAATTCTCTGCAATATCTTGCAGTCTTGGCAGGAGCTGTACCCAAAACCAAGCTGTGTGATGCATTCCGTCCGATAAGATGGTTTCTATGGCGCATCTGTAGAAGTTGGTGAGTGCTGAAGCACTTCAAGATCCTCAGTTCTCTTCGTTGCAGCCTAAAACTACCATTAAAACTAGTAATTTTGTCAGGAAATTACAGTCAGTGGAGGTTGGGTCTATAAAAAACAGAAGAACTGAGAGGCTTAAAGTGCATTTCCAACGACTATAGCAACACAGGTGCACAAAGCAGTTCAGAAAGCTTATGACAACTATCCCTTTTATGCTTATTGCAAGCGAGCTTTATGCGGTACTGGTAAATGTCGGCGGGAACAAACTGGGCCATCATTCCACTGAAACATCAAGACCAAACGAGGACTGGGCCATCGTTCTGTTGAACACCTTTGCGCAGTCTGCCTGGGACTACCTGATCTCCCGGTTGCTAAACATTTTAACTCCCCCTTCCATTCCCACATTGACCTTTCTGACCTGGGCCTCATCCATAGTCAGAGTGAGGCCAAACACAAATTGGAGGAACAGCACCTCAAATTTCGCTTGGGCAGCTTGCAACCCAGCAGTATGATTATTGACTTCTCTATCTTCAAGTAACCCTTGCAACCTTCTCTCTCCGTCCCTCCCCCACCCAAGTGGATGTACTAGTTTGAAGAAGGGTCTCGACCCGAAACGTCGCCCATTCCTTCTCTCCTGAGATGATGCCTGACCTGCTGAGTTACTCCAGCATTTTGTGAAATAAATACCTTCGATTTGTACCAGCATCTGCAGTTATTTTCTTATACTTCTTGTACTAGTTTCAAAGTCGTCCTGTTGAGTCTCATTGTCCGTAAGTCGTTTTCACCTCGCACACAGCTAACAGTGGACTGTCTCCTTTATCATCGTTACATTTTTGCATTCCTTTATTCATTTCTTCTATATCTCTCTACATCACCGTCTATATCTCTCCTTTCCCTTTCCCCTGACTCTCAGTATGAAGAAGGGTCTCGACCCGAAACGTCACCTATTCCTTCTCTCCAGAGATGCTGCTCGTCCCGCTGAGTTACTCCAGCTTTTTGTGTCTATCTTTGGTTTGAACCTGCGCCTGCAGTTCTTCCTACACACTGGGAAATGTTAACTGGTTTATCTATCAGTCTTTCCCCGCTGAAACATTCAGCGTGGTAAGAAGTGGCTGAATGCCACAACCAACTATGTAAAGAGCACTCCACGCAACGCAGCTTGATAACTTAATCCAATTTGAGAATCTAGCCTCTTCAACATTGCACCCATTGTTATCACTTCAACTGGCTGGATTAGGGAGTATTAGCTACAAGGAATCTCCCTCGTACGCGATCTCCCGGTTGCCAAAAGCTTTAACTTCCCTTCCCATTTTGACCTTTCTGTCCCGGACCTCCACCATTGTCAGAGTGAGGCTCACCGCAAATTGGAGGAACAGCATCTCATATTTCACTTGGGCAGCTTTAGTTTAGTTTAGTTTAGAGATACAGCGCGGAAACAGGCCCTTCGGCCCACCGGGTCCGCGCCGACCAGCGATCCCCGCACACTAACACTATCCTACACCCACTAGGGACAATATTTACATTTACCAAGCCAATTAACCTACAAACCTACACGTCTTTGGAGTGTGGGAGGAAACCGAAGATCTCGGAGAAAACCCACGCAGGTCACGGGGAAAACGTGCAAACTCCGCAGACAGCACCCATAGTCGGGATGGAACCCGGATCTCTAGCGCTGCATTCACTGTAAGGCAGCAACTCTACCGCTGCGCCACCGTGACTACCAAGCGGTATGAATATTGATTTCTCCAACTGCAAGTAACCCTGCATCCCCTCTCTCTCCATCCCTCCCCCACCCGAGTCATCCTACTAGTTTCACCTTTTCCTGTTGAGTTTCACTGTCTGTATAACCAGTTATCACACCTTCTCCACAGCCAACAATGGACCATTGTGGGCTCCACCTTTCCTTGATCATCGTTGCTTTTTGCACATCTCTCCATCCTTTGCTCTATTTACCTTCAGACTCTCAGTCTGAAGAAGGGCCTCGACCCGAAACACCACCTATTCTTTTTCCCCAGAGATGCCGTCTGACCCGCTGAGTTAATCCAGCCTTTTGTGTCTATCTTTAGCTGCAAGGAAAGGTAGGACATACTTGGAGAAACAAGGAAATGCAGACGCAGGTCTATTTTTAAAAAGTCACACAGTACTGGAGTAACTCAGCCGGTCAGTCAGCATCTCTGGAAAACATGATCAGGTGACGTTTTGGGTCGAGCCCTTTTACAGATTGATTGTGGTGAGGGAGAGAAAGTTTAAAGAGAGGAGAGGCCGGATAAAGCCTGGTGAGTCGCAGGTAGACAAACTTGGATTGTTTTCTCCGGAATATCAGAGCTTGAGAGGATGGAAGTAAATAAAATTCTGAAAGGGATAGATAGAGTAGACAGTGGGAATCTTTATCCCAGCTTGGAAATAACACAGACAAGAAGGCATAGCTTTAAGGTCAGAGAGGCAAAGTTTAAAGGAGATGTAAGTGGCTTTTAAATAGGCACACATGAATATACAGAGAATGGAGGGATATGGATCACGTGTGAGCAGGTGAGATTAGCATATCTTGGCATCAAGTTTGGCACAGGTATTTGGGCCTAAGGGCTTGTTCCTGTGCTGGATCTCTGGGGGGAGTTGCGCAGATCGCCGGCCTCACTCTCTCATCCCGGCCTATCGGGTTCCAGCATCAAGACATAGTCGGGACGGCTGGGGACAGGTCAGGATGCAGTGGATGGTCAGAAGTGTCCAACGTATCTCACTCTGCCCACGACGCTTTGCTGGGATGGTCTTTCTGCCCGTTTAACCTTCTGGTGGTTTCCTCTGCGCAATCCGCCGAACCCAGGCTTCACATGCGAGGTAGACAAGCCCTAAAGCCGCTGGAACCAACGACTTGCCGACTGTACATGTGGCATGCACACAAGACAGTGGAGACATCGTCGGGGCGGGCTTGTCCAACTCCCGTACAAGTCCCATTTAGGACTTGCCCACTGCCCCACTGGAATAGGACATAATAAAATTTTGAACAATCATCTTTAGTTTTCTTTCTATCGCTGTCGAAATATATATCTCAAATCTGACTAAACCACCTCACGAGAGCACAAATGAATGTGAATGCATTTCAATGACAGTCTGGCCTTATCTGGCAGCTCCCAGGGTCAAAAGCAGAAATCAGGTGATTTTTTTTTCGAGATTGTAGGCACTCCTTCCTGATCCATCACAATTCCTAAATTACAGGTAAAGTTGCTGCGTCGCGGTGCCGGAGATCCGGGTTCGAGCCTGACCTCGGGTGCTGACTGCGTGTGGAGTTTGCATGTTTTCCGTGTGACTGCGTGGGTATCCTCAGGGTGCTCCAATTTCCTCCCACGTCCCAATGACACGCGGCTAATTGGCCGCTGTAATTTGGCCCTTGATTTAGATTCGGCTCGGCCGCGGGGCCTTCCATCGCCCGGTACGGCTCGGCCGCGGGACCTTCCATCTCCTTGCAGGGGCTGCGCAAGTCGGGAGCCTCGGTCGCCTCGGCAGAAGTCAATAGACAATAGGTGCAGGAGGAGGCCATTCGGCCCTTCGAACCAGCACCGCCATTCAATGTGATCATGGCTGATCATTCTCAATCAGTACCCCGTTCCTGCCTTCTCCCCATACCCCCTGACTCCACTATCCTTAAGAGCTCTATCTAGCTCTCTCTTGAATGCATTCAGAGAATTGGCCTCCGCTGCCTTCTGAGGCAGAGAATTCCACAGATTCACAATTCACTGACTGAAAACGTTTTTCCTCATCTCTGTTCTAAATGGCCTACCCCTTATTCTTAAACTGTGGCCCCTGGTTCTGAACTCCCCCAACATTGGGAACATGTTTCCTGCCTCTAACGTGTCCAACCCCTTAATAATCTTATACGTTTCGATAAGATCTCCTCTCATCCTTCTAAATTCCAGTGTATACAAGCCTAGTCGCTCCAGTCTTTCAACATATGACAGTCCCGCCATTCCGGGAATTAACCTAGTAAACCTACGCTACACGCCCTCAATAGCAACTATCTGTCCGTGGGAGAAGCATGGGGGAAGAGATTTTTTTTTGCCTTCCATCACAGTGAAGGGGTGTCTGGAGGAGTCACTGTGATGGATGTTTGTGTTAAAATTGTGTGTCTTGTGTCTTTTACTCTGTACTGTTGTGGCTGGTTGGCAAATGATTTTCGTTCAATTCATTTTGAATGACAATAAAGGTAATTCAGATTCAGATTCAGATTCACATTAGTTTAGTTGAGAGATGCAGTGCAGAAAGAGGT
Source organism: Rhinoraja longicauda (assembly GCF_053455715.1). NCBI lineage: Eukaryota > Metazoa > Chordata > Chondrichthyes > Rajiformes > Arhynchobatidae > Rhinoraja > Rhinoraja longicauda. Next base: position 867,741 of record NC_135957.1, read on the forward strand.
CCTTCGGCCCACCGAGTCTGCACCGACCAGCAATCCATGCACACTAACACTATCCGACACGCATTTGGGACAATGTACAATTTTACCAAAGCCAATTAACCTGTAAACCTGCACGGCTTTGGAGTGTGGGAGGAAACCGGAGCACCCGGAGAAATCCCAAGCAGGCCATGGGGGAGAACGTACAAACTCAGTACCGACAGCATCCGTGGCCAGCATAGAACCTGGGTATCTGGCGCTGTAAGGCAGCAGCTCTACCACTGCGCCACTGTGCAGGTGGATGAGAAAGTGGGATAACACAGAACTGGGCGATCGATGGTCGGCATGGACGCGGGGGGACAAAGACCTATTTCTGTGCTGTATCTTCCAATCCACCATGTCAATCAGTCAAAAGCTCGCGGTAATCTCTGCATGGTCAATGTCTTTATCTGCCGACTGTCAGAAACCTAAGAAACTGATGCGGAAAGTATGCTGAAATTCATATGAAATGCTTGAGACCCTCAGTCTGAAGAAGGGTCTCGACCCGAAACGTCACCCATTCCTTCACTCCAGAGATGCTGCCTGTCCCGCCGAGTTACTCCAGCGTTTTGTGTCGTCTTTGGATTAAACCAGCATCTACAGTTCCTTCCTATACAAGCTGGTAATTACTCCTGTGTAGTTCCGGATAAATGGCCTTGCATGTTTTGGGTGAATGCTCTGTGCCTGACAATGAAGGGCCTGCACAAAAAAAACCTGTGTTAAGAGTTACTGCTTGATTCGCCTTTGCCTAATGCCCAGAAACAGACATTAATCGCAGGAAAATCATCTGCATCCTCTTCATGGGCCATGAACTAGGGGCACACTTATGATCAAAGAAGGAGAATACAATTAGGTAATTGTTCGCAAGACCGAAGTCTTGCTTCTTGATAATTATTGGATTTCTATCTTGGTGCATTTGGTAAAAGCATCAGTGCAATTCCTATTAAAGTTGCACATGCCCATTTTGCTTTTTGTTTTCAAAGTAGCTCCATGTTTGGGATCTTTGATCCTCTGCCAGGTGAAGCCAATTAAAGCGTAGCTCAAGGGGAGCCGAGCCCAAATTACAACCGTTAAGAGTTAGAAGGTCATGAACCATTTAAGCATCATGCTCAACCGAGTAAAAATTGACTCACAGAACTGCGTACCACCTTAAACATTTCTGCTTTTACTTTTAGGATTCTGGCGAACGCATAACTTTTCGGAACGAGGCGAGGTTAGGGGAATTAAAGAGAGTTTCCATTTTGGACAGAAAGCACGATCTGCCTGCCCAGATCAAACATTGAATAATCATACGTTCTGTACCCAATAATATGTTTCGGTTCCAACCTCTAAAGAGCAATCGCACTGAACCAGGGTAAAGTTTTCTATTTCCAGCACAGTCATCCTGATAATATCAACTGAAGCTGATTTCAGGCTGGTTTTCATGTTCAGAAGTCACAAGAAGAGAATTAGGCCAACCGGACCCGACTGCGAGTGCTGTCTGTACGGAGTTTGCACGTTCTCCCCGTGACCTGCCTGGATTTTCTCCGGGAGCTCTGGTTTCACCCCCCCCCCCCAACCCCCACACTCCAAAGACGTTCAAGTTCATAGATTAATTGGCTGCTGTAAATTGTAAATTGACCCTAGTGTGCAGGATATAACCAGTGGTGATCACATAAGTTCATGAGCAGAATTAGGCCATTAGGCCCATCAATTCTACTCCGCCATTCTACTCCCTCTCAAACCGTTCTCATGTCTTCTCCCCATAACCCCTGACACCCGTACTAATCAAGAATCTGTCAATCTCCGCCCGTAAAAATATCCATTGACTTAGCCTCCATCAGCCGTCTGTGGTAAAGAAATTCCTCCTCATCTCCCTTCTAAAGGTACATCGTTTTATTCTGAGGCTGTGCCCTCTGCTCCTAGACTCTTCTACTAGTGGAAACATCCTCTCCACATCCACTCTATCCAGGCTTTCACTATTCGGTACGTTTCAACGAGGTCCCCCCTCATCCTTCTAAACTCCAGCAAGTACAGGTCCAGTGCCCAGCCTTGTCCTTCGAATCCATGCTGCTGAGAAACCAGGTTGAAAATTCACACTCATCTGACATGAATTAATTCCCGCTAGCAAAGACCATTGGAAATAGGGAGTGAATCACGTAGAGTATTGGGCGTTAATTTTTTATTAGTACGGGTGTCAGGGCTTACATAGAAACATACAAAAATAGGTGCAGGAGTAGGCCATTCGGCCCTTCGAGCCATTCAATACGATCATGACTGATCATCCACAATCAGTACCTCGTTCCTGCTTTTTCCCCATATCCCTTGATTCCGTTAGCCCTAAGAGGTAAATCTAACTCTCTCTTGAAAACATCCAGTGAATTGGCCTCCACTGTCTTCTGTGGCAGAGAATCCCACAGATTCACAACACTCTGGGTGAAGAGGTTTTTCCTCATCTCAGTCCTAAATGGCCTACCCCTTATTCTTAAACTGTGATCCCTTGTTCAGGGCTCCCCCAACATCGGGAACATTTTTCGTGCATCTAGCCTGTCCAATCCTTTAAGAATTTTATTTGTTTTTACAAGATCCCCTCTCATCCTTCTAAATTCCAGTGAATACAAGCCCAGTCGACCCATTCTTTCATCATATGTCAGTCCCACCATCCCGAGAATTAACCTGGTGAACCTACGCTGCACTCCCTCAATAGCAAGAATGTCCTTCCTCAAATTAGGAGATCAAAATTGCACGTAATACTCCAGGTGCGGTCTCACCAGGGCCCTGTACAACTGCAGTAGGACCTCCTTGCTCCTAAGCAAATCCTCTTGCAATGAAGGCCAACATGCCATTGGCTTTCTTCACTGCCTGCTGTACCTGCATGCTTACTTTCAGTGACTGATGTGCAAGCACACCAAGGTCTCGTTGCACCCCCCTTTTCCTAATCTGACACCATTCAGATAATAATCTGCCTTTCTGTTCTTGCCACCAACGTGGGTAACCTCACATTTATCCACTTTATACTGCATCTGCCATGCATCTGCCCATTCACCCAACCTATCCAAGGCACACACTGCCACCCAGCTTTGTGTCATCCGCAAACTTGGAGATGTGCATTACAGCTACATTACACTGCACTACACGTGACAATATAATTTATTGTCACGTGTAGTGCACAGGTACAGGTAGGTACAGTGAAAAGCTTTTAGTTGCGTGCTATTCAGTCAGTGGAAAGACAATACATGATTACAAGCAAGCCATTTACAGTGTATAGATGCACGATAAGGGAATAACGTCTAGTGCAAGATAAAACCAGCAAAGTCCGATCAAAGGTAGTCCGAGGGTTACCAATAAGGTAGATAATCGTTCAGGACTACTCTCTGGTTGTGGGAAGAAGGAAGGAGATTGGGGTTTAGAGGGAACGATAGATCAGCCGTGATTAAATGGTGGAATAGAATTGATCGGCAAAATGGCCTAATTCTGCTCCTATCACTTACGAAATTATGAACTTAATGGATTTTCTAGATGCTGGTTCATACATGACAAAGGCACGGCTAATTCAATCACCACTGTGATGTCTAACTTAGGGCTGGGCATTAGAGTCAAATTAGAATTATCCCATAGACTGCTCAAGCAACATCTTAATATCTGCATGCTTGCTTGCTTACAAGGCACATCTTCCCACAGCATTATACCTGGATATGTCCTGGCTCACTGGCATCAAATCAGCAGTCATATCGCACGGTAACAGACCCTTCAGCCCACCACACCCATCCTAGCCCTTTCCCCCCCATCTATCCCAATCTTATTTGCCCACATTAGGTCCATATCCTATGCCTATTCAATTTAAGTGTCAGTCTAAATGCCTCTTAAACAACTGATTATCTGATTACATCACCTCCTCTGGTTCCACACACACATCAACTACTCACTGTTACCCCTCAGATCTCTAATGTACCAATCAAGTGGTTGCTAGGAATCTTCCCTTTTAACATAGCACATAAAACACAGCACAGGAACATTGCGCAGCACGGTGGCACAGTGGTAGAGTTGCTGCCTCACAGCGCCAGAGACCCGGGTTCCATCCTGACTAGGGGTGCTGTCTGTATGGAGTTTGTACGTTCCTCCCGTGTCCGGCGTGGGTTTTCCCCAGGTGCTGCGGCTTCCTCCCACATCCCGCAGACGCACAGGTTTGTAGGTGAATTGGCTTTGGTTATAAATGATCCCTAGTGTGTGCAGGATATTGCTAGTGCATCGGGATCGCTGATCGGCACAGACTCGGTGAACGGAAGGTTATTTTTCCTCGCTGTATTTCTAAACTAATGTTTGTGCAGAACATGGTGCAAAGTTAAACTGATCCCATCTGCCTGTACAGGATCCATAACCGTCCATTCCCTGCACATCCATGTGCCTATCTGAACGTCTCTTACACGCCACCATTGTAACCTCCTCCACCACCACCAACCTCTGTGTACAAAACCTCTTTTCGCATGCATTTCAGTTAAAGCTCGGTGAAACGTTTCAAACGGGACCTCTTCAGATAGTGCAATACCATTGACAAAAAAACGGAAGGAACGGTTTTGTAGAACATCAATTTTATTTGTTGAAAAATGCTGTACTTTCAGAACAAATGAGTAAAATGTACATTCGGTAACAGCTAAATGTGCACATTAAAAATGTGTAACATTTCTAAATCTACAGGACTGGATGCTCATGCAATGAAATGGATCCAAACAAATGAAATATAAGCACCAAAACAGAGTCTAGAAATGTTTTTGGCGTTGAGCCACCATTGCAAATTACTCTGAGGCTGACTTTGAAAGTCATATGAAGTGCGAGAATTTCAGTCGTAAGGTTAACAGAACAGCATGGTCGGGCTTCTTTGTGTAAATCCACATCAGTTGCAATGCAACTTTCCTTATTGATCGTTGCAAGTTCTCTCTGTTTCAAACATGGAGCACAGCAGGTGAAATTTTGCAGCCAGCTCTTAAAAGAGCTTACCACAATCTGGGTGTGCACTGTGTAGTGTGTGGTGTGCAGCGTACAGCATCTATAAAATTGCATTGCCGTTATTCGCAGTGGCTAGTCCAACTGTAGCTCCCAGGACCAGAGCCTTGAAATAAATGAGCGCAGCTGGTCGACCCACTGCCTCACGGCGCCAGAGGCCTGTGTGTAGTTTGCAAGTTCGCTCTGAGACTGCGTGGGCTTCCTCCGGGTGCTCCGGTTTCCTCGCACATCCGAAAGACACGTGGGTTTGTAAGTTAATTAGCCTCTGTGATTTGCCCCTCAAATGTTGAGATGGATGCAAAAATGGGATAATATAGAACTAGTGCGAATGGGTTTAGTTTAGTTTAGAGATAGAGCGGAAACAGGCCCTTTCAGCCCACCGGGTCCGCGCCGACCAGCAATCCCCGCACATTAACACTATCCAATACCCACTAGGGAATTTTTTTCCATTTACCAAGCCAATTAACCGACTGTATTTCTTTGGAGTGTGGGAGAAAACCGAAGATCTCGGCGAAAACCCACGCAGGTCACGGAGAGACCCGTAGTCAGGATGGAACCCGGGTCTCTGGCGCTGCATTCGCTGTAAGGCAGCAACTCTACCGCTGCGCCACCATGGTCGGCGTGGACTCGGTGGGCCAAAAGGCTTGTTTCGATGCTGCATCTTAGTTTAGTTTAGTTTAGCTTATCTTCGCCTAGCTTAGTTTAGTTTAGTGATACAACGTGGAAAGAGCCCCATCAGCCCACCGAGCCCATGCCCACCGAGCCCATGCCGACCAGCAATCACCCAATACTAGTCCTATCCTACAAAATCGGGACAACTTACAGATGCCAATTAACCTACAAACTTGCATGTCTTTGGAGTGTGGGAGGAAACCGGAGCACCCAGAGAAAACCCACGCGGTCACAGAGAGAACGTACAAACTCCGCAGACAAGATCCATAGTCAGGATCGAACCCGGGTCTTTGGCGCTGTAAGGCAGCAGCTCCACCAGCTGTGCTGCCACTAATTAAACCTCATTAAATTAAATGTGAGCAATGCTCTTTGAATTGCTGGGGAGAGTATTAAATAAATGACTGGATGCTGCAATGATGAAAGTCAGGTGGAGGATCGTCCTAGGCGGTCAGGAAGACGGGGAGCAGCTGGGGAAGAGAGTGCATCCAGGAGGCACGTTCTTTGCGCATGGGGTCCACAGAGACCTCCAGGAGTAATGGAGATGTTCATAGACTGCTTTCGTCCCACAGAGAGCTCCTGCAGCTTCCTGACGCGAAAGCCTGGTTGCAATTACGAACATGAGAAACAGAAGCAGAAGTGGGCCAGTCAGGTTCGAACACACCCTTAAATAAGTACAACATTTCCCGGAATTATTAACAGCACTGCGACATTTATGTTCAGAGTTGTGTTTACCAGTTTCTAGTCCTGACTATTTTGCGTCAGTCATACTAACATTTCAGTAGGTACTCGGACTTCTTGTAAAAGGACATTACCATCCATTTAACGCTATTAGTCTTTATTAACTTGAACATCAGTGGTAAGTCAACCGAATGGCTAGACCAACTCTGGTCTAAGTTCAGGTACATGGATAGGACAGGTATGGAAGGATATAGACCAAGAGCAGGTTGGTGGGACTAGTATAGATAGATGGGACATGTTGGTCGGTGTAGGCAAGTTGGGCCGAAGGGCCCGTTTCCACGCTGTTTGATTCTATGATTCTATGCAGGGTTTTAAATCGCCAGGGTTTGTGAACTCAGTTTCTCTAGATTTAGATTTAGGTATATCATATCATATCATATCATATATATACAGCCGGAAACAGGCCTTTTTCGGCCCACCAAGTCCGTGCCGCCCAGCGATCCCCGTACATTAACACTATCCTACACCCACTAGGGACAATTTTTACATTTACCCAGCCAATTAACCTACATACCTGTACGTCTTTGGAGTGTGGGAGGAAACCGAAGATCTCGGAGAAAACCCACGCAGGTCACGGGGAGAACGTACAAACTCCTTACAGTGCAGCACCCGTAGTCAGGATCGAACCTGAGTCTCTGGCGCTGCATTCGCTGTAAAGCAGCAACTCTACCGCTGCGCTACCGTGCCGCGTTTAGTATTGTCACTGTGATTTCAACGCTGAGGTAGCAATGGGTGGTCATGTAAGGGGGTGTCTTTCATCCTCTGTGTCTGAGGCGTTCTTTTTGACTGGCTGCAGCTCTTCAGATTCCAGGAGGTGCAATGCCAGAGAGTAGGTAGATGTTGTCGGTCTCAAAGCCTGAGGTGGAGACAGGTGAGGGGGGGATTTGATCAGCAGATGGGTGGAGTAAATGACAAAAGCTGGAGGTGCAAAGGAGACAAAAGGGTGTCAGGTACTAACAGGTGGAGGAGTCAACAGGTGGAGTGTCAGGTACTAACAGGTGGAGAAGCCTGAAGGAGGAGGATGGATGAAAGGGGACGGGGAGGAGAAAGAAGGGGGTGAAAGGAAAATGGAGGTTTCAGGAATGGGAGACGAGTGTACAATGGGATCAGAAGGAGCAGGGCAAGAGCAGGGCAAGAGGGACGATGGGTCAAGAGATTGCAAGAGAAATGGGAGTGCACCAGGGTGTGGGTGAGGCCACAGGAAAGAAAGAGCATGTAGGGAAGAATTACTTGACGTGCGGCATTAACTGGTGATTACAAAAACTAATCAGATCTCAGACTTCAAGAAAGTCCAGCGAGGTAGTCCTCTCAATTCATTAACAAAACCATGAAGAGCTTTCAATTTCATATTAAGCACAGGCAAGAATCATTCAAAATTCACGCCAAGTATATCTTATGAGTCATAAGAAATAACAAACAGAAGATCAGAGAGTTTTATTTAATTTGCCCTTCATTATTGTTTTTAAGAATTTCATTGTTCCATTTTGGGACATGTGGCAATAAAGCGCCTCTCTCTCTCTCTCTTTCTCTCAAGTCAAGTCAAGTTTATTTGTCACGTACACATAAATGTGCAGTGAAATGAAAGATTACCCACAGTCCAACAACAAGAGCAATAAAAACAAGCAATAACACACACAATCAAACAAAAAGAACCATCCATCACAGTGAGTCTCCTCCAGTCACCTCCTCACTGTGATGGAAGGCCAGGATGTCTTTTCTCTTCCCCTGCCGTCTTCTCCCGCGGTCAGGCTGTTGAAGTTGCCACGTTCCAGGCCGCTCTCTCTCTCTCTCTCTTTCTTTCACCATAGTTCGTTTTTTTTATGATTACCATTCTCTAATTCATACCACTGCCTTGAGAGCCCCACATTAACTTTAGGCGGCACGTTGGCGCAGCGGTAGAGTTGCTGTCTTAGAGTTGCAGCACCAGAGACCTGGGTTCGATCCCGACCACGGGTGCCGTCTGTACAGAGTTTGTACGTTCTCCCTTGTGACCTGCGTGGGTTTTCTCCGAGATCTTCGGTTTCCGCCCACACTCCAAAGACGTGCATGTATGCGGGTCAATTGGCTTGGTGTGTGTGTGTGTGTGTGTGTAAATTGCCCCTAGTGTATGTGCGAGGTGATCGCCAGTCGGCGCGGACTCGTGCTGTATCTCTAACCTAACTAAACTAAGCTTGGTGGCTGCTCATTCCTCTGTGAGGTCAGCGCAATTTGGTTTTGCCATCCCTCAATACAAGTGAAAAAAAACAAAAAATAACATAACCAAACATTAAAAAAACATAACCACACAATCTTCAAAGCCACCATCAGGACCCTTCAGAAACAATGAGTCAAGGAAGGATTTCAAAGTCATAAACAGGCAAACCGATGTTGTGGATGAGTAAAAATGTTGAACTATCCCACAATCTTTTCTTTTGCAGCGGTAAATATTTTTCCTTCGATGAACTGGTGCAGTGGGAGCAAAAATAAAAGAGCAGATCAAGTAAAAGAGCAGCCAAAATTAACTGAACTTACGGCAAGTCTTCAAGTTTGGAAGCTTCATGACGTGGATCAAGGAGATCGTAACCACATTCATTGTAAATTTCCAAGTAGGAAATGTGGGTTGTGTAGACTTTGCTGCTGTCCTGGTCCAAGAGAAATGAAACAAAAATAAAACTGTGAACGAGTCCAAGAAAAGATGTTTGGGTGTAGAATTTGCCCAAACATCCACAATTTAACCTTTTCATTTTCAGATTTGCAGCTCCATAGTTTCCTGCAACCATTTATTTCAAATATCTTCAGATTAGATACTTCCCAATCATAGAGTCATAGAGCGATACAGCGTGGGAGCAGGCCCTTTGGCCCAACTTGTCCAGACCGACCAACATGCCCCATCTGTACTAGTCCCACCTGCCTGCTGTTCGCCCATATCCCTCAAAACCTGGGGTAGACACAAAATGCTGGAGCAACTTAGCGGGTCAGGCAGCATCTCGGGAGAGAGGGAATGGGTGACGTTTCGGGTAAAGACCCTTCTTCAGACTGATGTCAGGGGGACGGGACAAAGATAGGATGTAGACAGAGACAGGAAGACTAGTGGGAGAACTGGCAAGGGGGAGGGGATGGAGAGGGGAAGCTGGGACTACTTGAAGTTAGAGAAGTCAATGTTCATACCGCTGGGGTGTAAACTACCCAAGCGAAATATACGGTGCTGTTCCTCCAATTTGCGCTGGGCCTCACTCTGACAATGGAGGAGGCCCAGGACAGAAAGGTCAGATTGGGAATTGGAGGGTGAGTTGAAGTGCTCTAAACATGTCGTATCCATGTACCTGTACAAATGTCTCTTAAACGTAGCAATAGTACCTGCATTAACTACCTCCTCTGGCAGCTCGTTCTGTACATCCACCACCCTTTGTGTAAAAATGTTAACCCTCAGGTTCCTATTAAATCTTCCCTCACATTAAACCTATGTCCTCTGGACTCTGTGCATTTACCCAATCTATTCCTCTCATGATTTTGTACACATTCGGTTGACATTTTATTATAGGGGAGGATTGAAGGGCGAGTGGGGGGGGGAATAGAATATAATTCTTCATTGCACAGTTTCAGAGACCAGGGTGCTGCCACCTCTCACTGTGGCATTGGGTAACTTAGTGCACAAGGGCTATATTTTACACCAGCTCCACCATTACAAAGCTAGTGAAGGAACTCGGGCAAGGCACAAGGATGGGGGTTATGGATAAGAGATCCACCTGCAGGAGGATGCACATTTTAAGCACCACGGATCTGGTCATGCCATTGGGCCATTGAGTCAAACAGCTTGGGAACAGGCCCTTTGGCCTAAGCTGATCAAGATACCCCATCCGAACTACTCCCACGTAGGCCCATTAAACGAGCCCCGGACGCAGGGGGCAAATTTGATCCGCTGATCTGTGCGGAAGTCCTGACGCGGTCAAGAACGGCCACCTCACCTGACCTACACACCACATTTTCAGAGGGGATGGGGGGGTGGGGGGAAACGTCCATGTGGGGTGGGGTGGGGAAGACCATCAGTTGCCAGAAAATCGGTAGAGGACCAGTATTCACATGCAGAATTTGAAACAGGTGGCAATTAACTGTTAGATACTTAGATACTTAGGGACAATATACTTAGGGACTTAGATACTTAGGGACAATATATATAATTATTTGGATAATCAAGGCCTGATTAGAAACAGTCAACATGGATTTGTGCCTGGAAGGTCATGTTTGACTAATCTTCTTGAATTTTTTGAAGAGGTTACCAGGGAAATTGATAAGGGCAAGGCTGTGGATGTTGTCTATATGGACTTCAGTAAGGCATTTGACAAGGTTCCACATGGAAGGTTGATTAAGAAGGTTAAATCGTTGGGTATTAATAGTGAGGTTGCAAGATGGATTCAACAATGGCTGAATGGGAGATACCAGAGGGTAACGGTTGACAATTGTATGTCAGGTTGGAGGCCAGTGTCTAGTGGAGTGCCCCAAGGATCTGTGTTGGGTCCACTGTTGTTTGTCATTTACATTAATGATCTGGATGATGGTGTGGCAAATTGGATTAGTAAATATGCAGATGATACTAAGATAGGTGGAGTAGTTGATAGTGAGGTAGATTTTCAAAGTCTACAGAGAGACTTGGGCCTTTTGGAAGGGTGGGCTGAAAGATGGCAGATGGAGTTTAATGCTGATAAGTGTGAGGTGCTGCATTTTGGTAGGACAAATCAAAATAGGACGTACAGGGTAAATGGTAGGGAATTGAGGAATGCAGTGGAACAGAGGGATCTGGGAATAACTGTGCATTGTTCCCTGAAGGTGGAATCTCATGTGGATAGGGTGGTGAAGAAGGCGTTTGGTATGCTTGCCTTTATAAATCAGAGCATCGAGTATAGAAGTTGGGATGTAATGTTGAAATTGTACAGGGCATTGGTGAGGCCAAATCTGGAGTATGGTGTGCAGTTCTGGTCGCCAAATTATAGGAAGGATGTCGACAAAATGGAGAGGGTACAGAGGAGATTTACTAGAATGTTGCCTGGGTTTCAGCACTTAGGCTACAGAGAGAGGTTGAACAGGTTGGGTCTTTATTCTTTGGAGCGTAGAAGGTTGAGGGGGGACTTGATAGAGGTTTTTAAAATTTTGAGAGGGACGGACAGAGTTGACGTGGGTAGGCTTTTCCCTTTGAGAGTGGGGAAGATTCCAACAAGGGGACATAGCTTCAGAATTGAGGGACAAAGGTTTAGGGGTAACATGAGGGGGAACTTCTTTACTCAGAGGGTTGTGGCTGTATGGAATGGGCTTCCGGTGGAAGTGGTGGAGGCTGGCTCGATTTTATTATTTAAGAGTAAATTGGATAGGTATATGGATAGTAGGGGATTGGAGGGTTATGGTCTGAGTGCAGGTAGATGAGACTAGGTCAGGGAGAATGGTCGGCGTGGACTGGTAGGGCCGGACAGGCCTGTTTCCATGCTGTAGTTGTTATATGTTATATGTTATATATGTTAACTAACTACTGGGGATAACCAAATTCTTTCAGGGATAGAAATATCTGCAGATACCAGGTCTGGCAAACATGCAAGTCAAAAAGCACATTGATGGGGTTAACTTTTAACGGCCTTCTGAAATAACCCGGCAAGCCACATCAGTCAGTTCAAAGGACAATTAGGGATGGGCCATAAATAATGGCCATGCCAGAGCAATGTCCAACATATAAAGATGATATTAAAAGAAAGAGCATTCCACAAGATCCAAACATGAGGCATCCAGTCAGTGTTAGCACTTTTGCTGAAATTCCTAAGCATTGCACACACAAGTGCCATGGTATGCGGAACAATTAAAAGACCATTGAAACGAAAGGTTAAAAAAAGCATCGACATTTATCCTTGCAAACTTGTACTAAACGCAAACTAAATTTCAGCCGTGTTCATATTTCATCCAGTTTAGTTTAGAGATACAGGGCCACAACAGGCCCTGCAGCCCACTGAGTCCGCGCCAGCCATTATTATCTGAATGGTGTCAAGTTAGGAAAAGGGGACGTACAACGAGATCTGGGTGTCCTAGTGCATCAGTCACTGAAAGGAAGCATGCAGGTACAGCAGGCAGTGAAGAAAGCCAATGGAATGTTGGCCTTCATAACAAGAGGAGTTGAGTATAGGAGCAAAGAGGCCCTTCTGCAGTTGTACAGGGCCCTAGTGAGACCGCATCTGGAGTACCTGTGCAGTTTTGATATCCAAATTTGAGGAAGGATATTCTTGCTATTGAGGGCGTGCAGCGTAGGTTTACTAGGTTAATTCCCGGAATGGCGGGACTGTCATATGTTGAAAGACTGGAGCGACTAGGCTTGTATACACTGGAATTTAGAAGGATGAGAGGAGATCTTATCGAAACGTATAAGATTATTAAGGGGTTGGACACGTTAGAGTCAGGAAACATGTTCCCAATGTTGGGGGAGTCCAGAACAAGGGGCCACAGTTTAAGAATAATGGGTAGGACATTTAGAACTGAGATGAGGAAAAACTTTTTCAGTCAGAGTTGTGAATCTGTGGAATTCTCTGCCTCAGAAGGCAGTGGAGGCCAATTCTCTGAATGCATTCAAGAGAGAGCTAGATAGAGCTCTTAAGGATAGCGGAGTCAGGGGGTATGGGGAGAAGGCAGGAACGGGGTACTGATTGAGAATGATCAGCCATGATCACATTGAATGGCGGTGCTGGCTCGAAGGGCCGAATGGCCTCCTCCTGCACCTATTGTCTATTGTCTATTGTCTATTGACCAGCGATCCCCGTACACTAGCACTATCCTACACATTAGGGAGTTTACAATTTTACCAAAGCCAATTATCTGCAAACCTGGGCATCTTTGGAGTGTTGGAGGAAACTGGAGCACCAGAAGAAAACCGACACGGTCATGGGATGAACGTGCAAACTCCGTACATACAGCACCCTTAGTCAGGATCAGACCCAGGTCTCTGGCGCTGTAAGGCAGCAACTCTACCACTGCGCCACCGTGTCGCCCAAAATTCGCCCACCTCTGAAATTTAGTATCACAAGAGTCAGTTGGTATCACAAGAGTTAGTCAGTGTTGTGTAGATTTAGTGTAAGGGAGCAAGAACACATTATCTACGCTGTAGTCTTTTTGTTAACAATCTGCTGTGATTCTTTCATCCTCATCTCAATATTTTCTGCACAAGACTATCTGTACGACACTAAGATAATTCTTCAAGTTCCAATTCACGACTTTATAAATGTCAACATTTTTACTTCACTGGTGGATGCAACCAAATCCTTTCACTCTTCCTTTTCTCTCCTTCTCAAACCCTTTTGTATTCTTTTCACCTCAAGCCTTTGTCACTTCCTCCAGCCATAACCTACCCCTATTCCTCCCCCCCACCAATATCCCCCTATTACTTGCCAGGCTTTGTCCTGTCCCCTCCTTTTTTTCCAGCTTTCTTTCCCCTAATCTATCACTGAAGAAGGGTCCAAACCCAAAATGGTGCATGTCCATTCCCTCCATTGACCCTCGATAACCATCAGCACGGGGGGCACCTCAAGGTTGTATGCTCAATCACAAGTTCACAACTTCACAAGTTATAGTATTAGGCCATTCGGCCCATCAAGTCTACTCCACCATTCAATCATGGCTGATCTCTGCCTCCGAATGCCATTTTCCTGCCTTCTCCCCATAACCCTTGACACCCATTTTAATTAAGAATTTGTCCATCTCTGCCTTAAAAGTATCCACTGACGTGGCCTCCACAGCCCTCTGTGGCAATGAGTTCCACAGATTAACTGCCCTCTGACTAAAGAGGTTCCTCCTCACCTCCTTTCTAAAAGAGCACCCTTTAATTCTGAGGCTATGACCTCTAGTCCTAGACTCCGCCACCAGTGGAAACATCCTTTCAACATCCACTCTATCTACGCCTTTCATTATTCTGTAAGATTCAATGAGGTCCCCCCTCAACCTTCTTTAGTTTAGTTTAGTTTAGTTTAGTTTAGTTTAGTTTAGTTAAGTTTAGTTTAGAGATACAGCGCAGAAACAGGCACTTTCAGCCCACCGGGTCCACGCCGACCATACGTACAAACTCCGTGCAGACAGCACCCGTAATCGGGAGCTCAAGTTCCTGGGCGTGCATATCTCTGAGGATCTGAAGAAGGGTCTCGACCCAAAACGTCACCCATTCTTTCTCTCCCGAGATGCTGCCTGACCTGCTGAGTTACTCCAGCATTTTGTGAATAAATCGATTTGTACCAGCATCTGCAGTTATTTTCTCATACTCTCTGAGGATCTGTCCTGGACCCAGCACATTGATACAATCATAAGGAAAGCTCATGAACACCTCCTCATCCTTAGAAGATTGAAGAGATTTGTTATGTGTTGACATACACTCCCTTGACCTTCTACAGGTTTTCAGTACGGAACATATTGACTGGTTTCATCACGGCATAATTCGGCAAATAATACATCTAGGAATGACGGAAATTACAAAAAGTGGTGAACACTGTCCAGTCCATCACGGGTAATGACCTCCCCACTATCGAAGGGATCTATAGGAGGCGCTGCCTCAAATATGACCCACACCACCCTGTCTACATTTTCATTTCACTCCCTGCCATCGGGAAGAAGACATAGGAGTCTGTAAACCATGACCTCCAGGTTGAGGAACAGCTTCTTCCTAATATCCGTCAGGCTATTGAACATGACAAACACCAATTACACTTAGAACTGTGAACCATCTTGGCTTGCAGTAAGGCGTGGGGCTTTTGTTTTGTTTTCCATTAATATTGTTTTTCTTTTAATTTATTGAACTTTATTTTGTTTATCTCATTATTATGTGACCTATTGAGTAGGTCTCAACCCAAAACGTCATCTATTCCTTTTCTCCAGGGATGCTGCACGACACGCCGAGTTACTCCAGCATTTTGAGTCTATCTACTGTGTTTACAGTCCTGTTGTGCTACTGCGAGTAAGAATGTAATCGTTCCATTTTGGTCCCTGTGACAATTAAACACTCTTGAATCTTCCTCCAGCACTTTGTGTTTCAACGAAATCCCCCAACTACTGTGGGGCAAGCCACGCATTGACAGATGAGACGTTTTACCTTCTGAAACTCTCCAAACATGTACGAGAGTGTCCGAGGAATGATGCCTCTGTCGCTGTAGCGCTCGGCGCCTCCCGTGACAGTGAAGGTCTTGCCACTGCCCGTCTGGCCATAAGCAAAAATTGTCCCATTGTAACCTGCAAGGACACTGGAAGGGGATTAAAAAAAACATGAGTATTCACATGCAAAATCTGAAACAGGTGACAATTAACTACCGGGAGTAAGCACACACAGAGCTCCGCTTAATTTATTCCAGGCAGAGCAAAATGGTGGGTATATGGAACGACTGCCAGAGGAAATATTTCAGGAGGGTATAATAACATTAAAAATACATTTGGACAGATAAACAGACAATAGACAATAGGTGCAGGAGGAGGCCATTTGGCCCTTCGAGCCAGCACCGCCATTCAATGATATCATGGCTGATCATTCACAATCAGTACCCCGTTCCTGCCTTCTCCCCATACCCCCTGACTCCGCTATCTTTAAGAGCTCTATCTAGCTCTCTCGTGAAAGCATCCAGCGAATTGACCTCCACTGCCTTCTGAGGCAGAGAATTCCACAGATTTACAACTCTTTGACTGAAAAAGTTTTTCCTCATCTCCATTCTAAATGGCCTACCCCTTATTCTTAAACTGTGGCCCCTGGTTCTGGACTCCCCCAACATTGGGAACATGTTTGCTGCCTCTGACGTGTCCAATACCTTAATAATCTTATATGTTTCAATAAGATCCCCTCTCATCCTTCTAAATTCCAGCGTATACAAGTCTAGTCGCTCCAGTCTTTCAACATACGACAGTCCCGCCATTCCGGGAATTAACGTAGTGAACCTACGCTGCACGCCCTCAATAGCAAGAATATCCTTCCTCAAATTTGATAGGATAGATAGGAACTTGACAGATTTGTGATTAGTACAGGTGTCAGGGGTTATGGGGAGAAGGCAGGAGAATGGGGTTGAGAGGAAGAAATAGATCAGCCAAGATTGATTGGCGGAGTAGATTTCATGGGCCAAATGGCCTAATTCTGCTCCGAGAACTTATGAACATGAATAATCTGGTTGTGGGCTTGCTTCACAAACATTTTGTCGCATCGAAAGCCAAAGATGTGTCTGGTGCAATTGAGGAGCCTCACCCACTTTCCTTCACTCATGGCACCATTACAAAGCACACAATGCATCAGTTGAGCCGGAGTCAGTGCTGGAACTAGTGGGGGGAATCAAAGGGGAGAGAGAAGGCCATTATTTTAGGGTCGTGTTAGCTTGAAGCCTTTGACAGGAGCAAGATTGTGTGTTGAGCTAGGCCGTTATTAGTGTTCCAAAATATTTATGAGTCATCGGACAACACATCAACCTAGATAGAATCATACACCATGCACAACAGGCCCTTCGGCCTTACTTACCCATGTCCACCAAGATGTCCCAAGTACACTAATCCCACCTTCCCAAGTTTGGCCCATATCCCCCAAACCTTTCCCATCCATTTGCCTGCACAAATGTATTTTAAATGCTGTTATACAACTTGCCTCAACTACCTCCTCTGGCAGTTTGGTCCATATATGCACTGCCCATTATCAGTACCATTGATACGGACTGGGGCAAGAAACCCAACCAACTTCCTGACCCAAAACATCACCTATTCCTTTTCTCCAGACATGCTGTCTGACTCGCTGAGTTACTCCAGCTTTTTGCGGCTATCTTCTTGAAGCGATTACCGGCTCCCACTTTTTGCTCTCATTGTTGTCTTCACACCCTGTTACGAGGCTCTCCCTCTCCTCCCTGACCTCTGTCTTGTCGTTGTTTAAGATCTGATCTGCTTCAGTTGTTAGATGTTTCTTCGAGATGTTTCTCTTCAGTGGGAATCCTGACCGAATTTTGGTAAGTCTAGTTTTAGTTTAGTTTAGTTTTGTTTAGTTTAGAGATACAGAGCGGAAACAGGCCCTTCGTCCCACCGAGTCCGAACCGACCAGCGATCCCCGCACATTAACACTATCCTGCACACACTGGGGACAATTTACACTTATACCAAGCCAATTCACCTACATACCTGTACGTCTTTGGAGTGTGGGAGGAAACCGAAGATCTCAGAGAAAACCCACGCGGTCACGGGGAGAAGGTACAAACGAACATACACTCCAAGCCCTCTCATGCCAGACTTCACCAGTTCAGCCATGTTGTGATTACCATGTTGTTTTATTATGTAATGCTGGATTACAGCACAGCGGTAGAGTTGCTGCCTTACAGCGCTAGGAACCCGGGTTCGATCTTGACAATGGGTGCTGTCTGTCCAGAGTTTATGCATTCAGCCTGTGACCGTATGGGTTTTTCTCCGGGTGCTCTGCTTTCCTCCCACATCCCAAAGATGTGTTGATTTGTAGGTTAATTGGCTTCTGTAAATTGTCCCTAGAGTGCAGGATAGAACTAGTGTATGGGTAAACACTGGTCGGCATGGACCTTCTAACTAAAACAAAGAATTAGAGGGTTTTAGTTGCAAGGAGAGATCGGACATATTTGAATCGTTTTCTCTGGCATGCCAGAGGCTGCAGTGATACGTGATAAAAGTATATAAAATTATGAGTGGAATAGATAGTGTAGACAGTCAGAACCTTTTTTCCCAGGAGGGAAAACTCAAATACTACAGAGCATCGCTTTAAGGTGAGAGGGCCAATGCGCAAAGGAGATGTGTGGGGCAAGTATTTTTTTACACAGAGGGTGGTAGTTGCCTGGAATGCATTACCAGGGGTGGAGGTTGAAGTCGTGGCACTTAAGAAACATTTTGTGCAAGCACATAGATGTGCAGGGAATGGAGGCATATGCACTATGCAGAGGTAGATAAGAGTTGGCATTATGTTCGGCACAGATACTGTGGGCCGGAGGGTCTGTTTTGGGGCTCTATTGTTCTCTGTTCCATATAGTATTTTTGGTGAGTTGAGTCTCACTTCCGACTCTTGTCAAGAGTGGGCCCGGAGAAAAAGAGAGTGAAATGAGAATGTAGAAATCTCTCCATAAACCTCTGCATACTTACATAGTCACAATCATACTTTATCAGCCAAGTATGTTTTACAACATACGAGGAATTTCATTTGCCGTACAGTCATAGCAATAAAGAGCAACAGGTCACACAAAATACATTTTAACATGAACATCCACCACAGCGACTCCTCCGCATTCCTCACTGTGATGGAAGGCGAAAAAAAGTTCTTTGTTCTCCCGCGGTCGGGACCTCGAGCCTTCCGTTGACGGGACGATCTTACACCCGTAGCTGGCAGTGGGCCTTCCTCATCGGGGCGATCAAGCTCCTTCTCAGCTCCCCCGCTCCGGGCGATCTGACCCCGGGCTTGTCGAACTTTGTGCGGCTTCGGAGCTTCCCAACGTCGGTCTCAACCCGAGATTGCGAGCTCCTCGATGTTAAAGTCCTCAGACCGCAGTTGGAACCTCGATCCCAGGCAAGGAATCGCACGCTCTGATGGTAACTCCACGCTCAAAGTCAGTCCCAAGCAAGGCCTCCAGCTTCACGATGTTAGGCCGCACAGCGACCAGAGATACGATCCGGAAAACAATCGCATATCCGGCAGGGTAAGAGATTTAAAATATGACAATTCGATAGATGACAGCACAAACAACTTGTTGGAATTTTTTTAAATAGTCAGATATATTTGAATACTTAAACTTTAAATGCTGGTTGATAGACAATAATGGATAATAATGGCAAGAATAATCACAGCAACATTTTGCACTTGTGCACAATTTTGACATGGAGAAAAGTTCTTGCACGCTTCAGATTTCCAATCCAAAGATGAAAGAGCAAGCAGCCTTTTACAATGTCTTTAAGAAGGAAAAGAGAGATGGGGTGATATCGAGAGGAGAATTGTAGCACAAGAGCCTGGATGGTAAAGAAAGTCTAAAAGCTATAGATGCTGGAAGCCTGAAGTAAAAAATATAAGAAATATCTGTGAAAAATGCAAGAAATATCTGTGAGAAATAGCAGATGGAGGTGGACTATGCTATTTCATTATCGAGATAAGATTAAAGGTTGTGCAGCTCGGTTCAAGATGTCATTGATGCTGAGGCCTCAAGTTTTTGCAGTTTATAAAAAGGTTCGGATGAGGGAACGAAGGATATCTATATACTAAAACTCTCGTTTGTTTGTTTGTTTGTTTGTTTGTTCCTGAACTGCAGCCAAAACGGTACACGATAGCGCGACAATTTTAGGCCCACCTTATTCACCGTCTAATGGTGCTAATGGAAGACGTTACATAGAAACATAGAAATTAGGTGCAGGAGTAGGCCATTCGGCCCTTCGAGCCTGCACCGCCATTCAATATAATCATGGCTGATCATCCAGCTCAGTAGCCTGTACCTGCCTTCTCTCCATACCCCCTGATCCCTTTAGCAAAAAGGGCCACATCTAACTCCCTCTTAAATGTAGCCAATGAACTGGCCTCAACTACCTTCTGTGGCAGAGAATTCCACAGACTCACCACTCTCTGTGTGAAGAAATGTTTTCTCATCTCGGTCCTAAAAGACTTCCCCCTTATCCTTAAGCTGTGACCCCTGGTTCTGGACTACTCCAACATCGGGAACAATCTTCCCGCATCTAGCCTCTCCAACCCCTTAAGAATTTTATA
This sequence comes from Rhinoraja longicauda, assembly GCF_053455715.1. Taxonomy (NCBI): domain Eukaryota; kingdom Metazoa; phylum Chordata; class Chondrichthyes; order Rajiformes; family Arhynchobatidae; genus Rhinoraja; species Rhinoraja longicauda. Next base: position 887,848 of record NC_135957.1, read on the forward strand.
TGTTTCTATAAGATCCCCCCTCAGTCTTCTAAATTCCAGCGAGTACAAGCCCAGTCTATCCAGTCTTTCCTCATATGAAAGTCCCGCCATCCCAGGGATCAATCTGGTGAACCTTCTCTGTACTCCCTCTAAGGAAGAACGTCTTTCCTCAGGTTAGGAGACCAAAACTGCACACAATACTCCAGGTGCGGTCTCACCAAGGCCCTGTACAACTGCAGCAGAACCTCCCTGCTCCTAAACTCAAATCCTCTTGCTATGAATGCCAACATACCATTCACTTTCTTCACTGCCTGCTGCACCTGCATGCTTGCTTTCAATGACTGGTGCACCATGACACCCAGGTCACGTTGCATCTCCCCTTCTCCCATTCAGGTAATACTCTGCTTTCCTGTTCTTGCCGCCAAAGTGGATAACCTCACATTTATCCACATTATATTGCATCTGCCATGCATTTGCCCACTCGCCTATCTATCCAAGTCACTCTGCAGCCTCCTAGCATCCTCCTCGCAGCTAACACTGCCACCCAGCTTCGTGTCATCCGCAAACTTAGAGATGTTGCATTCAATTCCCTCATCCAAATCATTAATATACACTCTAAATAACTGGGGTCCCAGCACTGAGCCTTGCGGTACCCCACTAGTCACTGCCTGCCATTCCGAAAAGGACCCGTTTATTCCTATTCTTTGCTTCCTGTCCGCCAACCAATTTTCTATCCACCTCAACGCTGAACCCTCAATACCGTGTGCTTTAAGTTTGTACACCAATCTCCTATGTGGGACCTTGTCGAAGGCCTTCTGAAAGTCCAGATATAACACATCGACTGGTTCTCCCTTATCCACTCTACTAGATACATCCTCGAAAAATTCTATAAGATTCGTCAGACATGATTTGCCTTTGGTAAATCCATGCTGACTTTGTCCAATGATTTCACCACTTTCCAAATGTGATGCTATCACATCTTTAATAACTGACTCTAGCATTTTCCCCACTACCGATGTTAGGCTAACTGGTCTATAATTCCCCGTTTTCTCTCTCCCTCCCTTTTTAAAAAGTGGGGTTACATTGAAATTGGTGTTATATTTTTTAAGTTATTCACAAGAGGGAGGATAAGGGGGGTTGAGGGGGATGGAGTGGGTGGGAGGGGAAGGGGGGGAGGGGGAGGGAGGAAGGCAGGGAGGGGGAAGGGAGAAAGGGCAGGGGTGGGGAGGGGAGGGGAGGGGGGGGAGGAGAGGGTGCTGCACCAATGCAGGAGAGGTTTGGGCCCAACGGGTCCACTTGGTCTAGTAGATACTACATTTTCAAGACACTAAGAGAGATAGGAAAGAAAACTGTGAAGAAAATGTAAGAAATATAATCAATTCCATAATTGTCAATAGAAAAGGAACATTATCTGTCATAGAGTCGTAGAGTTAACAGGCCCTTCGGCCCAACTTGCCCACACATGTCCCAGCTACACTAGTCCCACCTGCCTGCACTTGGTCCATATCCCTCCAAACCTGTCCTATCCATGTACCTGTCTAACTGTTTCTTAAACGTCAGGATAGTCCCTGCCTCAACCACCTCCTCTGGCAGCTTGTTCCATGCACCCACCACCCTTTGTGTGAGGAAGTTACCCCTCAGATTCCGATTAAATCTTTTCCCCTTCACCTTGAACCTATGTCCTCTGGTCCTCGATTCCCCTACTCTGGGCAAGTGATTCGCTGCATCTCTGTCATTCAGACATTTTGCAGATGGTCAATTTCAAGTACATGTTATTTACACTCAATGCCCTCACAGATAAAGGCAAGTACACCATACACCTTCCTTACCACCCTGTCTATTTGTGGTGTCATAGTCAGGGAGCTATGGATGCATATGCCAAAGTATATCATCAATGCTCTTAAAGGTTCTGCCATTTATTGTGTACTTTCCTCTTAAATTTTACCTCCAAAATTGCAGCATCTCACACTTGTCCGAATTAACCACCATCTGCCATTTTCCGCACACATACATATCATATATTTTCTGTTTTTATTTGCACTTGTTAATAAAATTGACCCATTACCTTATATCAAGCTGGAAAGGGTACAGAGAAGCCTTACTAGGATGTTGCCAGGACTAGAATGCCTGAGCAAGATGGAGAGGTTGAGTAGGCTAGGACTCTATTCCTTGGAGTGCAGGAGGATGAGGGGTGATCTTATAGAGCTGCATAAAATCATGAGAGGAATAGATCGAGTAGATGCACAGAGTTTAATGTGAAGGGGAAACATTTTAATAAGAATCTGAGGGGTAACTTTTTCACACAAAAGTTGTTGGGTGTGTGGACAAGTTGGCAGAGGAGGTAGTTGAAGCAGGGACCATCCCAATGTTTAAGAAACAACTAGACCAAGTGGACCCGTTGGGCCCAAATCTTTCCTGCATTGGTGTAGCACTCTCTCCTCCCACCCTCCCCTCTCCCCCAACCCCTCCCCCCCCCCCCCCCCATCCTCCCCCCTCCCTCCTTCTCTCCCCCCTCCCTCCCTAGGTGATAGATTTAAACTTTAAAATGTGAATAACTTAAAAAATATAACACCGATTTCAATGAAACATCTTCCATTAGCACCAAAGGGGCGACGGTGAGTAAGGAAGGCCTAAAATTGTTGCGCTATCGTGTACCGTCCAGGAACAAACAAACAAACAAACAAGAGTTTTAGTATATAAACATAGCACCAAAAGTAAGGAAATTTGTGTTTGGTAGATTATTTCTTTGCTGTAACAATGCTTCTTGGCAATAAATCTTATACCGTTGGAAAGCCTGTTTATTTCCCTTTTAAATGGTGCCACATTTGTAAGGAACATGCATTTGTGGGATGAGCAGCAGAGCTGAGTATGTGGGTTGCGCCCATGAAAAATCTGCCAAATCTTCTCTGCCAATGCCAAACAGCTTATTCTGCCAATGCCAAACAGCTTATTCTGCCATTGACTCTTGTTCGGTGTTGTTTGGTGGATTGGATGATTGAAGTCTGAAGAAACAAGACATATTGGCAATTTAACAATTTATTCATTTAATAAACAGGAACCTCAGTAGCGTGTGGAAGAACCATACACAGCCACAACAGCCTGGCACCTCCTCCTCATGCTGGTCACCAGCCTGGTCACACACTGTTGTGGGATGGCATCCCATTCTTCAACCAGCATTTGTCGCAAGTCAGCCAACGTGGTTCTGTTAGTCACTCTGGCACGAACAGCACGCCCAAGCTGATCCCCCAAGTGTTCAATGGGGTTGAGGTCAGGACTGCTGGCAGGCCATTCCATCCTCTCCACTCCCAAATTCTGGAGGTAGTCTCTGAGAAACCCTGCTCTTTGGGGGCGAGCATTGTCATCTTGGAGGATACAGTTCGGTCCCAGACTGTGGAGATATGGGATTACCACTGGTTGCAGAATCTCATCTCGATACCTCTCTGCATTGAGATTGCCTCCAATGATGACAAGCCTCGTTTTTCCAGTGAGGGAGATGCCGCCCCACAACATCACACTGCCTCCACCAAAAAATGTTACTCTATCGGTGCAGCAATCAGCATAGCGTTCTCCGCGTCTTCTCCACACTTTGACCCTATGATCCAACTGCCGTAGGCAGAATCTGGACTCATCGCTGAACATAACGTTCCTCCACATGTTCAGGTTCCAGTGCACGTGTTGCCGACACCAGTGCAAACGGGCCTGACGGTGAAGGGCAGTCATGGCAGACCTCCTGGCAGCCCTATGAGACCGGAGATTGGCTGCGTGCAGTCTGTTCCGAATTGTCTGGGCAGAGAGCCGTCGGCCATATCGTCCTGCAAACCTTGGCTGCAAATCTGTAGAAGACAGCCTACGGTTCCTAAGTGCTGACAGGGTGAGGAAACGGTCTTCTTCGGGTGTCGTCTTCTTGGGACGCCCACTTCGCGGCCTGTCTCTGACATCCCCGTTATATGGAACTTGGCCTTCACTTTGGAGATGGTACTAGGGCTCACTCCAAATAATGCCGCAACTTGGTTTTGCGGAACACCAGCTTGAAGTTGCCCTATCGCACAGGCCCTATCCAGATCAGTCAAACGTGGCATGCCGATTCTTGGAGCAGACACCTACTGACCACTGTAGCAGGGCCCATGCTCACAGATGCTGCCAATCAGGTGCCAATCAGGCACCTGATTGTCAGCACCTGGGGGTACCAGAAGCTCAAAACAAGAGTCAATAGCAACAGCAGAATAAGCTGTTTGGCATGCCACGTTTGACTGATCTGGATAGCTGTTTGGCATTGGCAGAGAAGATTTGGCAAATTTCCACCGCCGAGGCATGAACTCTACAAGACCCCTGAAGGTGTCCTGTGGTATCTGGCACCAAAGATTCGCAGCAGATCCTTCAAGTCCTGTAAGTTGTGAGATGGAGCCGCCGTGGATTGGACTTGTCAATCCAGCACATCCCACAGATGCTCAATCAGATTGAGATCTGGAGAATTTGGAGGCCAGGGCAACACCGTTAACACTTCATCATGTTCCTCAAACCATTCCCGAACAATGTGTGCAGTGTGGCAGGGCGCATTATCCTGCTGAAAGAGGCCACTGCCATCAGGGAATACCATTGCCATGAAGGGAAGTACCTGGTCTGCAACGATGTTTAGGTGGGTGACACGTGTCAAATAGACGTCCGCATGAATTGCCGCACCCAGGGTTTCCCAGCATAACATTGCCCAGAGCATGACACTCCCTCCACCGGCTTGTCGTCTTCCCACAGTCGGTTCGGACCAAACAGGATAGCCTTCGTTGCCCTCGCGCATCGATGAGCCTTGGGCGCCCAACACCCTGTCGCCGGTTTGTGGTTTGTCCCTCCTCGGACCACTGTCGGTAGGTACTCACCACTGCTGACCGGGAGCACCCCACAAGCCTTGCCATTTCAGAGATGCTCTGACCCAGTCGTCTGGCCATAACAATTAAGCCCTTGTCAAAGTCGCTTAGGTCTTTCCCCCTGCCCATTTCTCCTGCATCCAACACATCAACTTCAAGAACTGACTGTTCACTTGCTGCCTAATATATCCCACCCCTTGACAGGTGCCATTGTAACAAGATAATCAATGTTATTCACTTTGCCTGTCAGTGGTCATAATGTTTTGGCTGAGCGGTGTATATGCCTGCCACAACGTCTATCAGGTCTTCCCTCAACCTCCGAAGCTCCGGAGAGAACAATCCAACCTCTCCTCAGAGCTAATATCTTTTAATCTTTTTAATATAGCCTTGGGAATTTCTTTAATCCTTGCAATTGACATCTCATGGCCTCTTTTGGTCCTTCTAATTGCCTGCATGAGTTTTTTCCTGCTTGCTTCATATTGCTCAAAGGCTCTGTCTGACTTCAATTTTCCAAACCACACATAGGCTTCCTCCTTTTATCTGACCAAATTTCCAACCGCTCTTGTCATCCAAGGTTCCTTACCATCCTCATCCTCCCTCCATCCTGGAACATGCCTGTCCTAAACTCTGATCAGTTGATCTTTAAACAACTCCCACATGCCAGATGTGGGCTCACCCAGTAACAGCTGCTTCCATTTTAGTCCCACTTGATCTTGCCTAGTAATTTTGTAATCTGCCTTACCTCAATTTAGTACTTGTCCACCCCCCCCCAAGGTCCAGACAGATCCTTATTCGCAACTATCTTCAAACTTGCGATCACTGATCCCAAAATGCACTTCCATTGGCAGAGCACTGAACGCTGGACAGGTGACCAAACACCAGTTGAGTATTGTGTGCAGTTTTGGTAAAGGAAAGATGTTGTTAAGCTAGAAAGGGTACAGAGAAGATTTACAAGCATGTTGCCAGGACCTGAAGGCCTGAGCCAGAGGGAGAGGTTGGGCAGGCTGGGACAGTATACCTTGGAGCGCTGGAGAGGGGTACAAGATCATGTAGAGAGGTACAAGATCATGATGGGAATAGATAGAGTAGATGCCCAGAGTCTTTTACTTCCCCTACTTTGGTAGGGGAATCGAGAACTAGAGGTCACAGGTTTGTCGAGAGGGGAAAATTTAATAGGAATCTGAGGGACATCTTTTTCACACAGAGGATGGTAGCTGTACAGAATGAGCTGCCCGGAGAGGTAGTTGAGGTAGAAACTTTTACAATGAACAAAAAAAAATTGGACAGGTACATGGATAGGAACGGTTTAGAGGGATATGGGCCAAACGCGGGCAGATGGGACAGATGGGATACCTTGGTCGGCATGGACAAGCTAGGCCGAAGGACCTGTTTCCATGCTCTATGACCTGGCCAGGCTAATTTCCTGATACAAGATGTAGTATGGCTTCTCGCCAAGTTTGACTATCCACATTGTTTCACACCCTATTGTATACACCTGGGCAGCACGGTGGCGCAGCAGTAGAGTTACTGCCTTACAACGAATGCAGCGCCGTAGACTCAGGTTCGATCCTGACTACGGGCGCCGTCTGTACGGAGTTTGTACGTTCTCCCCGTGACCTGCGTGGGTTTTCTCCGAGATCTTCGGTTTCCTCCCACACTCCAAAGACGTAAAGGTATGTAGGTTAATTGACTGGGTAAATGTAAAAATTGTCCCTAGTGTGTGTAGGATAGTGTTAATGTGCGGGGATCGCTGGGCAGCGCGGACTCGGTGGGCCGAAGGGCCTGTTTCCGCGCTGCATCTCTAAATCTAAATCTAAATCTAAAAAGCACGGTGGCGCAGCAGTAGAGTTGCTGCCTTGCAGCGCCAGAAACCCAGGCTCGATCCTGACTGCGGGTGCTGTCTGTACGGAGTTTGCACGTTCTCCCCGTGACTGCATGGATTTTTTTCCGGGTGCTCCAGTTTCCTCCCACATTCCAGAGACGTGCAGGTTTGCAGGTTAATTAGCTTCTGTGAATTGTAAGTTGTCTCTAGTATGTGTGGGATAGTGTAAGTGAACGGGGCCATCGCTGGTCGGCAATGAGTCGGTGGGCTGATGCGGGCTGTTTCCACACTGTATCTCTAAACTAAACTCAACTAAACCCAATAGGGCCTCCCAAAACCCTGACCTTCATCACATTGAAAGCCTCGGCCTGTACCCACACAAGGGAACACCACATCCTGCAAGATGTTCTCTGAGTCACAAACTGTCCAGCTCATAAATATATCGTCATCCTTTCATCGCTCTGGTATCCAAATCCTGCGCTTCACAACCCAACAGTACTGTGGAAGCAGTTTTACCACAACACAGAGGTTCAAACATGCATCACGGTACACATTCTCAAGTGAAGCAAGACCGTGAACTAGGGTTGCCAACTGCCCCGTATTAGACGGGACATCCCGTATTTTGGGCGGAATTGTTTTGTACCGTACTGAGATAGTTGGCAACCCTACCGTGATAGGAATATTGATTTTTCTAACTTCAAGTGACCCTTGCTTTCCCTCTCTCTCCGTCCCTCCCCCATCCTAGTTCACTGATTAGTTTGTTGTCCTCCTGATTAAATATTACTAATTGTATGCCTCGTTGTCACCTTCCCCTCAGCTAACAATGAACCATTTTACACATTTCCTTGATCATCGTCCTTTGATCTGTGTTTACACACCATACCCTTCCATATCTCTATGTCTCTCAGTCTGAAAGAAGGTCTCGACCCGAAACATCACCCATTCCTTCTCTCCAGAGATGGTGCCTGAGTTACTCCAGCATTTTGTGTCTATCTTCTGGGAAATAAACCCTGGCCTGGCCACCAGTGCTCTCTTTCTGTAAGCGAGTAACAAAATCCATCAAAACAAACCCATCAGGGGGAGGGGTGGGGGGCACCACAGGGGATTGAATGCATCCTGGACCAGGATTGTAATATAGTCATTTAATATTTAGTTCTGCATAGAAAAACATGGAAAATAGGTGCAGGAGGAGGCCATTTGGCCCTTCGAGCTAGCACCGCCATTCATTGTGATCATGGCTGATCACCCACAATCAGTACCCCGTTCCTGCCTTCTCCCCATATCCCTTGATTCCACTAGCCCCTAGAGCTCTTTTTAAAAACTTTTTTAAAACTCTCTTTTAAATTCATCCAATGAATTGGCCTCCACTGCCTTCTGTGGCAGAGAATTCCACAAATTCACAACTCTCTGGGTGAAAAAGTTTTTTCTCACCTCAGTTTTAAATGGCCTCCCCTTTATTCTTCGACTATGGCCCCTGGTTCTGGACTCCCCCAACATTGGGAACATTTTTCCTGCATCCAGCTTGTCCAGTCCTTTCCTAATTTTATACGTCTCGATAAGATCCCCTCTCATCCTTTTAAACCCCAGTGAATACAAGCCCAGTCTTTCCAATCTTTCCCTACATGACAGTCCTGCCATCCCGGGAATTAACCTCATGAACCTACGCTGCACTGCCTCAATAGCTAAGACGTCCTTCCTCAAATTTAGTTTAGTTTAGTTTAGTTTAGTTTAGTTTAGAGATACAGCGCGGAAACAGGCCCTTCGGCCCACCAAGTCCGCACCAACTGCACGTTATACTACACACACACTAGGGACAATTTACATTTATACTAAACCAATTTACCCACATATCTGTACGCATTTGGAGTGTGGGAAGGAAACTGATGATCTCGGAAAAAGCCACAAGTCAAGGGGAGAATGTACAAACTCCGTACAGACAGCACCCATAGTCGGGATGGAACCCGGGTCTCCGGTGCTGCCAGCGCTACAAGACAGCAACTCTACCGCTGCGCCCCCATAGTATTTAGAACATTTTGAGTTTTTTCGTCTTATGGTGGCGGCCATGTTTCTAGTGTTTGTTTTGTGAATATTATAAATAGCTAATAATTGAATAAATTTATTTTTGTAAATAAAATAAAAAATAAGTCTCAAAGTTAACATCCAGAAACATACACGAATAGCACATTCCAACCGGGAATTGAAAGGAGAAAAAGAAATTATCCTGCGTCTTCCGGATTATGCCCAGAAATTCCTGCCATTGCTGTTCCACCATCACTCCTGCTAAGATCCCTTTCCAGTCTACCTTGGCCAGCTCCTCTCTCATGCCTTCATAGTCCAACTGCATCACTGACAATTCTGATTTAACCTTCTCCATCTCAAATTAGAGTCATAGAGTCATAGAGTCCTACAGCACAGAAAGAGGCCCTTCGGCCCATCGTGTCCGTGCCGCCCGTTACCAAACACAGTCTAATTTTAATCCCATTTTCTCGCATTTGGACCGTAGCCCTGAATGTTGTAGCATTTCAAGTGCCCATCCAAATGCCTCTTAGAGTGTTCCCGCCTCCACCACCACCCCAGGCAGTGAGTTCCAGACTCCAACCACCCTCTGGGTGAAAAAGTTCTTTCTCACATCCCCCCGAAACCTCCCTCTCCTTACCCTGTATCTATGTCCCCTCGTTGTTGAACCTTCCACCAGTGGAAGAAGTTCCCCGCCATCTACCTTATCTATGCCCCTCATGATCTTGTACACCTCGATCATGTCTCCTCTCAGCCTTCTCTGCTCCAGGGAAAACAACCCCAGTCTGCTCAGTCTCTCCTCATAGCCGAGGCTATTTTAATTGCAGATTAAAACTAATCATATTATGATCACTACCTCCAAGCGGTTCCTTTACCTCGAGTTCTCTTATCAAATTTGGTTCGTTGGACAACGCTAAATCCAGAATTGCCTTTTCTCTGGTAAACCTCTCAACCTCTCTCTGTAGCTCAGCTCCTCGAGTCGAGTCGAGGCAACATCCTCCTAAATCTTTGCATGCTTTCCAGTTCAATCACATTATCCTCTGAGCACCTAGTTAGTAATGAGTTTCACATCAACCAGTCGGTCTAACCTCTGGTGTGGACTCCTCAACCATGAAAAGAGAATGCATCCAAGACTATTTTATCAAACCTGATCGATATGAGTCCGAAGACAATACTGCTGTATTGTGCTTTTCTGAAACTAAGGACAACTTGATTCTGAAAATTAGTGCAAGGAGTCAAGTTTCAGTTTATTACTGGACCAAATGGACCTGTTGGGCCCAAACCACTCCTGCATTGGTGCAGCACCCTCTCTTCCCCCCACTCCCCTCTCCCCCACCACTCCCCCCTCCCCCTCCATCCCCTCCCTCCCTCCCTTCCCCCTCCCCCCATCCCAGTCCTGTCCTGTCCCGGTGCGGGGATGTTCAGTGGTAGACGGCGGCGGCTCTCCCACTGTTGCTGAGCCGCTGGACTCTGGGCGACGTGGGGATGGTGTTGAGCCGGCCGGGGAGTTTGTTCTGCGCACGGACGGATGCGGCGGCCATCTTACATAAGTACCAGATCAACAGAGCCCCAACTGTGTGCGGTTTTTTTAACTTTAAAATGTGAATAACTTTAAAAATATAACTCCGATTTCAATTAAACCTTCCATAGGACCACGAGACGACAGTAAGTTGGACCTAAAATTGTTGCGTTATCGTGTACCGTTTTGGCTGTAGTTCAGGAACAAACAAACAAACAAAGAGTTTTAGTATATAGATTGTCAAGTATACCATGCAAAGCTTTTGTTTGCAAGTAATCCAATCAAATCAGATAATACTATACAAGAATATATTCAAGCCAAATTCAAGTATTAAAAGTAGAGCAAAGGAAAAGATTCAGAATGCACAATATTGGTCTTAGCATTGAAGCCCAGTAGTTCCAGAGACAAAGTCCAATGTCCGCAATAAGGTAGTGGTGAATTGTACTGTACCTTAGCTTATGGAAGGATAATTCAGAAGCCTGCTAACAATGGAGATATGAATAAGGTTTGGAGTCTGAACATACATCTCAATAAGGTCACGGCATATTCATATGGAAACAATTTTAAGGATTTTTTTAGAAGCTGCATCAGATCATTATTGATATTAATGAACAGTTTAAACAAATAATGGTCATTATCAATCCATTAGAGGGTGATCACACTCAATACACAATAGCCTTTAATCCATTCATCATGGAGATTTTTTCCAAATGGCTGAACATTAATATTTTGGTCATCATGATGCTGGATTCCTTGCCCCCACACAAGAAATTTCCCACACGAGCCATCAGATGTTGATGCATCATCTCAAAGATATGAGGTGGAATCCAAAATTTAATCCAGACGCCTTTTCTTCATTAACCAAATAAATATGGAATACACTGGGGAAGGAGAGGACAAGGGACCTTAAGGTTAAACTATATCACATTTTAAAAGATAAATCCCCTTTCTTACAAAATTTATAGAATCCTGTCAGCATAGGAGGCCCATTAAGTCCTGACCTAAGATCACCAGACAACCAAGACGCAAAGTTTACCTGTATGCAAAAACCAACTTTGCAGGAGTTTTTTTTTTAGATTTAGATTTAGAGATACAGCGCAGAAACAGGCCCTTCGGCCCACCGGGTCCGCGCCACCCAGCGATCACTAGGGACATTTTTTTAAAACATTTGCCCAGCCAATTAACCTACGTCTTTGGAGTGTGGGAGGAAACCGAAGATCTCGGAGAAAACCCATGCAGGTCGCGGGGAGAACGTACAAACTCCGTACAGACAGCACCCGTAGTCAGGATCGAACCTGAGTCTCCGGCGCTGCATTCGCTGTGAGGCAGCAACTCTACCGCTGCGCCACCGTGTATTTCTATATAAGACACTAAGTGCTGGAGTAACTCAATGGGTCAGGCAGCACCTCTGGAGATTATGGATGGAAAACCATCCTATCGACATCTAAGCAATCCTGACCTACCATCTACCTCATTCGAGACTATCTTTAATCGGACTTTACTGGACTATATCTCGCACTGAAAGTTATTCCGTTTATCATGTATCTGTACACTGTGGATGGCTTGATTGTAATCAGGTACAGTCATTTCACTGACTGGTTAGCAAGCAACAAACATTTTTATGTTGTGTTGGAAAATAACTGCAGATGATGGTACAAATATAAGGTATCACGAAATGCTGGAGTAATTCAGCGAGTCAGGCAGCATCTCTAGAGAGAAGGAATGGGTGACGTTTCGGGTCGAGACCCTTCTTCAGACTAACGTTTTTATGTTAATAAGTGGTAGGTGCAGAATTAGGTCATTCAAGTCAAGTCAACTTCACCATTCAATCATAACTGATGTCACTCCCTTCTAACCCCATTCTCCTGCCTTCTCCCCATAACCCCAGTCACTCGTACTAATCAAGAATCTATCTACCTCTGCCTTAAAAATATCCACCGACTTGGCCTCCATAACCTTCTGTGGCAAAGAATTCCACAGATTCACCACCTTCTGAATCTGTGGAGTTTCACCTTTGCACATTAACAATACCATCATTTCAGCTGCAAAGTATAAAGCCGAAGCTCTTGGTCGTCAGTTTTACAAGAGAAAAATAATTTGATTTTCCAGATCTTGGCCCTAGTAGCGTTCCAGATATTGGCGACTTGCTCATCACCAAAGAGGGAGTTGAAAAGCTTTTGTCTGAATTTAATCCTTATAAAGCCTGTGGCCCAGACTGTATAAATGCCAGAGTTTTGCAATCTTGTCTTCAAGCATTGCTCCAATCCTCCAGATATTATTCGGGAAATCAATTTCTACTGGAGAACTACCGAGTGATTGGCATAATGCAAACATCTCTCCAATTTACAAAAAGAGTGACTGCTCAAATCCAGCCAATTATTGTCCAGTATCCTTGACTTCAATTGTCTGGAAACTCCTTGAACATATTATTCATGGCCATGTTATGAGGCATTTTGAAATACACAATATACTAGCGGACCAGCAGCATGGATTCCGCAAAGGCAGGTCATGCGAGACCCAGCTCTCTGTCCTGGTTAATGATCTGCAAACAATCCTGGATAGCAGAGGGCAGACCGGTCTTATTATAATGGACTTTAGCAAGGCCTTCGACACCGTTCCCCACCGTAGGTTGATGGCTAAGCTTCACCACGTTGGAAGCCGAAATAACATCTACTGGTTGATTAATTCCTCACCAAACGACATCAAAAGGTTGTAGTAGATGGTGAGTCATCACAACAATCTCCAGTTGAGTCCGGCGTGCCGCAGGGAACGGTGTTGGGACCTTTGCTGTTCTTGATCTACATCAATGATCTGCCTGACAACCTGTCTTCGAGAGGGAGACTCTTCCAGGATGACTGTATTGTGCATCGAGAGATCAGAGCTGCTGAAGATGCCAAGGTTCTTCAAAACGACATAAACTATCTTTGTTTCACAAAATGCTGGAGTAACTCAGCAGGTCAGGCAGCATCTCGGGAGAGATGGAATGGGTGACATTTCGGGTCGAGACACTTCTTCAGACTGAAGAAGGGTCTCGACCGGAAACGTCACCCATTCCTTCTCTCCCGAGATGCTGCCTGACCTGCTGAGTTACTCCAGCATTTTGTGAAATAAATACCTTTGATTTGTACCAGCATCTGCAGTTATTTTCTTAAACTATCTTTGTAATTGGGAAACCATTTGGCAAATGGGCTTCAATTACACCAAATGCTTTTCCATGAGAGTTACTCATAAAGTCAAGCCTGATCATAAACCGGTACAAGGTGGGAGACGACCTGCTTAAAGAAGTTGATCACCACCCATACCTGGGGAGTTGAACTCACATCTGGCCTAGCCTGGAACTAGACACATGAACCAGATTGCCACAAAAGCAAACAGAACTTTGGGCCTTCTCCGGAGAAATGTACCCGGCTGTGACAAACCAACAAAGGAGGTCGCGTACAAAACACTTGTCCGCCCACTGTTGGAATATTGCCAGACAATATGGGATCCTCACCAGAAAAATAACATTGACACCCTTGACAAGGTTCAGAGGCATGCAGCACGGTTTGTTTGTGACCCACGCGAGCAAAACCTGCACGAGACAGCCCAGCTGTTGGCGGTTGTGCAGTAGAAAGCAGAAGCAGAAGCAGAAACTGCAGTTGCTGGTTTAAACCGAAGAGACACAAAAAGCTGGAGTAACTCAGCGGGACAGACAGTATCTCTGGAGAAAAGGAATAATTAGAACAGGTGTCAGAGGTTGAGGGGAGAAGGCAGGAGAATGGGGTTAGGAGGGAGAGATAGATTAGCCATGATTGAATGGCAGAGTAGACTTGATGGGCCGAATGGCCTAATTCTACTCCTTTTCCTAATGACCTCATGAATGGGTGACGTTTCGGGTCGAGACCCTTCTTCAGGCGAGCGGCAGGGTGGGGCGGGGCAAGGCGAGGCAAGCAGCGGGGCAAGAGGCAAGGCATGTGTTTTGCGGAAAAATGTGAGGCAAAAATCGGAATGGTGGAAATTAAATGAGAAAGTGGAAACTTTCCGCCAAATTCGGACGGGTTGGGAGGTCTGCTTATCCAACTCTCTCATCTGCTCCGAGTGGGTTGGATGGGGTGGAAAGGGAAAGAGGGCAGAGGTAGCAGGTAGCTATGTTACTGCTTGCTTGGTAGAAGATTGGTACCTTGGATTCAAAGTCCACTCTCTTTCATCTATACTGAAAATGAGCACTCTAATTAAAATTTTAAATTCAACGATGAGAAACTTCAAACTCAGAGGCATCATAATAATAGGGCCAATGTTATTTGCGACAGGCATTTGCAGCCTCTCAATATCTGCTGTGTCTCCATGAAGTGCTTAGATCCTTCAAGCTGCAGAAAGCAAGAAAAAAAATGGAACTACAGAAAGGCATTTCTTTGTCATTCTTCAAAGATTGGAAATAGATAGCTGCCATCAATCATTAATAATAATATATTCCTTTATTCGTCCCACACTAGGGAAATTTAGTGTTACAGCAGCAAACTGGATAGCAAGAGAGCAAGAGATCATTAATTATAGATAAAAGATACATAAATTGTCATCAGTTTTCTGTGTGTTCTTAGCTGTTATTGTTGACTCGTCTGCTGGGAGCAGTGCTGGTTGTGCAGCCTCACAGCAGCGGTAAGGAAGGACCTCCTATATCTCTCCTTCACGCACTTGGGGTGAAGGAGTCTGTCACTGAAGGAGCTACTCAGTGCAGTGACAATGTCCTGCATGGGGTGGGAGTCGTTGTCCAGCAGCGATGTTAGCTTTGCCATCATCCTCCTCTCTTCCACCACCTGCACTGAGTCGAGGGGGCAACCCAGGACAGAGCTGGCCTTCCTGACCAGCTTGTCGAGTCTCTTCCCCTCCGCCGCTGAGATGCTGCTGCTCCAGCAGACCACTCCATAGAAGATGGCCCGATGCAACCACCATGTTGTAGAAGGTCCTTAGGAATGCCCCCTGCACTCCAAAGCACCTGAGTCTCCTTAGCAGATAAAGTTTGCTCTGGCCCTTTCTGTATAGCGCATCGGTGTTTTCAGTCCAGTCCAGTTTATTGTTGAGGTAAACACCCAGGCACTTATAAGAATCCACCCTCCCGATGTCCATTCCCTGGATGTTCACCGGTGTCGGGGGGACCTGGCTGCGCCTGCGGAAATCTACCACCATCTCCCTGGTCTTCCTCACGTTGATCCGGAGGCAGTTCCGCTGGCACCAGTCCACAAACTCCTTGATCTGTTCTTTGTACGCCCTGTCCTCGTCGCCCGTGATGAGGCCGACGATGGCAGAGTCGTCAGAGAACTTCTGCAGATAGCAGTTTGCAGAGCTGTGCCTGAAGTCCGCAGTTTACAGGGTGAACAAGAATGGAGCTAGCACTGTTCCCTGCGGAACCCCAGTGCTGCAGACCACCCTGTCCGAGACCAGGTCCTTTGTCCTCACATACTGTGGCCGGTTGGTGAGGTAGTCCAGAATCCAGGATGTGAGGTGGTGATCCACTCCTGTGCACTCCATCTTGCCCCCCAGAAGCCCCGGCTGGATGGTGCAGTAGAGTGTACTGGAGAAATCAAAGAACATGATTCTCACAGTGCTATCCGGCTTCTCCAGGTGTGAAAGAGCTCTGTTCCGTAGGTAGATGAGAGTTAACTCTCTAATGAAGACTCGATGTGTTTGCCACATCCTCTCATGCAATTTAGAGAAATAAAGTACAATTCTAAGTACATTCCCGAGAATAATTTGCTTACAAAATAATTTCCTTTTCAATTTTGCTTTACAAACTCCACCAATTACGTGATTACGTTTGACAAAGAAATGTATTTTAGGAAATAATCACTCGGAAGGTGGTGAATGCGTGGAACAAGCTGCCAGAGGAGGTAGATGAGACAGATGCGATGACAACATTTGAAAGACACTTGCAGAGGTACATGGGCAGGAAAGGTTGAGAGGGATATGGGCCAAATGCAGGCAAATGGGGCTGGTTGAGATGGGGCATCTTGGTCAGTCGAAGGGCCTGTTTCCATACTGGATCAAACGAAAATAGTAATTTGATGATTTCCATCAATTTTGTACCTCATAGGATTTTAAACTACACTGAAGCTGAAGGTACTAGAGTTGTATTATGGGAAGAGAGACTCGCCAATCTCCCATCAACGACATTCATGTCCCTAAGTGCCAAAGAAGAACCTCCTCCTGGGGCCGAATCAAGCTGGGCTGAATGGAAATGCCTCAACAGACTGAGAGCTGGTACTGGTCGTTGTAAAGCGACTCTCAAGAAGTGGGGTTATATAGACACTGAAGACATCATCTGCACATGTGGCACTGAACCACAAACTAAGGAGCACAAATTGAGATGTCCTCTATTGAAGATCGAATGCAAACCTGAGGACCTTGCAGAGAACAATGATACCACAAACTCTGACTGAATCAACAATAATCCTCATTCCTAAAAAAGATAAGGATTCTGAAGATCCTGGTTCGTATAGGGCGATAGCTCTTTTAAATACTGATCAGAAGATATTAGCGAAAATCTTAGCTCAGAGATTAAGTCTAGTTATAGATAAATTGATACACCCCGATCAATCAGGCTTTATAGCCAAACGATATTCATTTTTCAACTTGAGACGCTTGTTTAATATAATTTATTCAAATAGACTATTAAATGAAGATTTAGCAATCATCTCGCTAGATGCTGAAAAAGCATTTGATCAAGTAGAATGGCCCTATCTTTTCTCAGTGATGGAAAAATTTCAACTAGGTGAAAATTTTTGTTCATGGGTGAAACTTTTATATACATCCCCAACAGCTAGAATATTAACTAATCAAATGCTGTCATCTAAATTTCATTTAGCTAGGGGTTGTAGACAAGGATGTCCACTATCACCGCTTCTATTTGCCCTTATTATAGAACCACTTGCTGAGAGTATTAGATCAAATTCAGATATTCATGGCTATAACACTAAACATACAACCAATAAAATTTCTTTATATGCGGATGATGTATTAATATATATTACAAAGCCAGAAATTAGCATTCCGAATTTATTAAATCTCATAACTCAATTTGGTTCATTTTCAGGTTATAGAATTAACTGGTATAAAAGTGAAATTATGCCAATAATGGAGCATAATCCGGCCATACTTCAACAATTTCCTTTTAAAATTGCCTATGAAAAGTTTAAATATCTTGGAATTTACGTGACTAGGAAATATACTTCTTTATTTAAATTAAATTTTCCTCCTTTACTCACTAAATTACACAGAAATATCCAATTTTGGAAAACACTTCCTATATCATTAGTTGGTCGTAGTAATGCTATAAAGATGATCTTTCTTCCACAGCTACTATACTTATTTCAAGCAATTCCGATCTATCTTCCAAAAAAGTTTTTTTTTAAAATTGATTCAATTGTTACTAATTTTATTTGGGACTACAAGACTCATAGAATAAATAAAAGACATCTATGTAAGTCTAAAATTAATGGAGGAATTGCTTTACCTAATTTTTTATTTTATTATTGGGCGGTTAATATTAAAAATATAACCTGCTGGTTGGATGATTCTGATCAACAACCGGATTGGTTAAAGATGGAGTAAGAGGATTGTTTACCATTCGATATTGGTGCGATCCTCTTAGCACCAATAAATTTAAATAAAAAAACATATGGAGGTAATCCCATTATACACAGTGTTATCCGTACCTGGAAACAATTAAAGCTTACGTTAAAATTGAGTAAATTATCTGTTTTCCTTCCTATTGCGAATAATCCCTCTTTTAAACCGTCTGTCTTAGATAGAGGCTTTGCTCTATGGAAAAGTTATGGAATTAAAAGGGTGGGAGATCTTTATCATAAGGGAACTTTTCTTTCTTTTCAGGATTTACAGCAGAAGTACGGATTATATGTTAATAATTATTTTAGATATTTACAACTTAGAGATTATGTAAAATCACACATGCAAGAATATAAGTTTAGAGGTCCAGAAACACTTGATGTATGCCTGAATCGACATTATAATTCAAATAAATTAATATCCTTTATTTACAATACTCTCCTTGACACTGACATTCCGTCATCAGAATCTTATAGACGAGCATGGGAGGACGAATTGAATCAATTTATAATGCAAGATATATGGGATGAAAGCTTACAACATATACATCAATGTTCATTGAATACTAGACACTCCTTAATACAATTTAAAATAATACATAGATTACATTATTCGAAGACGAAATTAAATAGGATTTTTCCTAGTATCTCTCCTATTTGTGATAAATGTCAATTTCAAGAATTTAACTCATATTTTCGTAACTTGTATAAAAATGCAAAACTTCTGGTTGGAGATTTTTAAAATAGTTTCTAAAGTTATTAATAAAAACTTAGATATGGACCCAAAATTAATTATATTAGGATTATCAGAACATACTACAAATTTTACAGTAAGTCAGGTACATTTTCTTGATTACAGTCTAATAACTGTGAAAAAATTAATACTTAAATTTTGGAAAAAACCATAACCCCCACAATCAAAATGTGGACTACGGAAATGACAGAGACCCTGCATTTGGAAAAAATAAGATTTGCCTTAATCGACAAACCTGAGTTGTTTTTAAAAATATGGTCTCCATTTATTGAATTTTTAGAAAAGTAAATGGGTTTGGCACAGGACTAAAATAAAAAATTTAAATTAAAAGTTGAAACTTGAGTTAGGGGTTGGATGTACAACTGTGGTTATTGTCTCCCGGATCTACTCCCTTTAATTTTTATTGTTAGATCCCTTTTTTTTTTAACCCTCTTACTCTCTTCTCCCCAAGTTTATAGTTTTTTTTGTTTTTTTTTACTTTCTCTCTTCAAAAATTTAAAATTGAAGCTATGTAAGAACTTTGTAACAAATGTGTTTTTTCTTATTTCTATCTGTACATATGCTTTTCAAAAATAAAAAAAGAGAACAATGATACAATGAACAAGAGTTGTGTTCAGTTTTGGCTGAAACACAATATTTAGCATGTGTGGACACGATACGAATGACTACACTGTAAGCCGAAACGGAAAGGAAACAGCAAATTTATAAAACAGTTTATCTTGTTCATTCTTCCTCCCCCAACCTATTTCTCCCAATATACCCCTCCCCTCTTCTTCCCTCTTAACCCACCTTCTACCTATATCCCTCCTTATGGCTTTACATTTCACTACTCTTTTGAAAACATTTTTATCTCAGGCCTTTTGTCACTTATTCCACCCATCAGCCACCATCCTGCCACATCCCAATGACACGCGGATTTGTAGGCTAATTGGTCGCTGTGTCCAGGGAGTGGATGCGACAGTGGGATAACATAGGATCGGGGATCGCTGGTCGGCGTGGACTCGGTGGGCCGAAGGGCCTGTTTGATGTGGTATCTTTCAATCAATTTAACTCATCGAAGCATTTTGCTGCAACCTAGCAGTTTAGCAGAGGCAAATACAGCACATTTAATAATAATGATAATAATAATTCATTTATTTTATATAGCGCCTTATCGGGTGCTCAAAGCGCTTTACAAAGACAATTAACATAAAAACAAACAGACAAACTATCCTGACGGAAAAGCGGCGAATAAATAACGCCAGCGTCCTCTCACGTCAGGGTCCGGCAGTAGACATCAAAAAGCACAGGACACACAGATACAATTTTTACACAAACAGCCATCACAGTGATTGCTCCAGGCATACCCTCACTGTGATGGAAGGCAAAGTCTTATCTCCTCCTCATTCTTCTCCCGTGGTGCCACGAGGTGATCGAGGCTCCCAACTTTTTGAAGCCCCCACCGGGCGATGGAAAGTCCCAGGGCCGAGCCGAGCAGGCCGATGAAGGTCCTGAGCCCCCACTGGGCGATGGAAAGTCCCAGGGCCGAGCCGAGCAGGCCGATGAAAGTCCTGAGCCCCCACCGGGCGATGGAAAGTCCCAGGGCCGAGCCGAGCAGGCCGATGAAAGTCCTGAGCCCCCACTGGGCGATGGAAAGTCCCAGGGCCGAGCCGAGCAGGCCGATGAAAGTCCTGAGCCCCCACCGGGCGATGGAAAGTGCTGCGGCCGAGCCACGCAGGGCGATGAAGGGCCTGCGAGCGGGTCGATCGTACCTCGCGCTTCGGGGCGGTTGAAGCTGCTACGGCTGGAGCTCCCAAAAACCGGTCGCCAGCCAGGGACCTGCGAGCTCCCGATGTTGCGGTCTGCAGGGCCCACGGCTGAAGCCTCCGAGATGGTAAGTCCAGGCACTGCGACCGGAGTCTTCAAGGTCGATCCCAGCTGGAGGCCGCCGACTCCACGATGTTAGGCCGTAGCGCGAACGGAGATACGACACGGTAAAGGTCGCATCTCCGTTGAGGAAGAGATTATAATTTTTTTTTAAAAGGTTTCCCCCAACCCCCCCACCACCACCCCACATACACAGAGTTAAAAAATAGAACAAAACGTACATTAAACAATGACAATAGACAAAAAACAAAAAAAAGTCAGAGAGACTGCCGGTGAGCCGCAGCTGCAGAACACAGCCACGCCCCCTGATTTAAGAACCAATCACATTGTTCCAGGTGCTGTGGTACTTGTTATCACGTGTAGCTAAACACAGTGAAATTCTTTTTTTGCATACAGTTTGTGACAATCATATTAAGTGTAAGCGTAGACCACACTCAGTCACTCCACAAGAGTCGCCACGCTTTAGACGTCCGTCATGGAGTTACACAACACAGAAACGTACCCATGTAGGAAGAAACTGCAGATGCTGGTTTATACCATAGACACAAAATGCTGCAGTAACTCAGCGGGTCAGGCAGCATCTCTGGAGAAACAGAATAGGTGAAGTTTCAGGTCGGGGTCCTTCATGAGAAACATACCATTTTTGACACCGTGTCCACACCGACCCTTCTGCCCCATCTACACTACACTAATCCCATTAGGATCACATCCTTCTATGCCTTGCCCGTTGAAGTGTCTATCCAAGGTTTCAAGGTTTGTTTATTGTCACATGTACCAATTACGGTACAGTGAAATTCAGATTGCCATACAGTCATACCAATAAAGAGCAACAAGACACACAAATAAATTTTTAACATGAACAACCACCACAGCATCTCCCCCACATTCCTCACTGTGATGGAAGGCAAAAAAAGTTAAATCTTCTTCCCTTCTTTGTCGGGGCACTCGGACCCTCTGTTGTCGGGGCAATCTTGGCTCCCGCAAATGGCGGTCGAACCCTCCGCATCGGGGGATCTCAGCGCCTCGCGCCGGACGATTGGGCTCCCGAGTCGGGGCCGGTCGAACTCCCAAGACTGCGAGCTCCTCGATGAAGAAATCCGCAGAGCGTCGATCCCAGGCAAAGGATCGCAGGCTCCGATGGTAAGTCCACAGCCCCGCGGTGGGGCTCAAAGTGAGTCTCGAGCAAGGCCGCCAGCTCCATGATGTTAGGCCGCAGAGCGACCGGAGATATGATCCGGAAAACAATCACATCTCCGGCAAGGTAAGAGATTGAAAAAAAGTTCCCCCCCCCCCCACACACATAAAACAAACCAGAGAACAACTAAAACATACTCTTAAAATAACAAAACAGAAGATAGGACAGAAAGACTGTTGGCCATGCAGCCATTGCCGGCGCCACCAGCAATGTTTTATATATTTAAATGCCTCTTGAACGTAATAATTGTATCTTATTCCATCATCTCCTCTGGAAGCCAGGCCAGGAAAGGACTGCAATTTCCCTCCTTAAGAAAATTAGTTTTTTTATTATGGCAATAGTCGCCAACTCTGGTTCTAGATTTTTAATTATGGATTATTTATATAACTAAATCCTAAATTGCCATGCTGATATCTGAACAGCTGCTTTGGATCTTTAGTTCAGGGCTTTGGATTATTAGCAAAATCACTTAAGCACCAATCTATTGGTCTGTTGACACTAGGGCAGATATATTTCAGCCTGGTTCTTATTAAACATGAAAAGTTCTGGCACAAATGCATGATTCTCCATAATGCCAAGAAAACCATACACCAGCGAAAGGCAGCAGCAGGAGAGCTGTACACTCTGTTGAAAATCAGGCCGAGAGGATGGAAAAATGAAAAGAAAAACAA
This sequence comes from Rhinoraja longicauda, assembly GCF_053455715.1. Classification (NCBI taxonomy): domain Eukaryota; kingdom Metazoa; phylum Chordata; class Chondrichthyes; order Rajiformes; family Arhynchobatidae; genus Rhinoraja; species Rhinoraja longicauda. Next base: position 910,127 of record NC_135957.1, read on the forward strand.
AAATGTACTTGGCCAGGTGATTATTGCACATGATAAGATGAATTCCTCGTTTATGATCGCTAAGATGTGGGTCAAAGCATTCATGTTATTTGAAACCTGCAGTTTTCCATTAAACCTATTGATCACACATAATTTATGTCCATTTAATTTTTGGGTAAGAGGCAAACCCCCAAAACCGATGGCACAGTGGCACAGCTGGGAAAGCCACTACCTCAAAACGCCAGACACCCAGTTTGATCCAGACCTTGGCTGCCATTTGCGTGGAGTTTGCACATTCTCCCTGCGATCAGGTGGATTTCCTCCGGTACTCTCTGCCCCAGAAGGCAGTGGAGGCCAATTCACTGGATGTTTTCAAGAGAGACTTAGGGCTAATGGAATCAAGGGATGTGGGGAGAAAGCAGGAACGGGGTACTGATTTTGGATGATCAGCCATGATCATATTGAATGGCGGTACTGGCTCGAAGGGCCGAATGGCCTACTCCTGAACCTATTTTCTGTTTCTATCCCGAAGACGCTCGGATTAGTAGGTTAATTGGCTGTAAATTGCCGATAGAGTGTAGAGAGTCGATGAGAAATTGAGATAACAAAGAACAAGTGTGAACGGGTGATTGATGGTCAGCATGGACTCGTTGGGCCAAAGGGACTGTTTCAATGCTGTATCACTACGAACTGAAAAACAAATCCCATCGCCCAGTCACAAGAAAGTCAGCACTGTCTTGGTGAGAACTGTCTGTTGACTTCTAAGCTATCAGATAGATCTTCGCCATCCCAATCAATAGTGCTATCACTGGTAAAACATTTCACAGCCACCCATTCTGATATGCTGCTCCCAAAACTATCCTTTGGGATCTTCAAATTCAAGGTGAAAGTCGGAGCAAACCACAAGTCTGAAGTAGATTTCCTGCAGATAGACACAAAATGCTGGAGTAACTATCTTCTTCGGTATAAACCAGCATCCGCAGTACCTCTCGACACACGTGGATTTCTTGTAAGCTGCCTTCCAGGAGAATAAAGACTGGAGCGACTAGGCTTGTATACACTGGAATTTAGAAGGATGAGAGGAGATCTTATCGAAACGTATAAGATTATTAAGGGGTTGGACACATTAGAGGCAGGAAACATGTTCCCAATGTTGGGGGAGTCCAGAACAAGGGGCCACAGTTTAAGAATAAGGGGTAGGCCATTTAGAACTGAGATAAGGAAAAACCTTTTCAGTCAGAGAGTTGTGAATCTGTGGATTTGGTTGGCAAACCTCCCAGGTTCATCCGAGATAATAGACAATAGACAATAGGTGCAGGAGGAGGCCATTCGACCCTTCAAGCCAGCACCGCCATTCAATGTGATCATGGCTCTTAAGGATAGCGGAGTCAGGGGGTATGGGGAGAAGGCAGGAACGGGGTACTGATTGAGAATGATCAGCCATGATCACATTGAATGGCGGTGCTGGCTCGAAGGGTCGAATGGCCTCCTCCTGCACCTATTGTCTATTGTCTATTATCTCGGATGAACCTGGGAGGTTTGCCAACCAAATTGGCAATGCATCTATTCAGATTCCAATACCATTCTGTCTGAATGCACATTTATCATGATAATCTATCTTAGTGTCCTTAGATAGCATAAAGCCAGCAGCTTTTGCTGAAGGTGCAAACCTCTTAAGTGAAGGAGGGAAAATATCCAATTCATTCATAAGCATTTATACCAAGTTAGATTTTCAGGTGTAATCAGTGATTGCAGTATTACCAAATTACTGGGCCAAATACTCAAAACTGTAAAGCTGCTTAGCATGATCGATGTATTGCAGTATTACACAAAGAACAATTTATAGCGTCTACGCATGGTGTTAGGGTAATTAAAAAAAACTTGCATATTGTAGAGGTTTACGTGTATACTCAGTTTAATATTTAAACGATACAGCTCAACAATTAGAAGAGGGCAAGGTGTGTGTTAATGTGTTGGCTGTGAGGTGAAGACTAGCTCCATCGTCCGCTGCATACCGCCAGCAGACCACCCAGGTCGGCGTTGATTGGTCGGCCCAGATCACGCCAGGTCCTCGCGAGTGCTCGAGCTCGACGAACGATGGTTCGAGACTAAAGTGGCTCGGCCCGCCACATGACCCCCACCCCCAGAACCGGAGTATTAGAGGCAGTTAGGCTGTCGAGTGAGGCGGCCTGATCTTGTTTACGTGTCTCCTGTGTTCGGGGTTGCAGCTGGTTGAGTTGAGGGCGGGTTTGGTCGTGATGGTGGACGCCCTCTGCGGCGGGGCTGTGCCACCTGCACTGGTTGGTCAATGTCCAAGTGTGCCGGCTTAAGACGGTCCACGGAGACAGTCTCGTGCCTGTCGCCCATGTCAATGATGAAAGTCATGGCGTCGTTTTGCAGTACTCTGAAGGTCTCTCGCCAGGCCTTTGCAGTGGTGTACGGTGGGAATCTCGGCGAAGGAAGACGTGCTGGCAGTCCTGGAGGTCGGGTGGGACGTACGTGGTTGTGAGACCGTGTCGGGACGTTGGGACTGGAGAGAGGGTGCCCACCTTCTCATAGAGGCGTGTCAGCATGGTCGTGGGCAGTTCCTGATGTCCATGTGCAGCCGGGATGAGGTCCCCTGGGACCGTGAGCGGGGCACCGTAGACCAGCTTGGCCGAGGAAGTTGCCAGGTCCTCCTTCGGGGCAGTGCTTATGCCAAGCATGACCCACGGCAATTCGTCCATCCAGTCCGGGCCCGTGAGGGATGCCTCATGTGCCGGTGAAAACGTTCCACTAGGCAGTTTGCTTGCAGGTGGTAGGCCGTAGTGTGGTTCAGCTGAGTGCCAAGCAGTTGGGCCATTGCTGACCACAGCTCGGTGGTCTACTGCGCACATCTGTCGGAGATGTCCATCGGCACTCCAAAGAGGGCGATCCAGTGGGCAGATGCACAGGTCGCAGTGGAGGTATCCGAGAGAGGGATGGCTTCTGGTCATCTCGTGAATCTGTCCACAATGGTGAGGTGGGTCACACCTCTGGGTTGGGGCAGCAGTCCAACGATGTCGACGTGGATATGGTCGAAACGCCGGTGTGTCAGTGCGAAGACCTGCTGCGGCGCCTTGATGTGTCACTGAATCACAGAGGTTTGACAGGGGATGCATGCTCTGGCCCAGTTGCCGACCTGTTTGCCCAGCCCGTGCCACATGAACTTGCCTACCATCAGTGCCTTTGTTGTCCGGATGGACTAAGGTCGAGGCCATTCACGTTTGCCAAACCATCTACGGTGAAGGGACCCTCTACCGTGGTGGTTGATGTGGTGGCCGAGGAAGCTGATGGAAGGGAGGCCAAACTGACACTTGGCCAGACCATGCCCGTTGAGCTGCTGGCAGAGCAGCTGGAGGAGTGCGCGGTGATCCTGGCGAGAGTGGCTGGCGACGAGGATGTCGTCGAGATAGATGAACAAGAGGTCCAGCCCGCGGCCCACTGTGTCCATGAGCTGTTGGAAAGCTTGGGCGGCGTTCTTGAAGCCAAAAGGCATGCGCAGGAACTCAAAGAGCCCGAACGGGGTGATGAGGGCCGTCTTGGGGATGGACCAGAATCTGATGGTAGCCACGTACCAGGTCGATCTTGAAAAAAACCTTGGCGCCGTCCAAATTTGACGTGTATTCCTGGATGTGAGGGACAGGGTCTGTTGTGACCTCGCTGAGACAGCGGTAGTCCCCACAGGGTCTCCAGCCCCCAGATGCTTTGGGGACCATGTGAAGCGGGAATGCCCACGGGCTGTCTGATTTCCTCCATCTTGCGGATCTCGTCTTTGGCCAGTTGGAGCTTGTCAGGGGGCAGCCTGCATGCACGTGCATGGAGTGGCGGTCTGGTGATGGGGATATGGTGCTTCACCCCATGCTTGGGGCTGGCCGTTGTGAACTAGGGGGTTGTGGTGTCAGGGAAATCGGCCAAGATCACCGAGCCGAGGTGGGGTGCAGTCAATTCGGTGTGGCGCAAGGCTATCGACTCGAACATCTCAGAATTAACGAGACGTTGTCCTTTCACGTCGACCAGCAGGGAGTGCGCCCGGAGGAAGTCGGCGCCCAGCAACAGTTGTGAGACGTCGGCGATGGTAAAGGTCCACCTGAAGCAACAGGAGTTGAAGTTGAGTGGGATCGTGCAGACCCCGTATGTTCAAATGTTGTTGCTGTTGTCAGTGGTCAGGGGAGGCCCCTTCTTTCCGGTACGAGTGTCGGTGCAAGAGGGGGGCAAAACACTGACCTCCGCTCCCGTGTAGTTTCTTGACGGTGGGAGTGGGCCGAACAAGTCCAGGTGCACGTGCTTGAAACGGGTGTTCGGTACAGAAAGTGCACCCGAAAGGGGTCCTCGTGTGCCTGGAGATCTTAGATTGTTGACACAGTAGATAAGTCTTCGCCCATAATCCAACTTGATGAAAGGCCAGATGAAACGTTCGGAGATTAGTTTTATCCTAGCCTTCTTGCCCGGATGTGATAAGTTGTGCAATACGCTGAAAACTTCTCGACGCATCGTCCGAGGCACAAACGGCCTTGGTTTGCTAGTGGAACTGTCACATACGATGGTTTCTCTCGTGTCACCGATTGGTACATATATCAATTTTAGGGCTGTATACGACCGGTGGTAATGGATAAGATCGGGATCAGTATGCTGCGCGCGACCCATGGCATGAAAATCGATGAGTGTGGCCGCATTCAGAGCGTCCACCTCCAGTCTCGTCCACGACACGGCGTCGGCAACCGCATTTGCTTTTCCTTGAATGTGCCTGATGTCACTGGAGAACTGCAGAACAAAGTCCAAGTGGTGGAATAGCTCCCCACACTTGTACGAGGAGTGTATGTGAGCGGTTGGTGATCCGTATAAATAGTGAAGGGACGGCCTTCCAACAGCTGGCGGCGAGGTACATATCCAAAAGTTCTCGCCCGAACGTACTGTACCTCATCTGAGTGGGCAATAACTTTGCCGAAAAGAATGCCAGTGGTTCCCACCTGCCATTGACTCGCTGCTCCACGACGGTTCCAATGGAGTTGACGGAGACATCAGTGGTGAGCGAAAATAAGGCATTGGGCCTCTGGTGGACCAGCACAGTTGCGTCGATGAGAGTCCTCTTAGCGGTGTTGAAGGCTTGCACTGCATCCTCGGGTAAACACAACGGTCTCTTTGAAGACGATTTGTCCGAACCTTTGAGTAAGTTGGTCAAGGATAATCGGGAACCTGCGGCGTTCGGTAGAAAGCGGTGGTAGAAATTCATCATCCCCAAAAATCGCCATAATTGGCTTAACGAATTTGGCACTGGGTAGTTTTGGATTTCCTGCACGTTTGCTTCGCCGGGCAGGATGCCGTTCTCCGTCACGCAATGCCCGAGGAAAGTGAGTTTGCAAGCGCCAAACACGCATTTGTTCTTCTTAATGACACTGCCATATTCATCGAGACGCTGGTACAGTAATCCGAGGTGTTTCTTGTGTTTGTCTTCGCTGGAGCTCGCTACCAACACGTTTTCGATGCATGCGTTGACAAAATCGAGGCCGGAGAGTACGTGGTCCATGAAACAATGGAACAATTGTGCTGCGTTCTGTAAACCAAACGCATCCGTAGAAATTCGAACTTCCCGAACGGAGTGACCAGGGCTGTCTTGCGAATATCGCCAGGCTCGACCGGAATTTGATAATACGCGCGCACAAGATCGATGTTTGCAACCATCCACTTACCCTGTAGGCTTGCAGAGAAATCCTGCAAATGTGCAACGCTGTATCGATCTGGAATAGTGGCACTGTTTAGTGAATGGTAGTCGCCGGAGGGTCGCCAATCTCCAGGAGACTTCTTCAGGACCATGTGAAGAGGTGATGGCCAGCAGCTCTTAGACCTGCTGATGATCCTGAGCTCCAACATATGGTCAAATTTGGCCTTTGCGACTTTGAGGCTATCTAAGGGTAACCTTGGGGTTGTTATTGAGCTCTTGTGGCTGGCTCCCTGGGTTCCTTTGACCCTGTGACAGAACTCCGTACCGGAGTTGACAAGGCATGCGGGATTCATCCATCCGCATCACATGGCCTGTCCATGGAAGCTGGGCCTAGAACATCATTGCTTCGATGCTCGTGAAGCCAACCAGTCCGACACTTCCAATTTGGTCTCTCCGTCTTGCCAGAGAATGCCCATGATGGACCGCAGAGAGCGCGTGTGGAATTTCTCAAGCAGGCTGATGTGTTTCGTGTACAAGGTCCATGTTGCACATCCACATAGCAAGCTGGAGAGTACCACAGCTTTGTAGACTTTCAGCCGAGTGGTAGCTTGATGTTGTGGTGGTTTAACACTCATGCTCGGAGTCAACCAATTGCTGGGCCGGCCTTGCTGCTTCTGGTCGATATTTCCTCGTGCAGTGACCCCTCAGGAGATATCATGCTGCCCAAGTACCTGAAAGCATCAACTGTTTTCAGCTGCGTGTTGACAATATGTACACTTGATGGTGGTGCTGAAGAGCCTGGGACTGGTTGGTGGAGGACTTCCGTCTCACTAAGACTGATATTAAGACCAAGCAGTTATGCTGCTTCTGCAACTCTGGACACGATAAATTGGAGGTCATATTCCTTGTGCCACAAGGGAGCAATCACCCGCAAAGAGCGCTTCGGTGATGAGGCATTCAAGAGTTTTGGTCTTGCCGTTCAGTCGGCGTATATCAAAGAGAGAGCCATCCAGTCGGTATTTGAAGAAGACACCGTGATCTAGATTTTGGAGGGCATGATGCAGTAAGCACCTGAAAAAGTGGTTGAACAGTACTGGGGAGAGAACGCAACCCTGTTTGACTCCATTGGAGACGGAGTACTGTCACGAAAAGACGACAAGACTATTTGTCCACAGTATAAAACTAATTGCTGCCTTTTTTAACATTGTGTCCAATTTTCCTTTTCCACTGGCAGGCAATTTGGAGATAAATTGTGTTGACGGGATTGCTAATAACAATTCGAACCCCATTTCAAAATATGTGGTAGCACGAGAATATAGCACGAGAATATAGAGTGGAATGCCGGAGATACAATTGTGATAACTTTACACATAGCGAATACATTCAACTTCTGGTCATCTATGCACATTTACGTTTATTCAATCATAATCTTAATCACAGTAATACTTTATTAACCAAGTATGTTTTGCAACATACGAGGAATTTGTTTTGCCATACAGTCATACCAATAGAAAGCAACAGAACACACAAAATACATTTTTACATGAACTCCTCCACAGTGACTCCTCCACATTCCTCACTGTGATGGAAGGTGAAAAAAAGTTCAATGTCTTCCCTTCTTTGTTCTCCAGCGGTCAGCCTTCCGTTTAAGAAGCGATCTTGACTCCCGTAGCCGGCGGTCGGGCCCTCCGCATCGGGGCGATCAAGCTCCTCCATCGGGGGGGGGGGGAATCTCAGCTCCCCCATGGTAGGCGAACTGACCCCGGCTCGAGGCTAGTCAAACCTTCTGCGACTTTGGAGCTTCCCGACATCGGTCTCTCCCCGAGACTGTGAGCTCCTCAGTGTTGAAATCCACAGGCCGCAGTTGGGAGCGTCGATCCCAAGCAAGGGATCGCAGGCTCTGATGGTAATCCACAGCCCCGGTAGGGCTCAAAGTCAGTCTCGAGCAAGGCCGCCAGCTCCAAGATGTTAGGCCGTAGAGCGACCGGAGATACAATCCTGAAAACAATCGCCTCTCCGGCAAGGTAAGAGATTGAAAAAAAGGTTCCCTCGACCCCCTCCCCCACAAAACAAACCAGAGAAAGTTAACACAATCTTTTTGAACACACTAAAAATAACAAAAAGACGAAAAGACAGACAGACCATTGGCGAGGCTGCTATCGCTGAAGGCTCCACACAATGGTCTACAGTTTGGAAATAATTTTCCTCTTATAATTGCTTGAACTTAATTGAAACACTAAATTTTACTTACTATTTTCAAAATCACAAGTCTTTATCATTTCAAAATAGTTCTGTCAAATTTCAATTGCTGCATTATACATCAAGTGGAATTAGTGGTAATTATGTGCAATTATTCAGGTCTTTCGTGAAAGGCTAAATTGTATTGGTGAATTTCTTTCTAAAAGCCAATGTATTCACCTGCAGAACAAATATTTCTTTCAACCAATATCAATCTCAGGGCACTCAAAAGTTTTGGAAATTGATATTTGTAATGGATATTTCAATAACGTTTCATTTGTGACTGCAAACCTTAAACATTTGCAAGTCCAAATTGTGAAGGCAATTTTCCTATAATTTATACACAATCAAAAATAAAACATCATGCTTCAAAAAAAGTGCTCCCTTGTTCAAAATAATTTATAAATGTAACTCAAGGTTTTAATCCAAACAACAAAACTGGACTGCAATTCTGGTCTGGCATTTTATCATTAAAAAAACACTACTTTCATTGTAGCGGTCACAATAACCTCAGACTTAAAGCATCTCGTCTTTAGACGTTGAGCAATCTTCCTAGCCCGCCTATAAAGTGTAACTATTTTACTATTGTTTCCTGCTACACGAAAGAATTAGTATGAAAAAATACTGCAGATGCTGGTTTAAATTGAAGGGAGACACAAAATGCTGGAGTAACTCAGCAGGTCAGGCAGCATCTCGGGAGAGGAGGAATGGGTGATGTTTCGGGTCGAGACCCTTCTTCAGAATTACCCCTACCTTCTGCCAACCAGCCACCTCATAATTTTTTTCTATACGGGTTCCTACCTATAATTTTGATTTACTAAATAAAAATAAAACAAAACGGGAATGACGGTTTGCAAACTTTTTCAACATGCAAAAAAATACCCATGCTAACCTGAAAATACACAAAGGAACCTGAATTAGCACATTAAACCCCTGCAAGACTCAAAGTTATCAAAGCAGCTAGTAAAATGTGTTGGGATTTAAACAAAGAACATGCATTTCAATAGCACCTTTCATGACTTTACAATGTGCTTTACAGCCTACAAAAGAGCTTTGAAGTGAAATTCCCCTAATCATTCAGAAAAAGGTACAGAAAATTTATAAGTTCTCATAAACAGCAATGAGAAAAGCTGCAGGACCAACTTTAGTTTACAAGCTCAGCATGAATCAACAGGCCAAGTAATGGAAACTCATAATGGCCCAGATGGGTACCTGATGACTGGAGCAGACAAGGTGGGTGGAAAGTGGCTTGATGAGGAGTGAGGGAATTACCCAGGCGGTATGTAATAACTGCATGACTATAATTCAACAAAGGACATAGAGACATGGAAACATAGATGCAGGAATAGGCCATTTGGCCCTTCGAGCCAGCACTGACATTCAATATGATCACGGCTGATCATCTAAAATCAGTGCCCCATTCCTGCTTTTTCCCCATATCCCTTGATTCCTTAGAATGAATGAATTTAGGTAGTGATGGGGGAGGACGGGGAAAGAGAGAATGGAGCATCAGAATATACTTGCAGAGAACATTACAAAAATGACTAAAAACATGTGAAGAGAAAATGCTTAGAGTCGGTACTCTGGCAACGATTGTTAAGAAACATTTAGAAAGGTACATGGATAGGACAGGGGGTTTCGAGGGATACGGGCCAAACGCAGGGAGGTGGGACTAGTGTAAATGGGACACATTGGCCAGTGTGGGCAAGTTGGGCCGAAGGGCCTGTTTCCACGCTAAAAGATTCTATGACTCTCTGAACTCTCTGACTCTAAGACAAACATAGGTCAGAAATGGAAAAAAAAAATTGGAATAATGAAATGACAGAACCAATAAATTTAGCTTAGTTTAGAGAGAAAGCACAGAAACAGGACCCTCGGCCCACTGAGTCCACGCTGTCCATCGATCACCCGTTCACACTAGTTCTATGTTATTCCACTTTCTCGTCAATTTCTTGCACACTAGGGGCAATTTTACAGATCTGTGTTTCTAGAGAGAGACAGGAACCGAAGGAAATCAATATTAGTATAATAAGTAGTGCCAGAGAAATTAATGGGCCAAAAAGGCAGGAAAATCCCCAGGGCCTGATAATCTACACTCTAGAGTACGACAGGAAACGACCCCAGAATGAGTATGTGCATTTGCGGTCATCTTCCACAATTCCATTGCTTCTGGAGCAGTTTGTTTGAATCAAGGGGTGACCCCACTATTTATTTTTAAAAAGCAGGAAACGATACGGCAGACTTGTAAGTCCAACATAAGTAATGGGGAAAATGTTAACGTTAATTATTTAAAAAACAGAAACAGGCCTTTACCCCACGAAGTCGGTGTTGACAAGCAAGCATCCATTAACTCTAATCCTACGTTAATCCCATTTTAATGTTATCTCCACATATTCATTAACCACCCCCACCTCCTCTGAAGATACCACTACTCAGCTCCAAGGGGCAATTTACAGTAGCAAGGTAACCTACCAACCCCGCAGAGTCGATGGGCCAAACTGCCTAATTCTGGACCAATGTCTTATGAACATCTTTGGGACCACCATCAGAATACCCAAAGGGAACCCATGTGGCCACAAGGGGAATGTGTAAACACCACACACACAGCACCCAAAGTTTGTAATGCAACCAGATCCATGATGTTCTGAGGTAGAGGTCGACAAGCTGAAGATGACAAAACAGTGTCAGATAACGAGAGACTCTTTTGCCTCCTTGTCTCCTTTTAGCCTACTTTTCATCTCTAGTCTTTGTCCACCCATCTCCCAATCAAAACTCCCCTCACCTATATCCACCAATCACTTGCCAGGCTATGCCCTGCCCCTACTATTTTTCAGCTTTCTCCCCCCCACTACAATCAGTATGAAGGGTCCCCACCTGAAAAATCACCTCTCCATTTCCTTCAGAGATGCTGCCTGACCTGACCCTCTGAGTTACTCCAATACTGGTTCTGGAACTCCTGCTACTGGGAACATCTTCAGAATGTTCTGTTAAAATTTTATAGGTTTCTCTGAAATTCCTTCTCATTCTTCTCAACTTCATGGAACATAGACCTGAGCGACCAAATGAGGTCAATAGTGATAAGACCCCCGAACTTAAATGGCCAGTATCTGAGGGTCTTTAAAAAAGTGACGGGCGTAAAGCAGTGGCGCAGCAGTAGAGTTGCTGTCTTACAGAGCCACAGACCCGGGTTCAATCCTGACTACGGGTGCTGTCTGTACGGAGTTTGTACGTTTTCCCCGTGACCTGTGAGGATTTTCTCCAGTTTCCTCCCACATGTGTGTGTAGGATTGCTGGTCGGCGCGGACTCGGTGGTCCGAAGGGCCTGTTTTCCGTGCTGTCTCTCCAAACTGAACCAATTTAGTAGAAATCGTTTAGAAATTGCCCAGGATATTCCCTAGGACATTGAGGGAAGTTAGTGCAGAAATAGCAGGGGCTATGACGGAAATATTTCAAACGTCATTAGAAACAGGGATGGTGCCGGAAGATTGGCGCATTGCGCATGTTGTGCCTTTGTTTAAAAAAGGTTCTAAAAGTAAACCTAGCAATTATAGACCTATTAGTTTGACGTCTGTGGTGGGAAAATTAATGGAAAAGATACTTAGGGACAATATATATAATTATTTGGATAATCAAGGCCTGATTAGAAACAGTCAACATGGATTTGTGCCTGGAAGGTCATGTTTGACTAATCTTCTTGAATTTTTTGAAGAGGTTACCAGGGAAATTGATAAGGGCAAGGCTGTGGATGTTGTCTATATGGACTTCAGTAAGGCATTTGACAAGGTTCCACATGGAAGGTTGATTAAGAAGGTTAAATCGTTGGGTATTAATAGTGAGGTTGCAAGATGGATTCAACAATGGCTGAATGGGAGATACCAGAGGGTAACGGTTGACAATTGTATGTCAGGTTGGAGGCCAGTGTCTAGTGGAGTGCCCCAAGGATCTGTGTTGGGTCCACTGTTGTTTGTCATTTACATTAATGATCTGGATGATGGTGTGGCAAATTGGATTAGTAAATATGCAGATGATACTAAGATAGGTGGAGTAGTTGATAGTGAGGTAGATTTTCAAAGTCTACAGAGAGACTTGGGCCTTTTGGAAGGGTGGGCTGAAAGATGGCAGATGGAGTTTAATGCTGATAAGTGTGAGGTGCTGCATTTTGGTAGGACAAATCAAAATAGGACGTACAGGGTAAATGGTAGGGAATTGAGGAATGCAGTGGAACAGAGGGATCTGGGAATAACTGTGCATTGTTCCCTGAAGGTGGAATCTCATGTGGATAGGGTGGTGAAGAAGGCGTTTGGTATGCTTGCCTTTATAAATCAGAGCATCGAGTATAGAAGTTGGGATGTAATGTTGAAATTGTACAGGGCATTGGTGAGGCCAAATCTGGAGTATGGTGTGCAGTTCTGGTCGCCAAATTATAGGAAGGATGTCGACAAAATGGAGAGGGTACAGAGGAGATTTACTAGAATGTTGCCTGGGTTTCAGCACTTAGGCTACAGAGAGAGGTTGAACAGGTTGGGTCTTTATTCTTTGGAGCGTAGAAGGTTGAGGGGGGACTTGATAGAGGTTTTTAAAATTTTGAGAGGGACGGACAGAGTTGACGTGGGTAGGCTTTTCCCTTTGAGAGTGGGGAAGATTCCAACAAGGGGACATAGCTTCAGAATTGAGGGACAAAGGTTTAGGGGTAACATGAGGGGGAACTTCTTTACTCAGAGGGTTGTGGCTGTATGGAATGGGCTTCCGGTGGAAGTGGTGGAGGCTGGCTCGATTTTATTATTTAAGAGTAAATTGGATAGGTATATGGATAGGAGGGGATTGGAGGGTTATGGTCTGAGTGCAGGTAGATGAGACTAGGTCAGGGAGAATGGTCGGCGTGGACTGGTAGGGCCGGACAGGCCTGTTTCCATGCTGTAGTTGTTATATGTTGTTATATGTTATATGTTATATGTTATATGAATGTTGCAGAAGAATGGAAAACTAAACACCCCTTCTCAAACAAAGAAAAACACAGAAAGCATAAAGATATAGTCCAGTTAGCCCAACATCTGCAACTGAAAAAATGTTGGAATCAATTATTAAAGAAAGTAGCAAGTGGACATTTATCCAATCAAAACATAATTAAACACAGCCAACATGATTTTATGAAAGGGAAATAGTGTCTGACAAATTTATTAGAGTTATTTAAACAGCAATGTGGATAAAGGTGATCCAGCAGATGTAGTGTAATTGGATTTCAAAAAAGCATTCAGTAAAATCCACATAAAAACCTTACTGCAGAAGAGCTGCGGGTGATAAATGAGCATGGATAGCGGGCTAGCTATCTGACATATAGTCGAGCTAAATGGTTCATTTACTAACTCATGGTCTTTAACTGGTGGGGAACCGTTGAAATTAGTGGTGGGGCCACCACTGTTAACAGTCTTCATTAATGACTCAAATGAAGGGACCAAATTGCATTGTCGGGAAATTTCCTGACAAGAGCAAGGGAAAGGAATAAAGGGGCAACATACAGACACTGGTTAGGCGAGTGTGCCAAATTAACAGATATCAAGGGCTGGAGGGGTAAAACAGCAGCCACGCCCATGCTGCCAAAGATACCCATCTCAACTAGTTCCATTTGCACACACTGCACCCATATCCTTTTGAACATTTCCTACCCATGTACTTGTCCACATGACTTGGCACACCCTGGGTGCACACTTTGAGACAAAGTGTGGACAAGGTGACCCTTCCCTTGTGTTCTGACTGCCAAGGCCAGCGGAATCTTCCGATTGCTAACCATTCTAACCTTCAGTATGACTTTATGTCCTGGGCATTGCCAGACATAATTGGGTCCAACTGCATTTGAGTGCAGGATGGAGATTAGTCGTGGTTGATGAAGTCAGTGAGTTCTGCATGGGTGCAGGAGGTAGCACCGATGCAGTCGTCAATGTAGCAGAGGTAGAGTTCGGGGATAGGGCCAGTGTACGCCTGGAACAGGGAACGTTCAATGTACCCTACAAAGAGCCAGGCATAGCTAGGCCCCATGCGAGTGCCTTGGATTTGGAGGAAGTGTGAGGAGTCGAAGGAGTAGTTGTTGAAGGTCTGCCAGCTCTGCTAGGCAGAGAGTATTAGTAGACGGAAATTGTCTGGTTCTGTAGTCGAGGAAGAAACGGACGGCTTTAAGACCTACCTGGTCTTGAGGATGGAGGTGTAGAGTGACTGGGCATCCACAGTAAAGATGAGGGAGTGGGGGTCTGGAAAACGGTAGTCATTGAAGAGACGAAGAGCGTGTGAGGTGTCTTGGACAATGTTTATGTGGTTTATGGGTATTGGTCACTGGAAGATTTCTCCCACCCACCTGTAACTCTCCCCTCTACTTTCAGTCTGAAGAAGGGTCCCAACCCGAAACGTCACCCATCCTTTTACTCCAGAGATGGTGCCTGACCCGCTGCGTTACTCCAGCACTTCTTTGGCAACTCTGTTTCCTCAGGTTACCACAACCATGAAGTATGGTTCAGTCCAAAAAGCGATCGGAATAGCCCAGCAGTATGAAAAAAGGGTGGGGGACAGATAATAAGAAATGCAGTGGGTCTTGCAAACTTCAGGTTTCATCTGCCCTTCAATAGAAAAAAAATCAAGCCAGTTCCTTAACCTACACTTCCAACTCATCAGCACATTCTTATCTCCCCAAAAAATCAATTGATTTCAACCTCAAATATTGAGATAATTATAAATATTGGCATCCTTGAACAACAACTCAGTTTTCTGACACGGCTCAGATGGAATCAACTACAGGCATTTTTGCCACAGACATCTCAAAGTCAGGTGTGAGAAAAGTCATTTGGCTCGGGTTGGCTTTGGATTGTCAATGATATGGTTGGGTTGGATTTTAATTCCAACTATGAGAATCAAAGTCTGAAGGGTTCCAAATCAAAATGTCACCCATCAATAATGTCCTCCAGAGATGCTGCCTGGCCCGCTGAGTTACTCCAGCTGTGTTTTACTTGAGATTCCCAGCATCTGGAGTTCCTTGTCTCTTAATTCAAACCTTATGCAGAATTATGCCTTCAAATTGCTGTCATGACAGGTAACCCTTGACATTGTGCTAGGTAGAAAATTATATTACATTGATCAAGCCTTAGTGGAGGAAAAAGCTATATAAATACAGGTCCACCACTGATTTTCTGGCAAATGGTGGACCGGCACCTCCTTTAATCCCAACAGAATTGTGAAAGTGGCCGGAGCCGGCAGATCCGTTCCCATAGCCGACTTCCGAGGCTGATACCTTGGCTCCTCAGCTGCCTAAGCGCACCGTTCCAGTACCGTTCAACTCCTCTCGGAGGCCATGGCCTCTGTTGATCGGGCAAAACGGATAATCCAGCAAGGTTCTGGAACCAAGGGTGACGGAAAATCGGTGGTGGACCTGTAATGAGAAATCTGGAGGGAAACAATTCAAGGAAGAGTGCTCCCGTGACTTTTTAGACAATAGACAATAGACAATAGGTGCAGGAGTAGGCCATTCAGCCCTTCGAGCCAGCACCGCCATTCAATGCGATCATGGCTGATCACTCTCAATCAGTACCCCGTTCCTGCCTTCTCCCCATACCCCCTCACTCCGCTATCCTTAAGAGCTCTATCCAGCTCTCTCTTGAAAGCATCCAACGAACTGGCCTCCACTGCCCTCTGAGGCAGAGAATTCCACACCTTCACCACTCTCTGACTGAAAAAGTTCTTCCTCATCTCCGTTCTAAATGGCCTACCCCTTATTCTCAAACTGTGGCCCCTTGTTCTGGACTCCCCCAACATTGGGAACATGTTATCTGCCTCTAATGTGTCCAATCCCCTAATTATCTTATATGTTTCAATAAGATCCCCCCTCATCCTTCTAAATTCCAGTGTATACAAGCCCAATCGCTCCAGCCTTTCAACATACGACAGTCCCGCCATTCCGGGAATTAACCTAGTGAACCTACGCTGCACGCCCTCCATAGCAAGAACATCCTTCCTCAAATTTGGAGACCAAAACTGCACACAGTACTCCAGGTGCGGTCTCACCAGGGCCCGGTACAACTGTAGAAGGACCTCTTTGCTCCTATACTCAACTCCTCTTGTTACGAAGGCCAACATTCCATTGGCTTTCTTCACTGCCTGCTGAACCTGCATGCTTCCTTTCATTGACTGATGCACTAGGACACCCAGATCTCGTTGAACTCCCCCTCCTCCTAACTTGACACCATTCAGATAATAATCTGCCTTTCTATTCTTACTTCCAAAGTGAATAACCTCACACTTATCTACATTAAACTGCATCTGCCATGTATCCGCCCACTCACACAACCTGTCCAAGTCACCCTGCAGCCTTATTGCATCTTCCTCACAATTCACACTACCCCCCAACTTAGTATCATCTGCAAATTTGCTAATGGTACTTTTAATCCCTTCGTCTAAGTCATTAATGTATATCGTAAATAGCTGGGGTCCCAGCACCGAACCTTGCGGTACCCCACTGGTCACTGCCTGCCATTCCGAAAGGGACCCATTTATCCCCACTCTTTGCTTTCTGTCTGTCAACCAATTTTCTATCCATGTCAGTACCCTACCCCCAATACCATGTGCCCTAATTTTGCCCACTAATCTCCTATGTGGGACCTTGTCGAAGGCTTTCTGAAAGTCGAGGTACACCACATCCACTGACTCTCCCTTGTCAATTTTCCTAGTTACATCCTCAAAAAATTCCAGTAGATTTGTCAAGCATGATTTCCCCTTCGTAAATCCATGCTGACTCGGAATGATCCCGTTACTGCTATCCAAATGCTCAGCAATTTCGTCTTTTATAATTGACTCCAGCATCTTCCCCACCACTGATGTCAGACTAACTGGTCTATAATTACCCGTTTTCTCTCTCCCTCCTTTCTTAAAAAGTGGGATAACATTTGCTATCCTCCAATCCACAGGAACTGATCCTGAATCTATAGAACATTGAAAAATGATCTCCAATGCTTCCACTATTTCTAGAGCCACCTCCTTAAGTACTCTGGGATGCAGACCATCAGGCCCTGGGGATTTATCAGCCTTCAGTCCCATCAGTCTACCCAAAACCATTTCCTGCCTAATGTGGATTTCCTTCAGTTCCTCCATCACCCTAGGTTCTCCGGCCCCTAGAACATTTTTCCCTCTTGTTCTTTAGGTAGCAGAAGCTGCAGAGGACGGCAATGTTGTCTAAGTGCACAATCATGAAATTTGTGCAGCCAACATTTAATTTTCGAACGATGCTCAAATTTGAGGTGTTTTATACAATTACATTTAACCTGCAAAGCTGGCCATTAATGAACATCTGTGATTCCGAGCCATATCTGAATACACTCAAGCCGGTTTTAAAATTGAAAAATGTATTAAGTAATTGGAAAGAACACTGCAAGTACATGTCAAATACAGACTTATATTTTCCAATCTTCTGTATAGAGTTTTAGTTGGACACTCTCAGGATAGGAAAGTGGTGGTTTCCTGATTTAAAAAAAAGTCTTCCAGTTACTCACACGAAGGACATCCAACAATCTCATAAATTACTACTTAAGCTTGAAGTTGAACATCCTTCAAAAATATTCTTTGTGGGGAAAGTGTCACTTTCAAAGTCAAAGGGTAGCACATTGAAGATACACAAATATTTTTGCACAGACGAAGATTGAGAAACCTACAATTGGAACAATGTTGCTCCAAGGACTTAGTTTCACTTCCACTGCTGATTACTACCATCTGCTGCAATGATATTTTTCACCATTCATGATCCATTTCCCCATACTCCACAATTGCTGGCATACACAATGGGTCATTTTCCAACCAACAATAAGCCTTGGCCACAGGCAGAAAATAAAGTCACAACATCAAGAATCTCACGGGAACTAAAATCAGAATTAAAGGACGTTCTTTTAGGAAGGAGATAAGTCGAAATTTATTGAGATAGAGGAAGGTGAATCTGTGGAATTCGTTGCCGCAGAAGCCAGTGGAGCCCAAGTCATTGGATATTTTTAAGGCAGAGATACATAGATTCTTGATTAGTACGGGTTTCAGAAGTTATGGGGTGAAGGCAGGAGAATGGGGTTAAGAGGGAGAGATAAATCAGCCATGATTGAATGGTGGAGTAGACTTGATGGGCCGAATGGCCTAATTCTACTCCTATCCCTTCTGACATTATGACCTTATAGAACCTTAAGTGCATACTTCTCCAAACGATTTTGCAGACCCCAATTTTAAGTCAAAGTTCTTTGGGGTGCATAGTGGGTGAGAATGCAAGGGTGTCAAGTTTGTGCAACCTTGCCAGCATGAGATTTCGACTGTTTTAAACCCTTGGCTTTACTGGCATCTGCACATATCCACTGGGATTATTGCTCCTGAAGGAATACTGGAAGCCAGGGAGTTGCTGCACATTGTGCTGGATTGTAATTTGCTTTGCATAATAGAGCTGCAATGTGAATCAATGTCGACCCGAAGCGTCACTTATTCCTTTCCTCCCGAGATGCCGCCTGACCCGCTGAGTTACTCCAGCATTTTGTGTCTATCTTCAATGTGAATCTGAAGTCAGGATTTGACCATCTGGAGTCACCCCTAATGGCATAACAATTTGTGAGATCCTTTCCAAATACAACGAAACATGAATAATAATGGAAATACTCAACTGGCTATGGAGCATCCATGAAGAGAGGAACAGCATTGAAGATTCAGATCAATGATCTGTCATTGTCAAAGTGTTAAACATCACAGAAATGGCTCTTTGGCCCGACACACCCATACCGACTGTCAAGTACCTATTCATGAGAAAAATAAGGACAGAGACCTGATACATCACCTCTCGCCTTCTACAAATTCTGCCGAATAGAAGCATAGAAAATAGGTGCAGGAGTAAGCCATTCGTCCCATCAAGCCATTTGATATGATCATGGCTGATCATCCAAAATCAGTACCCCGTTCCTGCTTTCTCCCCATATCCCTTGATGACGATTTCACCGACCCCCGACGGCTGGCAGCCCGTGCGCACGTGCTGTGGCAGGCCAAACAGCAGGGTGGAGCCACCATCAGCCGGGTGGCGGCGGTGCCTCCCAGCATCCACATAAGGAGCGGCAGTGACGTCGGCCACAAACAGCGTCGGCAAGGACAAGTGGTGCTACTACCACCAAAGGTGGGGCTCCGAGGCCCGTCGATGCCGACCGCCCTGAACGCATCCGGGAAATGCCTCGGCCGGCCGTCAGTAGCGGCCAGCCAAACACATCACCTCCTCTACACATGGGATCGTCATTCGGGGCAGCATTTTCTTGTTGACACGGGAGCAGAGGTCAGTGTTTTGCCCCCCTCGGGCACCGACGCTCGTTCCGGAAAGAAGGGGCCTCCTCCAACCGCTGCCAACAGCAGCAATATCAGAACATACGGGGTCCACACGATCCAACTCAACTTCAACTCCTGTCGCTTCAGGTGGACCTTTACCATCGCCGACGTCTCACAACCCCTGCTGGGCGCCGACTTCTTCTGGGCGCACTCCCTGCTGGTCGACGTGAAAGGACGTCTCGTTAATTCGTTAAGGACGTAGATGAAAAGGCTAGGCCGCGATCCACCATGTCCATCGGGTGGTGGAAAGCCTGCGCGGCGTTCTTAAGGCCAAAAGGCATGTGGAGAAACTCAAATAGCCCAAAAGGAGTGATAATGGCCGTCTTGGGCAAGTCGTCCGGGTGTACAGGAACCTGATGATAGCCCAGGTCGACTTTGGAAAAAATGTAGCGCTGGCTGATAGGTGGTAAAGTCCTAAATGTGTGGAATAGGGTACTGGTCCGCAGTCGTGGCGTCATTAGGGCGTCGGTAACCTGCACAAGGCCTCCAGCCTCCGGACGCCTTGGGAACCATGTGTAATGGAGACTCCCACGTGCTGTCAGAGAGCTGTACAATTCCCATGGCCTCCATCTGGCGGAACTCCATCTTAACAATACGGAGCTTGTCGGGGGGAAGCCTGGGTGCACATGTGTGGAGCGGCGGTCCTGAGGTGAGGATATGATGCACTACTCCGTGCTTGGGGCCGGCCGATCGAAATTGGGGGGTCCACCAACAGGGATTGTGCCCGGAGGAAATTGGCGCCCAGCAAGGGCTGGGAGATGTTGGCAACGGTAAAAGCCAAGGTAAAATGACAGGAGCCAAAAATAAGCGGGACCGTGCGAACCCCATACCAGATGGCGCTGCCATTTACCGCGGTCAGAGAGGGCCCGCACATACCGGAACGAATGTCGACCCCCAATGGGGGCAAAAAAGCTAACCTCCGCCCCTATGTCAACGAGGAACCGGTGTCCCGAATGTCGGTCCCAAGCCTAGAAGCTGTTTTTCTGGTCGGTGGCCGCAGCGACTACTGGCGGCCGGCCTGGGCGTTTCCCAGAGTACGAGCAGGGCGGGCGCCAGTAGTCGCTGCCCACTGACCAGCCACAGCCCGTCGGCACGCCCCGCTAGTGCCAGGCGGTCATCAAACTTCGCCCCAGAGAGGAGCAGGCGGATGTCGTCCGGCAACTGCTGCAGGAACGCGTATTCAAAGAGCAAGCAGGGCTGGTGGCCGTCCATGAGCGTGAGCATCTCGCTCATGAGGGCCGATGGCTTCCGTTCACCGAGCCCGCTCATGTTGAGGATCTGCGTCACTCTCTCCATGCGGCTGAGCCCGAAGGTGCGGAGAAGCAGCACCTTGAGGCCTTGATAGTTACCGGCGGCCAGCGGATCCCGCGGATGTGAAATTGTGCCTCTGCCTGCTGAAACCACACCTGCGGCTGAGAGATCCAGAAGGTCGGTAGCTTCAGGGCGACTGAGTTCAGTTGGGTCTGGTCGGCCAGAGCGGCGGGTTGAGCGCTGGCATTGTGGTCCACAATGCCTAGTTTGGAGCGTCGGGGTCACCAAATGTGGCAGGACTCAGAACAGTCCAGCCAGGATGAGACGAGACGCTAAGTTGGTCCGGTCAGTAAATCTTTATTTACACGAGAAACCACGAACAGCAAACACCAAAGTTCTCTCTCTCTCAACAACCGCCCAAAAACCCGTGACTCACACACACACTCAGTCACAAGACGCTGCCAGTGGAATGCCGAGGGTTCACTCAGGAAGTGGCCTAACCATCAGGTGACACTACAAAAGACCCACATCAACCTGGCCACGCTCTTATTTCACACCTACCACCAGGAAGAAGGTACAGGAGTCTGAAAATCGTGACCTCCACATTCAAGAACTCTTCTTCCCAACAACCATCATGCTTTACACAACACTAATCAACACTAATCTCAACTATGAACTTCTAGTGACGGTCTTTGGTTGTATTAAGAACGTTGTGGGGTTTTTTGCCCGAGTATTATGATTATAGATTTATTGAATTTTCGTTTAATATAAATTATCTCTGTATATTATGTTTGCAAGTCTGTTATGCTGTTGCATGTAAGAATTATTGTTCCGCTGTCAGTACATATGACAATTA
This sequence comes from Rhinoraja longicauda, assembly GCF_053455715.1. NCBI lineage: Eukaryota > Metazoa > Chordata > Chondrichthyes > Rajiformes > Arhynchobatidae > Rhinoraja > Rhinoraja longicauda. Next base: position 931,495 of record NC_135957.1, read on the forward strand.
AACACTCTAGACTTCACTCTTCAGAATCCACAGCACATTGTTTTTCACTACAGCACCTCTGTAGATTTGTGATTATTTTGTCTGCTCTTCCCTGTCCTTATTTACCTTCCACCGTTTGAATCTAATCCAGGCATGATTACTCTCATTAACCACCCTTCACCTTCCTCCCCAAGGGTGCACTAATAATACCTATTCACCTAGATTATCATGGTCCCGGCCAATTATACGCATTCCCTCATTCTTCTCACCTCCTCCCCCCTTGTCCTCTTCTTTGTCTCAGTTTCTCAGCTTTGTTAAACGATAATTGAACCAGGAATATTAACTCTGCTTCTCTCCCCACAGGTGCTGCCTGGACTGCTGTGTATCTTCCAGCATTTTCTGTTTTCGTTCAGATATCCAGCAGCTACAGTATAGCAGCTTCAGACTCTGGGTCTGAAGAAAGGTCCTGACCCAAAATGTCACCTGTCCATGTTCTCCGGGGTTGCTGACTGACCCACTGAGTTACTCCAGCACTTTGTGCTTTTTTTGTTTGTAAACCAGCATCTGCAGTTCCTTTTTTCACTACATTTTGAGTTGCAGCATATTGTTAGATTCCCTGGAATCTTTCTCCTGATCTTCTTCCAAACAATCCAGGGCACGCCTGCGAAGATGGCAGAAGAGGCTTTGTTTTTATGAGTCATCTGAAACCTGCAGCTCCTATAACTGCTTTTAATCATTCAGACACAGGATGTGGACGTTGCTGGCAAGGTCAGTATATATTATCCATCCCAACTGTCTCCAGAACTGCTTGGGAAGGCTATTTTGGAGGACTGATAGAATAAACCACACTATTGGGTGTGGATAGATACAAAATGCTGGAGTAACACATTGGGATAGGCAGCATCTCTGGATAGAAGGAATAGGTGACGTTTCGGGACGAGCCCCTTCTTCAACACCAGTATTTTGTGTCTATCTTCGGTGTAAACCAGCGTCTGCAGTTCCAACCACCATCTGCAGTTCCTTCCGACACATTGGGTGTGGAGTCAGATTTAGGCCTTAATCTGGTTAATGATCTTTTAACAAAGTTGAAGGTAGACACAAAATGCTGGAGTAACTCAGCGGGTCAGGCAGCAGCTCTGGAGAGAGGGAATGGTGACGTTTCGGGTCGAGACCCTTCTTCAGTGTAGGATTTTGCTCTCAACTTTTTGGAATGATGTTAAATCTGCAAATCTTTGATTTGGAGGCATGAGCTGAAAGTTGCATAAAACATTACAATGCCTAATGGCGATAGACTTAGTTTGTACCAATCTTCAATGGTCCAATAGTATTTTATTGTCATGTGTATCTAACATAGTTTAGTTTACGGTCACGTGTTGTCTTGTACGGCAAAAAGCTTTTGTGTTGCGTGCTATCCAGTCATTGGAAAGACTATACAACAGGTGCTCCTCAGCTTCCGATGGGGTTCTGTTCTGAGAAACCCATCACAAACCGAAAGTATTGTAAGTCGACATGCGTTGTAATACACGCGATCACGTGGCCGGAAGCGAGCGGCGGCTCGCTATGGGTCGCTGCCGTTTGCACCATCGCAAGTCGAAACATCGTAAGCCGGGGAGCACCTGTACACGATGACAATCAAGCCATCCACAGTTTAGAGCTACAGGATAAAGGGATAAGTACAGTGAAATTCGTATTTTGCATACAGTTCAGCGACAATCCTGCTGTACATTAGGCACAATCATTGCATAAGTGCACAAGATACTAGACCACACTGTCAGTACACAAGAGTCGTCACGTTTTTGATGTTGTCCTGTACCCGTCGATCTTTAAGTGCGGTGTAAATTTGAGTCGAGATCCCTTTCTCATTCAAAACGATACATTGTACAATAGTGGGCACAGCGGTAGAGTTGCTGCCTTACAGCGAATGCAGCGCCGGAGACTCAGGTTCGATCCTGACTAAGGCAGCCGTCTGTAGGGAGTTTGTACGTTCTCCCCGTGATCTGCATGGGTTTTCTCCGAGATCTTCGATTTCCTCCCACACTCCAAAGACGTGCAGGTATGTAGGTTAATTGACTGGGTAAATGTAAAAAAACAATTGTCCCTAGTGTGTGTAGGATAGGGTTAATGTGCAGGGATCGCTGGGCGGCGCGGGCTCGGTGGGCCGAAGGGCCTGTTTCCGCGCTGTATGTCTAAATCTAAAAAATCTAAATCTAAAAATTATGCATACACACCAGTTCTACAACTGTAGCTCAGCTGCAGGCTTATCAATGACTAGATTTCACAAACTTCTTGCTGGATCACTACAATGATTAATGCCTTTCAGGTAGGCCTCCTGATGGGGTATAGAATACTGAAGGCTTAGTGAGCTACTATCAGTTACGACGTTTGCATTATAATCATGGGTTTGGCACAATGTGTTTTGCGTGCAATGTCTGTCATTACAGAATGGTTGCACGGTGGTTAAATATCATGACTCAAAATCCCGAAGCCACACTCATAGGTTAACTCCCACTCTGGACGATGGTGAACTAACATTCAGTTAATTAAATAATCTATAGCAATGACCTGGCATCAATAATATGAACCATCCATCGTGCACTCGAAGAGATAAGGTGAATGCACTGAAACTTGGGGCAGCACGGTGGCGCAGCGGTAGAGTTGCTGCCTTACAGCGAATGCAGCGCCGGAGACCCGACTGCGGTTGCTGTCTACACGTTCTCCCAGTGACCTACGTGGGTTTACTCCGAGATTTTTGTCTTTCTCCCACATTCCAAAGACGTACACGTACGTAGGTTAATTGGCTTGGTAAATGTAAAAATTATCCCTAGTGGGTGTAGGATAGTGTTAGTGTGCGGGGATCGCTGGTCGGCGCGGACCCGGTGGGCTGAAAGGACCTGTTTCTGCGCTGTATCTCTATACTAAAATCTAAACTTTCACCCAGAGTAGGGGAATCTTAGGTTTTAAGGTGAGAGGAGAAAGATTTAATTGGAACCTGAGAGGCAACTTTTTTCACAGAGGGTGGTGGGTGTATGGAACGCTACCAGAGGAGGTAGTTGAGGCAGGTACTTTAACATCTTTTAGAAGACAATTGGATAGGTACATGGATAGGAAAAGTTTGGAGGGATATGGGTCAAATGCAGGCAAATGGGCCATCTTGGTGGGGTGGACAAGTTGGGCCAAAGGGCCTGCCTCTGTGCTGTATGACTCAATGACTCCATGGCCAATGACTCAATGAGTCAATGACTCCATGGCCAGCACATTGTCAAAAATCCCAGGGTCAAGGGTTTTTCCCTTGGCTGAGAAATAAATAACTAACTACCAGTCATTGCCATATTCCATAAATATATATTTTTTTAATCAACCCGAATTTCATACTCGACACTTGGACAGATTTCAAGCTGAATTCAAATTCAGAGTCCCACATGCAGAAACTTCAAATCAGAAAAAGAAAAACTCACTTTTCAGCAACGGGCTGTGCAATATTTTCAAAAATTTCCTCTTGCTTTGCACCTTGATCAAAGATTTGCTGGAATCTGCAAAAGAAGAAATTGTGAAAAAGTATATTTTTAGTTTGAAGATACAGCGTGGAAACAGGCCCTTCCGTCGAACGAGTCCACGCCGACCATGATCACCCCGTACACTAGCACTATTCTACACTAGGAACGATTTACAGCAGCCAATTAACCTACAAACCTGCACGTCTTTGGTATGTGGGAAGAAACCGGAGTGTTTGCAGATTCATTGGCATCCGTAAATCATAAATTGTCCCTAGTGTGTAGGATAGTGATAGTGTACGGGGTTATCGCTGGTCAGAATGGACTCAGTGGGCTGAAGGGCCTGTTTCCACGCTGTATCTCTAAAGGCTAAAGTCTAAATGTATTTATAGTTCCAAAATCCAGCACTGCAACCTGGAAAAGGAGCCTTCGACAGAGGAAGGGTTGAGCCTGCAACCTGTGCGATGTGCATGTGTGCATGCATATATATGTGTGTAAATATAACTTCATCTACATTTTCTGATGCCAGGTCAGTTGGCTAATATGCTCCTAGATACTTGCAATGCTCTGTTTGACAGGTCATAAGGTCATAAATGATAGGAGCAGAATTGGGCCATTCGGCCCATCAAGTCTGCTCCGCCATTCAAACATGGCTGATCTATCTCTCCCTCCCAACCCCATTCTCCCGCCGCCTCCCCATAACCATCTGACACCCGTATTAATCAAGAATCTATCTCTGCATTAAAAATATCCATTGATTTAGCCTCCACAGCAAAGAATTCCACAGATCCACCACCCTCTGACTAAAGATATTTCTCCCCCATCTCCTTCCTAAAGGAACGTCCTTTAATTCTGAGGCTATGGCCTCTGATCCTAGACTCTCCCACTAGTGCAAACATCCTCTCCACATCTACTCTATCCAAACCTTTCACTATTCGTTAAGATTCAATGAGGTCCACTCCACGCCTCATTCTTCTAAGCTCCAGCAAGTACAGGCTGTCAAACTCTCATCATATGTTAATATTGAGTCAAACTGAAAGCAACGACTGCTTGAAGATAGACACAAAAAGCTGGAGTAACTAAACAGGACAGGCAGCATCGCTGGGACGATGATGTAGAGAGATATAGAACAAATGAATGGAAAATATGCAAAAAAAAGTGACAATGATAAAGGAAACAGGTCATTTTTAGCTGCAGCTAGGTGAGAACGAAAATCTGATGTGACATTGGACCCACAACAATCACAATCACTGCAATGTGTATTTCCCTTTTTAGACAGGTTTTCTGTCAGTCGAAACTTCCCCAGTGGCTAGTGTCATCTAGCTGGTTGAACAGTAAATCATTGAAATAATTTTTCTCAGACAGCATTCCAAAAGGATGAAGTGCATTTTTCAATTACATTTTTAAACATTTGACAGAGTGCTAAATAAAGATCAGAACATACATGCATGATTAGACAATAGACAATAGGTGCAGGAGGAGGCCATTCGGCCCTTCGAGCCAGCACCGCCATTCAATGTGATCATGGCTGATCATTCTCAATTAGTACCCCGTTCCTGCCTTCTCCCCATAACCCCTGACTCCGCTATCCTTAAGAGCTCTATCCATCTCTCTCTTGAATGCATTCAGAGAATTGGCCTCCACTGCCTTCTGAGGCAGAGAATTCCACAGATTCACAACTCTCTGACTGAAAAAGTTTTTCCTCATCTCAGTTCTAAATGGCCTACCCCTTATTCTTAAACTGTGGCCCCTGGTTCTGGACTCCCCCAACATTGGGAACATGTTTCCTGCCTCTAACGTGTCCAACCCCTTACCAATCTTATACGTTTCGATAAGATCTCCTCTCATCCTTCTAAATTCCAGTGAATACAAGCCTAGTTGCTCCAGTCTTTCAACATATGATAGTCCCGCCATTCCGGGAATTAACCTAGTAAACCTACGCTGCACGCCCTCAATAGCAAGAATACCCTTCCTCAAATTTGGAGACCAAAACTGCACACAGTACTCCAGGTGCGGTCTCACTAGGGCCCTGTACAACTGCAGAAGGACCTCTTTGCTCCTATACTCAACTACCCTTGTTATGAAGGCCAACATTCCATTGGCTTTCTTCACTGCCTGCTGTACCTGCATGCTTTCTTTCAGTGACTGATGCAAAGGACACCCAGATCTCGTTGGGACACCCTGTTCCTAACTTGACACCATTCAGATAATACTCTACCTTCCTATTCTTACCACCAAATTGGATAACCTCACACTTATCCACATTAAACTGCATCTGCCATGCATCCGCCCACTCACACAACCTGTCCAAGTCACCCTGCAACCTCATAGCATCTTCCTCACAGTTCACACTACCACCCAGCTTTGTATCATCTGCAAATTTGCTAATGGTACTTTTAATCCCTTCATCCAAGTCATTAATGTATATTGTAAATAGCTGCGGTCCCAGCACCGAGCCTTGCGGTACCCCACTAGTTACTGCCTGCCATTCTGAAAGGGCCCATTTATCCCCACTCTTTGCTTTCTGTCTGTCAACCAATTTTCTATCTATGTCAGTACCCCACCTCCAATACCATGTGCTCTAATTTTGCCCACTAATCTCCTATGTGGAACCTTGTCAAAGGCTTTCTGAAAGTCAAGGTACACCACATCCGCCGGCTCTCCCCTATCAATTTTCCTAGTTACATCCTCAAAGAATTCCAGAAGATTAGTCAAGCATGATTTCCCCTTCGTAAATCCATGCTGACTCGGAACAATCCTGTTACTACTATCCAAATGCTCCGCAATTTTGTCTTTTATAATTGACTCCAGCATCTTCCCCACCACTGATGACAGACTAACTGGTCTATAATTTCCTGTTTTCTCTCTCCCTCCTTTCTTAAAAAGTGGGACAACGCTGGAGCCAGCGCTGCCCTCGCAGCTGCGGCTTGCCTGCAGTCCGTTTGTCTTTTGTGTTTTTTGTTGTTTTTGTCTGAATTGTAGTTTTAATATGGTGTAGTGTTTGTATGTTATGTTGGGGGGGGGGGGTGGGAGGGAACGGGAACTGTAAAATTCTCTCTCCCGAACGGAGACGCGACCTTTGTTTCTGTGTCGTGTCTCCGTTCCCGCTGCGGCCTACCATCGGCCATGCACTTGGGACCACCTGGGGCTCTGGTTCGCAGAGCCCGCGGCCCGGACTCACCATCTGCGGCGCTGGCTGCCTTCGGAGGCTGCGGGAGCGGCTGCGACTCGTCTCCGGAGGCTTCGGCGCATGCCGCGTGGACGTCGGAAGCCCGCAGGCCCCTGGGTGGGGGCCGACATCGGGAGCTCCAGCAGTGGCAGCGTCTTCGCCCGCCCCGAATCGCGGGGCTTGGGTCGGCCCGCCGCGGACCTTTCACCGTCCGGCGCGGCCTAAAATAGGCCGCGGGATTTTCTCCGCCAGGGGCTTCAATGTCGGGAGCCCCGACCGCCCCGACGTGGCAACTCCAACAGCCCATCCGCGGGAGAAGACGGCAGAGGAAGAGAAAAATACATTCTGGCCATCCATCACAGTGAGGAGGGGACTGGAGGAGACTCACTGTGATGGATGTTTCTTTTGTTTGGTGTTTGTCTATGATTGTATGTGTTACTGCATTTTTATTGATTATTCTTATTGGTCTTATTGTTGAACTGCGGGTAATATTTCATTTCACTACACATTTATGTGTATGTGACAAATAAACGACTATTGACTATTGATTGACATTAGCTACCCTCCAATCCACAGGAAATGATCCTGAATCTATAGAACATTGGAAAATGATCACCAATGCGTCCACAATTTCTAGCGCCACCTCCTTAAGTACTCTGGGATGCAGACCATCAGGCCCTGGGGATTTATCAGCCTTGAGTCCCATCAGTCAACCCAACACCATTTCCTGCCTAATGTGGATTTCCTTCAGTTCCTCCGTCTCCCAAGAATCTCTGGCCACTAAAACATCTGGGAGATTGCTTGCATCTTCCTTAGTGAAGACAGATCCAAAGTACCGGTTCAACTCGTCTGCCATTTCCTTGTTCCCCATAATAAATTCCCCCGCTTCTATCTTCAAGAGACCCACATTTGCACTTGACTATTTTTTTCCTCTTTTCATACCTAAAAAAGCTTTTACTACCCTCCTTTATATTATTGGCTAGTTTACCCTTGTACCTCATCTTTTCTCCCCGTATTGCCTTCTTAGTCATCTTCTGTTGCTCTTTAAAAGTGTCCCAATCCTCTGGCTTCCCACTCTTCTTTGCTTTGTTGTACTTCTGCTCTTTTATTTTTATGCTGTCCTTGACTTCCCTTGTTAGCCACGGGTGTCTCTTACTCCCCTTGGAATCTTTCCTCCTCTTTGGGATAAATTGATCCTGCAACTTCTGCATTATTCCCAGGAATACCTGCCATTGCTGTTCCACCGTCTTCCCTGCGAGGGCCTCCTTCCAGTCAATTCTGGCCAGCTTCTGCCTCATGCCTCTGTAATCCCCTTTGCTATACTGTAATACTGACACTTCCGATTTTCCCTTTTCCCTCTCAATTTGTAGAGTAAAACTTATCATATTGTGATCACTGCATCCTAATGGCTCCTTTACCTCGAGTCCCCTTATCAGATCAGGTTCATTACACAACACTAAATCCAGAATTGCCTTCTCCCTAGTAGGCTCCAGTATTAGCTGTTCTAAGAATCCATCTCGGAGACACTCCACAAACTCCCTTTCCTGGGGTCCATTACCAACCTGCATGTTGAAATCTCCCATAACCACCGTAGCATTACATTTGCGACATGCCAATTTTAGCTCCTCATTCAACTTGCACTCTATGTCGAGGCTACTGTTTGGGGTCTGTAGGTAACTCCCATTAGGGTCTTTTTACCCTTACAATTCCTAATTTCTACCCATACTGATTCTACATCTCCTGATTCTATGTCACCCCTTGCAAGGGAGTGAATATCGTTCCTCACCAACAGAGCGACCCCACCCCCTCTGCCCACCTGTCTGTCTTTTCTATATGTTGTGTACCCCTGAATATTCAGTTCCCAGACCTGGTCCTCTTGTAGCCATGTCTCAGTGATTCCCACAACATCATACTTGCCAATGTCTAACTGAGCCTCAAGCTCATCCATTTTATTTCTTATACTTCTCGCATTTAAATACAACACTTTAATTTCCGTATTCAGCTCCCCTTTCACACCGGTCACAATTGGCCCTGACCTTACTCTCTTATCCCTTCTAGAACTTCCTTCCCCATTCATTCGAGAGTCCTTTGCAATTTCTCCTGTATTTGCTTCCCCTTTAACTCCATCTCCATATTCCCAGTTTGTCAACCCCTCCCCCCCACTACTTAATTTAAAGCCACACTTGTAGCACTAGCAAACCTACCTGCCAGAATGTTGGTCTCCCTGCTGTTAAGGTGTAACCCGTCCCTTTTGTACAGGTAAAACGTTCTACATAAATATCATTCTTTTATCAGAGATCTCCGGTTTCCTCCCACACTCCAAAGACGTGCAGGTTTGCAGGGTAATTGGCTTGGTGTATGTGTAAATTGTCCCTAGTGTGTGTAAGATAGTGTTAATGTGCGCGGATCGCAGGTCGGCGTAGACTCGGTGGGCCGAAGGGCCTGTTCTGCACTGTATCTCTAAACTAAACTAAAACTAAAGAAGAAGCCCGGGCTCCCCTCATAGACGAGACCTTACATCCCAGGCAACATCCTGGTGAAGCTCCTCTGCACCCTCTCCAGTGCAGGAACGTCCTTCCTACAGTATGACTCTTCGGATCATTCACCTTGTTGTGGTGAAGAGGCTTGCGTGCCCCCATGACTCCAAGAGCGATGCCGTCGGAAGCACTGGCTTCTGGTAGGGCCACCCATAGCGGTAAGGTCGAGGATGAGGGTCCAGACTAAGAACGATCCAACGTACAAGACCTCAAAGGCGGACCAGGCGGACAAAGTTATCTTGAACTCAACGCCTGTGAAGGCGGATGAAGGCTGCAACAAACCTATCAGCTCCAATCATCTTGGTTCCCTTGCCATTTGAATTAGTTGATTGATTTGTGAAGGACCGTGTGGTTGGAGTGCAACATCAAGTACAGGTTAAACAAACACACACAAAGGCGTCTTTGTTCTGACATCGGAACGTAGACCATCATCCTCAACCTCGAGGGATAGCCACGACAACAGTGTGACAATCAGAACTACAGTACTCTGGCTGCAACCTATTACTTTACGGGTAGGCCATTTAGAACTGAGATGAGGAAAAACTTTTTCAGTCAGAGAGTTGTGAATCTGAGGAATTCTCTGCCTCAGAAGGCAGTGGAGGCCAATTCTCTGAATGCATTCAAGAGAGAGCTAGATAGACCTCTTAAGGATAGCGGAGTCAGGGGGTATGGGGAGAAGGCAGGAACGGGGTACTGATTGAGAATGATCAGCCATGATCACATTGAATGGCGGTGCTGGCTCGAAGGGCTGAATGGCCTCCTCCTGCACCTATTGTCTAAAGCTGTACCCTAACCTCCAGTCTCTTATATGCTCTACCCTTCTTATTGAAGGCAATTATCCCAGATGCAGTTGCCTGTAGGGATCCTTAGCTTTGTACATCAAGGTTCCTTTGCACCTCATTGCTTCCTAGAATCCGACCAATATGTATGTCCTACTTTGGGCCTTGTTTTTGTTTTTGCACTGGATTGAGTTTATTTTATTGTACTTTTTTTGTTTGTGTTATCTATTGAGCGCTGTGTTTACAAACCTGTAGTGATGCTGCTGCGAGAAATAATTCCATTGTTCCGTTTTGGGACATATGGCAATAAAACACTTTTGACATTATACTAAACAATTTTTTTTAGTTGTCTCAACATTTATGCTGACAAGTCTTGGTTGCTTCCAAAATCTTCCAACTATATCATTGCCGTACCATCAAAATGCACCATGCTTTCAAAGTAAATTTATGAATGTCACACAACTGATGCCAACTCTGCCATTTTGCACCACTCATCGCCAATGAAAGATTTGCTGCTGCAGTGATCATGGCAAAACACCTTCCCAATGTTCAAAACACAAAACAATAGAGTGACCGGACGGGTCAAGCAGCAGCATCTGTGAAGGGAATAGACAGACAATGTTTCAAGTCAACCTGTAAAAGGGCCCCAACCAGAAACATCACCTATCCATTCCCTCCACGGACGCTGACTGACCCGCTGAGTAACTTCAGCAAATATGTGTCATACTCAAGATTCCAGCGTCTGCATATCAATAGACAATAGGTGCAGGTGTAGGCCATTCGGCCTTTCGAGCCAGCATCCCCATTCAATGTGATCATGGCTGATCATCCACAATCAGTACCCCGCTCCTGCCTTCTCCCCATACCCCCTGACTCCGCTATCTTTAAGAGCTCTATCTAGCTCTCTCTTGAAAGCATCCACGGCCTTCTGAGGCAGAGAATTCCACAGATTTACAACTGTCTGACTGAAAAAGTTTTTCCTCATCTCCGTTCTAAATGGCCTACCCCTTATTCTTAAACTGTGGCCCCTTGTTCTGGACTCCCCCAACATTGGGAACATGTTTCCTGCCTCTAACCCTTCCAATCCCTTAATAATCTTATATGTTTCAATAAGATCCCCTCTCATCCTTCTAAAGGAAGGATTTAGAAGGGTTCTAAATCCTTTGACAGGGCGGATACAAGCCCAGTCGCTCCAGTCTTTCAACATACGACAGTCCCGCCATTCCGGGAATTAACCTAGTGTACCTATGCTGCACGCCCTCAATAGCAAGAATGTCCTTCCTCAAATTTGGAGAGGAACTCAGCGGGTCAGGCAGCATCAGAAGAAGGGTCTCGACCTGAAACGTCACCCATTCCTTCTCTCCAGATATGCTGCGTGTCCCGCTGAGTTACTCCAGCATTTTTTGTCTATCTTTGGTGTAAACCAGCCTTTGCACTTCCTTCAAACATAAAGCTCTGATGCTTTTGAGTCATCTAACTAGTGGATGGAAATGGTTTGATTCCAGATGAGGAGGAACCCAGCGGTATGAATATTGATTTCTCTAACTTCAAGTAACCGTTGCATCCCCTCTCTCTCCATCCCTCCCCCACCTTAATTGTACTTTCCCCAGAGATGCTGCCTGACCCGCTGAGTTACTCCAGCTTTTTGTGTCTATCTTGGGAGGAAACAGTTTGATACAGAAGTGATAAATCACTTAATCATGATACTCACTTAAATTTATAGCTTTCTCGTTTGTTATTTATAAATCCATCCGCTGCATCATGTGGCACCACAAACTCCAACACTGAGCTTCCATTGTCTTCGTCCAATGAGTAAACCTGTAATAGACAAGTGTTCATAAGTCATAGCAGCAGAATCAGGCCATTCGGCCCATCAAGTCCACTCCGCCATCTAATCATAGCTGATCGATCTTTTCCCTCTCAACCTGATTCTCCTGCCTTCTCCCAATAACCTCTTATCAAGAATGTATCAATCTCTGCTTTAAAAATATCCATTGACTTGGCCTCCATTGCCATCTGTGGCAATGAATTCCACAGATTCACCACTCTCTGACTCAAGAAATTCCTCCTCGTCTCCTTCCTAAAGGAACGTCCTTTTATTCTGTGGCTGTGCGCTTATAGTCTTTGATTCTCCCACAAGTGGAAACATCCTCTCCACATCCACTCTATCCAGGCCTTTCACCCGTAGGTGTCAATGAGGTCCCTCCTCTGAATAATAATTGGACCAGCGTGTATATAACAGCAAAAGGAGGGAATTTTAATTTCAATTATCTCTTCCACCTGGAGGAATTGGAATACCTCCTGCAGGAATGAAGAAACAGATGCACTGACCACATTTATAATGCACTGCCGTGAGGTTTCGAGAACGATGAATTAAGTTTGTAAAAACTAGAAACTGCAGAAGCTGGACACATCTACAAAGGAGAACACAAAGGGCTGGAGCAACTCAGCGGGTCGGACAGCATCCCCAGGGAATGTGAACAGACGACGTTTCTGGTCGGTACCCTTCTCCAGTCTGATTCAGCAACCTCCTGCATATGAACTTTGTTCATTTTAAGCTGGCATAGACAGAGTGGGCTGAATGGCCTGATTCTGCGCTGTGCTTTTCTGAAAGGTTCTAGAATTCACATTGAATTATCTTACCTGGACGGTCCAGTTGCCATTTATGAATGAATGCTTTATTGACAGTGAAATAGTCGCCACATAAAAGGCGCTGACAAAGTTACAAAGTCGAGCGGCAGGTCCTCCTTCTCCCCCCCGCCCGCCCCACAGTATCATTTCCCCGTGGTCCATCATCGTCCGTCAGTCAGCCCACTCATCGACACCGGGTCCGCTCCTGACGCCTCCGGCTCTGTCAGCCGCGGGCTCCGTCGACCCGCAGGGGTCTGACTCCGACCCGCGAGGCACAGGCTCTGGTCCGTAAGGCTCCGGCACGGGCTCCAGCCCGCAATTTTCCACGGTCTCCTGGGAGGCGCCTGCGACATATCCGTGAGGCTACACCGCCGACGTGAGGGTCCACCACTGCCAGCGAGGCTTCAACGCAGCCAGAGATTCACTGCTGCCGAGGCTTACCGCCGTCGCGAGGCTACACTGTCACCGAGGCTCCAGCACCATCACGAGGCTCCACCGCCGCCGGGGCTCGCCACCGTCGCCAGGGCTCACCACTGCCGGCGTGCATCGCCACTGCGAGGCTCCACCACCGCGAGGCTCACCACCACCCTTCTACCTTCGCATTGCCGCCGCGAGGCTCACCACCGCTGCGATGCTCCAGCACCGCCGAGGCTCAAAACTGCCGCGAGGCTCCACCGCTGCGAGGCTCCACCACTGCGAGGCTCCACCACCGCGAGGCTCCACCGACCCAAAGCAGGCTTCGCTGCCGGACCTCACCCTGGCATCCTGGGAGGCGTCTGCCGCTGCAGCCTCCTGGGCCAGGTTGGGCAAGGTTCCAAAATCGTCAATGAGGTAACTGGTGTCCATTGGTGCTGATTGAATATCGGCTTGAACACAGAGAACAGGCCCTTCGGCACACCATGTCCATGCTGACCAGCGATCACCCCGTACACGAGCACCATCCTGCTGCAGAAACTGGTGGACTCCACCCGGTCCATCACATGCACCGGGCGTGTAGATGCCGCCATCTTGGGTAGATGCGCCAAGATGGCGGCATCTATCATTAAGAATGCCCACCATCTGGGCCTTGCCCACTTCTCACTGCTAATGTCGGGCAGGAGGTACACAAGCCTGAAGTCCCACACCAACATGTACAGGAACACTTACTTTCCTACAACCATCAGGTTCTTGAACCCACCCGCACAACCCTAATCCTAACTTTACAACCATCTCTTGCACTACCACAATCTTGTTTTCTAATCGTGTCTTACACCAGAATTTTGATTCTCAGTCATTTTCTTTTCACTGTCATGTAGAATTTATTTATAATTTTCATGTGTTATCTGCGTCTGTGTGCGCAACCTGGCACGGTGGTCCATCAGGTAGAGTCACTGCCTCATAGCGCCAGACCCCCAGGTTTGATCCTGACCTCGGCTGCTGCCTGCGCGTGGAGTTTGCACGTTCTCCCTGTGACCACGCGGGTTTCCTCCGGGTGCTCCGGTTTCCTCCCACATCCCAAAGACGTGCGGGTTTGAGGTTAATTGGTTCTCCCGATGGCCGCGTGGGGTTCCCCTGTGACGCTGCTGCAAGCAAGATTTTCATCGCACCTGTACCTCATCATCATCATCATCATCATCATATATATACAGCCGGAAACAGGCCTTTTCGGCCCTCCTAGTCCGTGCCGCCCAGCGATCCCCGTACATTAACACTATCCTACACCCACTAGGGACAATTTTTACATTTACCCAGCCAATTAACCTACAAACCTGTACGTCTTTGTGCACACGACAATAAACTCGCCTCAACATGACGGGACCTAATGTGAGGGTGTAGTGCAGGAAGGGGTGCAGGGGAAGGATTGGAGGGGTGTGCAGGGTGCAGGAAGGACGGGGTGCAGGGGGGAGGATGAGGAATGGGAGAGGCGGAGGGGAAGGAGGGGAAGAGGAATGGATGGGGGGGGGCGGAGGGGCGAGGGAAAGAGGGAGAGGGGGCGGAGGGGAAAGGAGGGAGAGGGGGCAGAGGGGAATGGGGAGCAGAGGGGAAGGTGGAGCGGAGGGAGCGGGGGGGGGCAGAGGAGGGGCCATGGAGGGGATTGTGGCGGGGGAAGCACAGAAGGGGGGATTGTGGCGGGGAAGCGCAGAAGGGAAGGGGAAGGGGGAAGAGGGGTGCATTTTATGTCTATCTTAGGGTAGAAAGTGTGGGGGCAGAGGAAAGAATAGAGGGGCGGGAGGGGTAGGTTGGAAGGGGGGGGGACTCCCACTCTCCCCCTCCCCCTTTCTCTCCCTCTCCCCTTCCCCCTCTCTCCTCTCACCCTCTTTCTCCCCTCCCCTCCTTCTCCCCCCTCTATCTACCTATATCTCCCCACCCTCCCTCCTCCCCCTCTCTCCTCCCCTCCTTCCTCCCCCCTCTTCCCCCTCTCTCTACCCCCTCTCTCTACCCCCCTCCTCTCTCCCTCCCTCTCCTTCTCCCTCCACCTCTCTCCCCCCTTGCTCTCCCCCTCCCTCCTCTTCTTCCCCCTTCCCCTCTCTCCCTCCCCCCTCACCCTATCTCTTCCCTCCCCCCCCCCCCCTCCTCTCCCCCCCCCTCCTCTCCCTCTCCCCCCCCCTCTTCCCTCTCCCTCTCCCCTCTCACTCTCCCTCTCTCCTCTCCCTCTCCCTCTCCCCCCCTCCCTCTCCTTCTCCCTCCACCTCTCTCCCCCCCTTGCTCTCCCCTCCCTCCTCTTTCCCCTTCCCCTCTCTCCCTCCCCCTCACCCTATCTCTCCCTCCCCCCTCTCCCTCTCCCTCTCCCTCTCCCTCCCCTCTCCCTCTCCCTCTCCCCTCTCCCTCTCCCTCTCCCTCTCCCTCTCCCTCTCCCTCTCCCTCTCCCTCTCCCTCTCCCTCTCCCCCCCTCTCCCTCTCCCTCTCCCCCCCTCTCCCTCTCCCTCTCCCTCTCCCTCTCCCCCCCCCTCTCCCTCTCCCCCCCCCTCTCCCTCTCCCTCTCCCCCCCTCTCCCTCTCCCTCTCCCTCTCCCTCTCCCTCTCCCTCTCCCTCTCCCTCTCCCTCTCCCTCTCCCTCTCCCCCCCCCTCTCCCTCTCCCCCCCCCTCTCCCCCCCTCTCCTCTCCCCCTCTCTCCTCTCCCTCTCCCCTCTCCCTCCCTCCCTCTCTCCCTCACCGTGGGTCTGCGGCAGGGCCGGAGCCGCCCAAACACGCGGATCGTTTGCTTCACCATCGCCGCCCGGGCGCCGTCACCCCGGCAACCGCCCGCCCCGCCCCGTCGTCACCCCGGCAACGGCGCGGCCCCGTCGTCACCCCGGCAACGGCGCGGCCCCGCGCACCCCGGCAACCGCCCGCCCCACCGTCACCCCGGCAACTGCCCGCCCCGCCCCGCCCCGCGCACACCCCGGCAACCGCCCGCCCCGCGCACAGCCCGGCAACGGCGCAGCCCCGCCCCGCGCACCCCGGCAACGCTCGCTCACTGGCTGCCCGTGCAGCGAATGCACGGCTATGCAACGCCATAGTTAATGCACGGCTGTGTGCAACACCACAGTTAATGCACGGCTATGTAATGCCATAGGTAATGCACGGCTGTGTGCAATGCCACGGTCAATGCACGACTGTAAAACATCACAATGCATAACTATCATCACAGTTAATGCACGGCTTTGCAACAACCACAGTTAATGCATGGCTGTAAAACGTCACAATTAATACACGGCTGTGCATCATCACAGTCAATGCACGGCTTCGCAAAATGGAGCAATTGATGCAAAGCTGTAAAATATCACAGATAATGCACGACTGTAAAACATCACAGTCAATGCATGGCTTTGCAACACCACAGTTAATGCACGACTTTGCAACACCACAGTTAATGCATGGCTGTAAAACATCACAGTTAATGCATGGCTGTAAAACATCACAGTCAATGCATGGCTGTGCATCATAGTCAATGCACGGCTTTGCGACACCACAGTTAATGCTTGCCTGTAAAACATCACAGTTAATGCACGGCTGTGCAAAACGGTGCAATTGATGCATTGCTGTAAAATATCACAGTTAATGCAAGGCTATAAAACATCACAGTTGATGCACGGCCGTGCAACACCACAGTTAATGCATGGGGTAAAACATCACAGTTAATGCATGGCTGAGAAACGTCCCAGTTCATGCACGGCTGTAAAAAGGCACAATGCATGGCTGTAAAAAACAATGCTGTTAATGCACAGCTGGAGCACATCGCCATTAATGCATTTCTATAACACGTCACGGTTAACGCATTGCTATAAAATAACGCAGTTAATATATTGCTGCAAAACAACACGGTTAATGCTTTGCTATAAAACAACATAGTTAATGCAAAAGCGTAGAAACAAGGAACGTATGTAGTGTAGTGATGTAATTGTAATGCTGGTTTACATAAAAGTGCTGGAGTAAATGGCTGTAAAACGACCAACACCATCCCATATAGTTAGTGCAATCCTATATTACAACACCATCAGTGTAACTCTATAAAATATGATGCTCAGTGCAACCTTGTGTAACAATCAAATCGATTCAACACTAGAAAATTGAATCGATATAATTCCATTTTTACTGCAACAAGTCAATTGCAACCCTACAGAACAATACAGACATGCAATTCAATACCATTTGCACAACCCTAAATAACGCAGTTGGTTAAAAACCTCTTAAAAGAAGAGATTCATCCAACCTTTCATACAACTTTGTCAATACAATCCCCAAGTACAGTCATTGCAGCCCTCTAAATAATGCCCCTGATATTTCACACTAGCTCGAGAAAGGAATACATTCAGTGCAATTATAAAAAGCAATAACTTTGGTACAATAGGATATAATGCAGTTAGTGCAAAACCATTACATGCAGCAGTGAAAGTCCATAAAACAATCCAGTCAGAGCAACCCCAACCCCCCCCCCCCCCTCCCCCCACCTTAAACAATTCAACCACGTTGTTTAGAGATACAGCATGGAAACAGGCCCTTCGGCCCATTGAGTCCACACTGACCACGATCACCTGTGCCAGGAACAATTTACAGAAGGCAATTAACCTACAATATCTGCACGCCTTTGGAACTTGTGAGGAAACCGGAGCATCTGGAGAAAACCCAGGGCGAACATGCAACCTCCACACAGCCAGCACCCTTGGTGAGGATCAAACCCATGTCTCTGGCGCTGTTCGGCAGCAACTCTACCGCTGCACCATTGTGCCGCCCAAATCCTGAAGTCTACACGCATAATGGGTACAATATTTGACTAATTTAAAGGTTTACTTGAAAGCCTGCCAGAGCTGCTGCCTTACAGCGCCAGAGACCCGGGTTCGATCCTAACTACGGGGTCCGATCCTGTACGGAGTTTGTACGTTCTCCACGTGACCGCGTATGTTTTCTCCACGATCTCCGGTTTCCTCCCACACTCCAAAGACATAAGCTTGTAAGTAAATTGACTTTGGTAAAATCATAAATTGTCCCTGGAGTGTGTATGATAGTGTTAGTGTGTGGGGATCGCTGGTCAATGCAGACTCAGTGGGCTGAAGGGCCTGTTTCCACGCTGTATCTCTAAACTAAACTAAACTAAACTGTACAATGACAGAGTTTCAGGGCATCTGTGACCGTCCCAGTTCTGGTTTTATTGCCTGACTGCCTGACTCATTCAGAAGTTCTCAATCCTGAAGCCACACAGCAAATTCCTGTGCCAAAAATAGCGTTGTCTTCTTTTCTTTACAAGTTGCTCCACTGAGTAAAGTCTTGGGTTTCTATTGGCGTTGGCTTTGACTCAGCCATGATATCATCTGTAAGATATTTCATTAAACCATGACATAAATTTGGCTTCAATCTTGAAGGAATGCGTTCGAGACTTCGCGTTATAATTGAAGTAGGTTTATCGTACGTCAGGGTTTCTTCAAATCGCTCATCGGCAATTACATGTGTACATGTAATTCTCCAACTTTAGGTACAACCCAAAGTTATGAACATTGAATTCTCCAACTTTCGGTAACTTTGGGTTGCCACTGCAGACATCGGATGCGAGGTGCAAGGGCTTACGGGACGTTGAACCAGGTCTTAAGGTCATAAGTCATAGGAGTAGAATTAGGCCATTCGGCCCATCACGTCTACTCCGACATTCAATCATGGCTGATCTATCTCTCCCTCCTAACACCTTCCTCCTGCCTCCTCCCCATAACCCCTGACACCCGTACTAATCAAGAATCAAGCTATCGCTGCCTTAAATATATCCACTGACTTGGCCTCCACAGCTTTCTGTGGCAAAGAATTCCACGGATTCACCACCCTCTGACAAAATAAATTCCTCCTCATCTTCTTCCTAAAAGAACGTCCTTTAATTCTGAGGCTGTGACCTCTAGTCTTAGACTCTCCCACTGGTGGAAACATCTTCTCCACATCCACTCTATCCAAGCCTTTCACTATTCTGTACGTTTCAATGAGGTCCCCCCTCATTATTCTAAACTCCAGTGAGCACAGGCGCAGTGCCGACAAAAGCTCATCATAGGTTAACCCACTCATTCCTGGGATGATTCTTGTAAACCTCCTCTGGACCCTCTCCAGAGCCAGCACATCCTTCCTCAGATATGGTGCCCAAAATTGCTCACAATATTCCAAATGCGGCCTGACCAGCGCCTTACAGAGCCTCAGTATTACATCCCTGTTTTTGTATCCAAGCCCTCTTGAAATAACTGCGAGCATTGAGTTTGCTTTCTTTACTACCGATTCGACGTGCAGATTAACCGCCATTCAATGTGATCATGGCTGATCATTCTCAATCAGTACCCCGTTCCTGCCTTCTCCCCATACCCCCTGACTCCGCTATCTTTAAAGCTCTATCTAGCTCTCTCTTGAATGCATTCAGAGAATTGGCCTCCATTGCCTTCTGAGGCAGAGAATTCCACAGATTCACAACTCTCTGACTGAAAAAGTTTTTCCTCATCTCAGTTCTAAATGGCCTACCCCTTATTCTTAAACTGTGGCCCCTTGTTCTGGACTCCCCCAACATTGGGAACATGTTTCCTGCCTCTAACGTGTCCAACCCCTTAATAACCTTATACGTTTCGATAAGATCTCCCTCTCATCCTTCTAAATTCCAATGTATACAATAATGTCCTTCATCAAATTAGGAGACCAAAATTAGGAGTCCAGGTGCGGTCTCACCAGGGCCCTGTTCAACTGCAGTAGGACGTCCTTGCTCCGAAGCTCAAATCCTCTCACAATGAAGGCCAACTTCACTGTTGTCTATCTTCACTGCCTGCTGTACCTGCATGCTTACTTTCAGTGACTGGTGTACAAGCAAACCCAGGTCTCGTTGCATCTCCCCTTTTCCTAATCTGACACCATTAATTCCCCCAAGCTGTTTACTTCCCATCCCTTACTCCCACTTACTCCCACTAGCTGGTTACCACACTTCTTTTACACCCCCTATTTGGCTTCCCCCCATCTCTTAATTCGCAGATTAGCGGCCTCCACTTCCTCTTAGTCCGCAAAGCTAGCTTCCTCCCATCTTGGCAATTTTCCAATCATCTGGAAACTCTCCTGACTCGAGTGATTCTTGAGACAACACAATTAATGCCTCCACAATCTTTAAATCCACCTCTTTCAGAACCCTAGGGTGCAGTCCTGAACCCTAGGGTCCAGGTGACTTATCCACCTTCTGCCCTTCCAGCTTCCCAAGCCTTAGTAACAGCAATAAACAAAAACATAAGCTATACCTAAATCACACTTAAACCTACGAGACAGTGAAAAGGAAATGACTGTGCAATAACATTAGTGCAAAATGCAATTAGAAAATAGGTTCAGAATAGTAGAAAATGGCAAAGCTCGGAATAAAAGGACATAACTTTAGAAAGATGAGGAGGAATTTCTCTTGTCAGAGGGTGGTGAATTTGTGGAATTCATTGCCACAGATGGTGGTGGAGGTCTTCATTAGGTATTTCTAAGGCAGAGATTGAAGATACTTGATTAATACAAGGAAAACCAACCTGCAGGAGAAGCTCATGTTGTCCTTCTATCGCTGCTCCATCGAGAGTGTGCTGGCATACTGTATAACCACATGGTATGCCAGCTGCTCAGAAAAGGACAGGAAGGCCCTTCAGAGGGTCATCACGACGGCCCAGAAGATCATCGGCTGCTCACTGCCCTCCCTGGAGCACCTGTTCAGCCTACGCTGCCTCAGTAGAGCAGGCAAAATAATAAAAGATCCATCCCACCCCGGCCACCGTCTGTTTGTTCATCTGCCCTCTGGTCGACGTTTCAGGTCGATCAAATCCCGAACAAACAGACTTAAGAACAGTTTTTACCCCAGGGCCATACGAGAACTGAACACTACCTTTGCACTAGGCAACACCGTTAAAAAATCTTGTACTTAATATAATTGTATTTAATTGTATTTATGTATTTATTTGTTTTTGCATTTATTGCATATATGTTTGTACGCACCATCAGGATTGGCTATTTTTTAATTTCGTTGTACTCGTTGCAATGACAATAAATGAATATTATTATTATTATTATTATTATTATTATTATTATTATTATTATGGGGGAAAAGCAGGAGCATGGGGTTGATAAGGCAAGATAGGCCAGCCATGATTGAATGGCAGAGTAGACTCGATGGGCCCAATTCTGCCCCTGTGTCTTATGAACTTATGAAGAGGAGAGTGGCACGGTGGCGCAGCGGTAGAGTTGCCGCCTTACAGCGAATGCAGCGCCGGAGACTAATGTTCGATCCCGACTACGGGCGCCGTCTGTACGGAGTTTGTACGTTCTCCCCGTGACCTGCGTGGGTTTTCTCCGAGATCTTCGGTTTCCTCCCACACTCCAAAGACGTGCAGGTATGTAGGTTAATTGACTGGCTAAATGTAAAAATTGTCCCTAGTGTGTGCAGGATAGTGTTAATGTGCGGGGATCGCTGGGCGGCGCGGACCTGGTGGGCCGAAGAGCCTGTTTCCGCGCTGTATCTCTAAATCTAAAAAAAATCACAATTTGTTTTAAAAAAATCTAAATCTAAACTAGCATCATATATCACGCGTAAATGACACACAAATTCTATAGGACTGTGCACAGAAGAAAACAAGACATTAGTGCAAAATGCAATTAGAAAAAGTCCATGGCAGTGCCAGAGGTAGTCTGTGGAGTTCTGTTGCTGAGTTAGGATTAGGGTTGTGCGGGTGGGTTCAAGAACCTGATGGTTGTAGGAAAGTAAGTGTTCCTGTACCTGTTGATGTGGGACCTCAGGCTTGTGTACCTCCTGCCCGACGGAAGCAGCGAGAACAGGGCTCGGCCCGGATGGTGGGGATCCTTGATGATAGATGCCGCCATCTTGAGGCATCCAACTCATGTAGATGCTCTTGCTGGTGGGGAGGGCTGTGTCTCTGAGGCTGACTCAACCACCCTCTCCAGTCTCTTGCAATCCTACTCCTACCTCGGCACTGAGATACCACATGCATCTCTTGCACTTCCATGGACTATTTAATCTAATTGCATTTTTCATTCCTGTGCCTTGGAATTGCCACACCAGGCACAGAAGTGTGAAAACGAACACCTCCAGATTCAGGGGCAGTTTCTTCCCGGCTGTTATCAGGCAACTGAACCATCCTCTCACCAACTAGAGAGCAGTGCTGAACTACTATCTACCTCTTTGGTGACCCTCGGACTATCCTTGATCGGACTTTGCTGGCTTTACCTTGCTCTAGACGTTATTCCCTTATCATGTATCTGTACACTGGAAATGGCTCGATTATAATCATGTGCTGTCTTTCCGCTGACTGGTTAGCGCCCAGCAAAAGCTTTTCACTGTACCTCGGTACACGTGACAATAAACTAAACTGAACTGAACTGAGTTGAACTGAGGAACAGAAGTCCCGATGAAGTCGGGATAGACAATAGATAATAGGTGCAGGAGGAGGCCATTCGGCCCTTCGAGCCAGCACCACCATCCAATGTGATCATGGCTGATCATTCTCAATCAGTACCCCGTTCCTGCCTTCTCCCCATACCCCCTGACTCCGCTATCCTTAAGAGCTCTATCTAGCTCTCATCGGCCGCCTCACCCGGCCTAGGTGCCACATTTTCGGGGGGACACCCTGCAGGGGGAATGATAAGTGCACTCTCGTCATTTTGTCGGGATTAAAGGAGGTGCCGGATCATCAGATGCTGGACCTGGTGGTGGGCCTGTAATTGCAGGATAATCTGTTTTGGTGCTGTATATCGAGAGAGATATTCATTGGCCAGGATATTGGGGAGACCTCCGCCATTCTTCATGAATAAACATATATTGGAGATATTTCACATCCTTACACCCTGAGAGTGTAGATAGGCTTCTGTTTATTCCAAATAAAGACACAGAGTGCTGGAGTAACTCCGCAGGTCTGGAGAACATGGACAGGTGACGTTTGAGTTTGAGTTTAGTTTATTGTCACGTGTGCCGAGGTACAGTGAAAAGCTTTTGTTGCGTGCTATCGAGTCAACAGAAAGACAATATATGGTTACAATCGAGCCATCCACCCTGTACAGGTACATGATAAAGGGTGTAACGTTTATTGCACGATAACGCCAGTAAAGTCCAATCAAAGATAGTCAAAGGGTCTCCAATGAGGTTTGATAGTAGCTCAGGAT
Organism: Rhinoraja longicauda; assembly: GCF_053455715.1. NCBI lineage: Eukaryota > Metazoa > Chordata > Chondrichthyes > Rajiformes > Arhynchobatidae > Rhinoraja > Rhinoraja longicauda. The sequence goes on from NC_135957.1 coordinate 954,683, forward strand.
TGCTTGCTGGTTGGTGAAAGGATGATTCAGTTGCCTGACAACAGCTGGGAAGAAACTGTCCCTGAATCTGGAGGTGTGCGTTTTCACACTTCTGTACCTTTTGCCCGATGGGAGAGGGGAGAAGAGGGAGTGGCCGGGGTGAGACTCGTCCTGGATTATGCCTGTAGGTTAACGTTTTAGGTCGGATCCCTTTCTCAATCTGATGAAGGGTCCCGACCAAAAACATCTACCGACCCACGTTCTCCGGAGATGCTTTACCTGACCCGCTGAGTTACTCGTGCCTTTTTTTGTAAGCCAGCATCTGCAGTTCCTTGTATCTACATTCATCTGTTCACTGCGTCTTCACAGGTGGTCCTCCAGGTCTGACGATATCTCGCTTCAACTCCAGTTTGGTAGGTTTTGAGATTTAGTTGAGTTCAGTTTCGAGGTATAGTGCGGAAACAGGCCCTTCGGCCCACCGGGTCCGCACCGACCAGCAATCCCCGTACATTAACACGGACCTACACTAGGACCTACCAACCTGCACGTCTTTGGAGTGTGGGAGGAAACCAAAGTTCTCGGAGAAAATCCCACGCAGGTCACGGGGAGAACGTACAAACTTCGTGCAGACAGCACCTGTAGTCAGGATTGAGCCCGGTCTCTGGTGCTGTAAGCGCTATAAGGCAGCAACTCTACTGCTACGCCACCGTGCCGACCCTCGGTGGTTCGAGCGATACCAAGGCAGAGGTAGACACAAAATGCTGGAGTAACTCAGCGGGACAGGCAGCATGTGTAGGAAAATAACTGCAGATGCTGGTTTAAATCAAACGTAGACACAAAATGCTGGAGTAACTCAGTGGGTCAGGCAGCATCTTAGGAGAGAAGGAATGGGTGACGTTTCGGGTCGAGACCCTTCTTCGGACTGATGTCAGGGGAGAGGGCGGGACATAGATAGAATGTAGTCGGAGACAGGAAGACTAGTGGGAGAACTGGGAAGGGGGAGGGGATAGAGAGGGGAAGCAGGGACTACCTGAAGTGGGAGAAGTCAATGTTCATACCGCTGGGGTGTAAACTACCCAAGCGAAATATGAGGTGCAGTTCCTCCAATTTGCGCTGGGCCTCACTCTGACAATGGAGGAGGCCCAGGACAGGAAGGTCAGATTGGGAGTGGGAGGGGGAGTTGAAGTGCTGAGCCACCGGGAGATCAGGTTGGTTGAGACGGACTGAGCGGAAGTGTTCAGTGAAACGATCGTGTCGAGACCTTAATTCAGACTGAGTCTGCCACAGGCATTTCCATCTCTGACCCTCAGTCCTGCACAGTGACGCCAGCTCAGATCTTAATCCGCTCATCTTTGCCCAGAGTGAGATCTGAACCCACAAGCTCTTGGTTCATGCCCAACGAGGCATAGCCAAGACTTTAACAGAATCGTACGTCAGCCGATGTGGTTGTCCCCTCCACCCGTCTCCGCCGCCCCACCCCTCCCTTCAGTTGTTTTATGTTTCCTCTTTCAACAGGAGCGTGGAGACAGAATGTTCAGCTTCAGTGGTGGAAAGGTTGGCCGCTCAACACAAGGCCTGTCACCTTGCCAGCCAGCGTTCACACGATGGCAGGAAAGGTCGCCAGAGGAGCTGGAATGGATCGACGCTAATTGCTTGCAGAGTGCTGAGTATTTCTACCCTTCGCAGATGTCAGAGACTTCCGCGAACCTCTTGTGCAGGAGGGAACTGCGGAGGCTGGTTCACACCAAAAAGTAGGCACAAAATGCTGGAGTAACTCAGCGGGTCAGACAGCATCTCTGGAGAAAAGGAATAGGTGACGTTTCGGGTCTTCAGACTGAGAGTCAGGGGAAAAGGGAAATGAGAGGTACATGTAGAGAGATATAAAACAAACTAGACCAAGTGGACCAACCTCCCCCTCCCCCTCCCCCCCTTACCCACCCCCCCCCCCACTCCGTCCCTCTCAACCCCCCTTATCCTCCCCTCCCTCCTCCCCCCTCCCCCCACTCCCCCTCCCTCCCTCCCGAAGAGATAGATTCAAACTTTAAAATGTGAATAACTTTTAAAATATAACACCGATTTCTAATGAAACTTCTTCCATTGGCACCAAAGCGACGACGGTGAGTAAGGTGGGCCTAAAAGCCCCCTGAAACCCAACAACCAGTCAAATTTAAACAGCCTCTCACACTGCCTTGAGGACTTAAAATGTTGGATGGCACAGAACTTCCTCCAATTAAATGAGAGCAAGTCTGAGGTCATCCTATTCGGCCCCCCCGACTCCATCAAATTGATAACAGGCAGTCTTGGAAGTCTATCCTGCCTAGTCAAACCGCATGTCAAAAACCTCGGCATGATATTTGACTCTGCATTAAAGTTTGACAAGCAAGTCAACGCTGTGGTAAAAGCCAGCTACTTCCAACTTCGAACCATAGCTAAAATCAAACCTTTCCTCCAATTCGACGACACAGAAAAAATCATTCACGCTTTCATTTCCTCCCGCCTAGACTACTGCAACTCCCTATACACTGGGATCAGCCAATCTTCCCTGTCCCGCCTGCAACTGGTCCAAAACGCCGCAGCGAGACTCCTGATGGGTACCCGTAAAAGGGACCACATCACCCCGATTCTGGCCTCTCTCCACTGGCTCCCTGTACGGTACAGAATCAACTTCAAGCTCCTCCTATTCACGTATAAAGCCCTAAATGGACACTCCCCCCACCCTACATCAAAAATCTTCTAACCCCCCTCTCTAACTCCAGGTCCTTCAGGTCGGCCGACTTGGGGCTACTCACTATCCCGCGGTCTAGGCTTAAGCTCAGGGGTGACCGCGCTTTTGCGGTTGCAGCTCCTAGACTGTGGAACAGCATCCCTCTCCCCATCAGAACTGCCCCCTCCATCCACTCCTTTAAGTCCAGGCTCAAAACCTATTTCTACTCCCTAGCGTTTGAGGCTCATTGAGGAGGCGCTGTGAACTGTTTGCGTGCTACTGTATGTTTCATTTTTTTTCCATTGGAACCTAATCAGATGTACAGCACTTTGGTCAACGTGGGTTGTTTTTAAATGTGCTATACAAATAAAATTGACTTGACTTGACTTGACTTAAAATTGTCGCGCTATTGAGTTTTAGCATATAGATGAATGAAAGATATGCAAAAAAGTGACGATGATAAAGGAAGCAGGCTATTGTTAGCTGTGGGCTAGGTGAAAAACGAGTTACAGACAATGAGACTCAACAAGACGACTTTGAAGCTGGTGCGGCTTTGGCGGGGGAGGGATGGAGAGAGAGAGAAGGGATTCAAGGGTTACTTGAAGTTAGAGAAACCTTGTGTCTATCCACAAACATCTGCTGGGGTTTAGAAACAGCAGAAACTTCCTTTCGATATTTTTCAGCAACATCTGGGAGAAGGCGGAATTTAAAGAAAACAACCGTATATAGTGGCAGTTTTTGCTCTCCGGAGTTGACAGACCAAGAAAACAAGGTGGTTTCCTTCAACAGACCACATCTCCCTATAAACCAGATGGGTTCCATTGCACCTCTTGTGGTGTCGGTGCCCAGAATTAACAAATGTCCTTTGTGCTGTGATATTGGCGACTGAAGATCATCAGGGAGGCTGTTTCAGTCTACTCGGTTGGGCAGGCAATCGATCTGAAAGGAAAAACCTAAAGGCGATAGCGTATTTAGACCTGGATTAATAGGTGCACCTCCTCCAACCTCAACTACTGTATCCTCTGTTCCAGGTGTGGACTCCTGTACATCGGCGAGACCAAGCGCAGGCTCGGCGATCATTTAGCTGAACACCACCGCTCAGTCCGCCTAAACCTACCTGATCTCCCGGTTGCTCAGCACTTCAACTCCCCCTCCCATTCCCACACTGACCTGTCTGTCCTGGGCCTCCTCCTTTCTCAGAGTGACGCCCAGCACAAATTGGAGGAACAGCACCTCATATTTCGCTTGGGCAGCTTACACCCCAGCGGTATGAACATTGACATCTCAAAATTCAAGTAACCCTTGCTTTCCCTCTCTCTCCATGCCTCCCCTATCCTAGTTCTACTGCCCTCCTGATTCAATTTTATCGTTGAATGCCTCGTTGTCACCTTCCCCTCAGCCAACAATGAACCATTCCACATTTCCTTGGTCACCCTCCCCTTTGATCTGTGTTTTCACACCTTACTCTTCCATATCTCTGGTCTCCCTTTCTCCTGTCTCTCAGTCTGAAGAAGGGTCCCGACCCGAAACGTCACCCATTCCTTCTCCCCGGAGATGCTGCCTGACCCGCTGAGTTACTCCAGTTTGTGTCTAATATAAGAAAATAACTGCAGATGCTGGTACAAATCGAAGGTATTTATTCACAAAATGCAGGAGTAACTCAGCAGGTCAGACAGCATCTTGGGAGAGAAGGAATGGGTGACGTTTCGGGTCGAGACCCTTTTTCAGACTGATGTCAGGGGGGGCGGGACAAAGGAAGGATATAGGTGGAGACAGGAAGATAGAGGGAGATCTGGGAAGGGGGAGGGGAAGAGAGGGACAGAGGAACTATCTAAAGTTGGAGAAGTCGACGTTCATAACACTGGAAGCTGCAAGCTGCCCAGGCGAAATATGAGGTGCTGTTCCTCCAATTTCCGTTGGGCCTCACTATGGCACTGGAGGAGGCCCATGACGGAAAGGTCAGACTGGGAGTGGGAGTTCCTCCAGTTTGTGACTAGGTCTGGAAGGCGGTAGCCTGCTGTTGTCGCTGCTGTTGTCTCCCGAAGACCAGAGACCTGGGGGGGGGGGGGGATGGACGTGGTCGGTGGGAGAGGAGAGGGAACCGGGGTCTGGACCACTGAGCCTTCAAGGCCAGCTGCAGGAGGCACCCCCAGGGAACAAAGGCGGGGGTGAGGATGGTGGGGGTGGAGCCAGGAGGGGAGGAAGTGACATCGGTCGCTGGGCCGAACAAGAGGCCGGCGGGGGACGGGGGGGGGGGGGGGGGGAGCACCACCGAGGACAAAGAGGGACCTGGCGTGAGGCCATAAGGTCATGAGGAATAGGAGTAGAATTAGTCGCAGAAGTCACCTGGGGAAAACCCACGCCGGTCACGGGAGGAACGTACAAACTCCGTACAGACAGCACCCCTAGTCAGGATGGAACACGGGTTTCTGGCGCTGTGAGGCAACACCTCCACTGCTACGCCACCGTGCCGCCATGAAAACTGGGAAATGTTAAGATATGTTTAGTTTAGTTTAGTTTAGTTTAGAGATATCAGCATGGAAACAGGCCCTTTCGGCCCATCGGGTCCGTGCCGACCAGCGATCCCCGCACACTAACACTATCTTACACACACTAGGGACAATTTTTACATTTACCCAGCCAATTAACCTACAAACCTGCACGTCTTTGGAGTGTGGGAGGAAACTGAAGATCTCGGAGAAAACCTACGAAGGTCACGGGGAGAACGTACAAACTCCGTACGGACGGCGCCCGTAGTCGGGATGGAACCCGGGTCTCCGGCACTGCATTCGCTGTAAGGCAGCAACTCTACCGCCGCGCCACCGTGCCGCCCTATTGATATAATTGGAGACATGGATGAATTGAATGACAACTGAAAAAAAAATGAAAAGGGTGAAAATGTCTGCTGTATAACATAATGTATACCCATTACCTGTTGTTGCTATAGATGAATAATAAGATTTAAAATAAGCAGATTTCAAAACTTGATATCGTGCAAATATGGATGACATAATTCTTATCTGCTCTGGTGACTTTATAGACTGTGTTCAGTTTCAAGCTCATAAGTGATAGGAGCAGAATTAGGCCATTCGGCCCATCAGGTCTACTCCGCCATTCAATCATGGCTGATCCATCTCTCCCGACTAACCCCATTCTCCTGCCTTCTCCCCATAACACCTGGCACCGAGAACGAAGAGGGACTAGGCGTGGGGAGGGGGGGGGGGGGGGCAGGGGAAGGGGGTGTCGCCAAGAGAAGATAAGACTGTACTCAGAACTTTTGTAATTTTGTCGATGCCAGAAAGGCGGCAACTATTTGTGTACCGCCTCGGCGAGGTCTGCTGTGTGATTTTCACCGGATCATACGCAAAGACAATGACTTTCACTCAATCTCGGTTCACTGCACATAGGTGCATGTGCTATCCAGTCAAAGAGAATGATAACAATCGTGTACCTTTACCGAAGACAATAAGGTATCATCATCATCATCACCATCTTTAACATCAAGGAGCTCGCAGTCACGGGTTGAGACCGACGTCGGGAAGCTCCAAAGCCGCACGACGTTCGACTAGCCTCGACCCGGGGTAGATCGCCCGGCACGGGGGAGCTGAGATTCCCCCCCAATGTAGGAGCTGGATCGCCCCGACGAGGAAGGCCCGCCACTGGCTACAGGAGTGAAGATTGTCCCGTCAACGGAAGGTTCGAGGCCCCCGACCGCTGGACGACAAAGAAGGGAAGAGATTGGACTTTTTCTCGCCTTCCATCACAGTGAGGGATGTGGAGGAGTCACTGTGGGGGATGTTCATGTTAATATGTATTTTGTGTGTCCTGTTGCTTTTTATTGGTATGACTGTACGGCAAATGAAGTTCCTCGTATGTTGCAAAACATACTTGGCTGATAAAGTTATGATTATGATTATTGTGATCATAGAGAATTCCTTACAAATAGAATAACAGGCCTTAGTTATAAAGCACACCATACCATATCAGGCATAAATCATAAATGATCAACAAATCATGGTTTCTTGCAGATCATTGAATTTAAATGTTCTCTCCACAGATGCTGCCTGACCTGTTGAGTATTTTCAGTCCTTCCTCTTCTCCTCGTTTTCCAGTACTTGCAGTTTTTTTAAAACATCGATTTTTGAGCATCTGCAGTGTTTTAGTTTTCATCTTCCTATCGGGCAGTATTTTGTGGAGTTTCAGCATGTTCAACATTAATTTTCAAATCAAATTGATTTAGGTTTAACGATACACTGGAATAAAGAACAGTCTCATGTGTTTTTTACTTTGGACCTTAGAGAAACAGAGATGCAGCGTGGAAACAGGCCATTCGGGCCCACCGAGTCCGCGCCGATCAGCGATCCCTGCACACCAGCTCTATCCTACACACACTGGGAACAATTTACAATTTTTACAGAAGTCAATTAAACAAACCTGTACATCTTTGGAGTGTGGGGGATGTTGTGATATTGCAAGGACTACTTTGTTGTATCACAAGGACTACTTTTGTTTGCCTGTGTAGTAACATGTATATAAGAGAATGAGGTGATTTGGTGGTCACTCTGGTTCCAGGTGGCCTAGGTACCCTCAGTCGAATGGACTGGTTGAGAGAATGGTACAAACGGTGAAATCCGTCATCAAGAAGTCCTTGACAACGGGACAGAGTGTAGCATCAGCTTTACTCAACTTGCGTACTACACCGATTGATTCCAAGTTACCGTCACCGGCAGAGATGACATTTGGAAGACAGATTCGGACACCACTACCCACGAACCTTGACACGAACAAGGCATACGAAGGGCAGAGGAACTTTGAGCGACTTGTAGAGCCCAAGCAGAGTATGAAGGCGCATTTTGACAATTCGGTCAAGAGACAAGACTTGAAACCATTACACATTGGACAGAAGGTCCGTGTTCTGGATCAAACGACTCATGTCTGGATACCAGCAGAAGTGAGATCGATCTGTGACGAACCACAATCAAGATCTTACATCATTGAAACGCCAAATGGAAATAAATTAAGGCGGAATCGAGTGCAGTTGAGAGATATTCCTTCACTGGAGAAACCAGGTTTTGGTCCCACTGCGTCCCACAGCAACAGGACTGAGACCAATTATGAAGAGGAAGAACGACCGGCACATAATGCTGAGGGAGATTATGTGACACATTCAGGACGTGTTAGTAAGAAACCTGCACGTTACCGTTGATATTCGTTACTATTTTATGGTGTTTATAAAAAACATTTGTGTTTAGAGTTTGCTGTTAAATATATTTTATTTTATAAGGCAAGGGGGATGTTGTGATATTGCAAGGACTACTTTGTTGTATCACAAGGAATACTTTGTTTACCTGTGTAGTAACGTGTATATAAGGGAATGAGGTGATTTGGTGGTCACTCTGGTTCCAGGTGGCCGTGGAATAAACAGCCTGGATTTAAGCTCCAGCCTTTAAACCTTTTAAACACGTGTACTTGCGGTCCGTCCAGAGTCATAACAAAGGTATAACAGATACCGGACCACGAAGTACACCAGGTGGAAACCGGAGCACCAGGAGGAAACCCACGCGGTCACGGGAAGAACGTACAAACTCCCGGCACTGTGAGGCAGCAACTCTGCCACCGCACCAACTTATGTGCGAAATCTTTCAACTCAGAACTCCTCATTGAAAAGCAACCCCACCATTCAGTACGAAAAGGGCGGCACAGTAAGCCAGCGGGTAGAGCCGCTGTCTCACGGCACCAGAGACTCGGGGTCGATCCTGACCTCAGGTGCTGCCCGTGTGGAGTTTGCACGTTCTCCATGTGACCGCATGGGTGTCTGCCGGGTGTCCGGTTTCCTCCCATGCCCCAAGGAAATATGTGTTTGTAGATTAATTGGCCTCTGTAAATAGCCCCTCTTGTGTCGGGAGTGGATGAGAAAGTGAGATAACTTAGAACTAGTGCGAATGGTGATCGATGGTCGACGTGGACTTGGTGGGCTGTTTTAGATGGTATAGTTTAGTTTACTATTGTCACGTGTGCAGTGAAAAGCCTTTTTTACTGCGTGCTATCCAGTCAAAGAATAAACGATACATGATAACAATCAAACCGTCCTCGGTGTGCAGAAAGACACAGAGTGCTGGAGTAACTCAGCGGGTCAGGCAGCATCTCTGGAGAACATGGATGGGTGACGTTTAACAGAGTACTGGAGTAACTCAGCGGGTCAGGCAGCATCTCTGGTGAACATGGATGGGTGACGTTTCACAGAGTGCTGGAGTAACTCAGCGGGTCAGTCAGCATCCCTGAAAAATAGAAAAGGTGACGTTTCAAGTCAGGACCCCTTTCAGATCTGAAATAGGGTCTCGACCTGAAACGTCACCCATACTTTTTCACCAGAGATGCTGCCTCCCACTGAGTTACTCCAGCACTTTGTGTCTCTCTTTGGTATAAATCAGCATCTGCAATTGGTTGTTTCTACATACCCTGCGTGCCGATACAGGATAATGGGTACAACATTTAGCACAAGATAAAGTCTGATAACTAATACAGATACTTCATAGGTCTCCAATGAGATAGATGGGAGGTCGGGGCTGCTCTCTAGTTGGTGAGAAGATGGTTCAATTGCCTGATAACAGCTGGGAAGAAACTGTCCCTGAATCTGGGGGGGTGAGCTTTTGTGCTTCTGTACCTCTTGCCTGATGGGAGAGGGGAGAAGAGGGAGAGGCCAGGGTGTGACTGGTCCTTGATTATGCTGCTGGCCTTGCCGAGGCAGCGTGAGGTGTAGATGGAATCGATGGAAAGGAGGTTAGTTTGTGCGATGGTCTGGGCTGCGTCCACAACTCTCTGCAATTTATTGCAGTCCTAGTTGGCGCAGACTCGGTGGGCCGAACAGCCTGTTTCCAGACTGTATCTCTCGAGTCTAAAATAAAGTATCCTTTATCAACCATTCTCTCCATTTGCGAAATGTATACATATTCATGCAGTCAAATTTGCCTGGAAGCCAGTGTCCACTCATAAAGGCAACGAGATACAGCCGCTCACACATCTTAAATCACAACACAAATATCATCAGAAATTTCCCGGCCCATTTTGTCACAGGGTTGGTTGTTTGTATAAGTTGGCATGGCATCACAGCACAAGAGACCCGGGTTTGATCCTGGCCTTGGGTGCTGTGTCTACGTGTGTGGAGTTTGAATCATTGAAACATAGACAATAGGTGCAGGAGGAGGCCATTCGGCCCTTCGAGCCAGCACCGCCATTCAATGTGATCATGGCTGATCATCCACAATCAGTAACCCCGTGCCTGCCTTCTCCCCATATCCCTTGATTCCGTTAGCCCCTAGAGCTCTATCTAACTCTCTTTTAAATTCATCCAGTGATTTGGCCTCCAATGCCTTCTGTGGCAGAGAATTCCACAAATCCACAACTCTCTGGGTGAAAAAGTTTTTTCTCACCTCAGTTTTAAATGGCCTCCCCTTTATTCTTAGACTGTGGCCCCTGGTTCTGGACTCGCCCAACATTGGGAACATAATTTTCATTTGGGAGCATAATTCATTGGGAACAATTCATTAGGAACATAATGTTTACACGTTCTCCCTGTGACCCAGGGCGTTTTTACAGCATTATGGGCCCCCGGGCAAAGCAGTGTTCTGGGGCCCCCACCGTTACTCTCCCCCATCCCCCTTTCCCTACCAGCCCCCCCCCCCTGTCGTGCCGGCGTGAAAGCACTTACCGAAAAGCACTTAGCGATGGACTTAGGGTGCTACATTGTTGCGAAAAGGACTTACAGATCGCTGTGAGAAGCACTTAGGGACCGAAATTGTTGCGAAAAAAGCACTTATTGAACCTACATTTTTAAAGTAGTATTTATTTATTGCAAGTCACTTAACATACACAGATCAGCATGGGGCCCCAGGGCAAGTGCCCATCAGGCCCATGCGTTAAGACGGCCCTGCTGTGACCGCATGGGTTTCCTCCGGGTGCTCCGGTTTCCTCCCACATCCCAAAGACGTGCGGGTTTGTAGGTTGGTTGGCCCTCTGTAAAAATCGCCCTTACTGTGAGGGGGGGGAGTGGATGAGAAAGTTGAACTACTGTTTCCTCTGAAAGACACACTTGCGCTCGGCCTGCTGGATCTCCTGCTTGCCAACCATTTTAACTCCCCTTCCCATTCCCACACTGACCTTTCTGTCCTGGGCCTCCTCCTTTGCCAGAGTGGGGCGGCACGGTGTCGCAGCGGTAGAGTTGCTGCCATTCAGCGAAAGCAACGCTGGAGATCCGGGTTCCATCCTGACCAAACATTACTGGAGGAGCAAGATGAACCACTCCTTCGAAATCGCCTATACTGAAGTGTAGCACGCAAGGGAGCGTAACGTCCGTCATTTTAGTAAGCAAAACCCGCCGTTCGCTCTGCCTCTCGCAGTGTAATCAGTGTTGTGGGTATCATGGTATCATGTGTGATGATACCATTAAAATGCAGAATATATCTCATCAATCAATTCACAGATTTTTGTTATTTTTCTTTTTAAATGTTTATGCCAGTTTCTGCCTACTAAAATGGCGCCGTGACATACTACGGTTTTTAGGGTCAAGTGGTCTATCTTGCTCTGCTCTATTATCTTTGATCCCGACCACGGGCGCCGTCTGTACGGAGTTTGTACGTTCTCCCCGTGACCTGCGTGGGTTTTCTCCGAGATCTTCGGTTTCCTCCCACACTCCAAAGACGCGCAGGCTTGTAGGTTAATTGGCTTGGTAAATGTTAAAAAAATTGTCCCTAGTGGGTGTAGCATAGTGTTAACGTTCGGGGATCGCTGGTCGGCGCGGGCCCGGTGGGCCGAAAGGGCCTGTTTGCGCGCTGTGTCTCTAAACTAAACTAAACTAAAGTAAGACCATATACAAACTGTAAGAGCAGCTCCTCATCTTCCAATGGTATGAATAATGAACTCTCCAATTATAACAGTATAACAGAACTATTGGTAACTAACCAACAAGCAACCCTTCCTTCCTTCTCCCCCTCCCTCCCTTCCCCCCACCCTCTTCCCAGTTCCCTATGGACTCTCACCCATTTCTCTCCTTCCATCTATATTCCCTCCTCTGGCTTCACAATTCGCACACCTCTCTGAATCGTATCTCATATCTTTTTGCCTTTTCATCTCTGGCCTTTGTCCGAACTTCAGCTGATCAAAAATCCCCCCGCACTTGTGTCCACCTATCACTCACCAACCAAGCTTTGTCCTGTTCTCCTCTTTTCCAGTTTTCTCCCGCGCCGCCACTGGTCTGAAGAACGATCCCGACATAAAACGTCACTGATCCGTGTTCTCCAGAGATGCTGAGTTTAAACGGCTGAGTTTAGACTTTAGAGATACAGGCCTTTTCCGTCCTCTGTGTCCGCGCCGATCAGCGATCACTCTGTACTCTGCCACTCCCCTGCACACACCAGGGACAAGTTACAATTTTATCAAAACCAATTAACCTACAAACCCGCACGTCTTTGGAGTGTGGGAGGAAACCGAAGATCTCGGAGAAAACCCACGCAGGTCACGGGGAGAACGTGCAAACTCCGTACGGACTGCACCCGTCGACCAGCGCCTGCAGTTCCTTGTGTCTACCTCTGACGAGGCAGAGCTTCCTCAGCTTTGGAATTCTCTGCCTCAGAATGCAGTGGAGGCCAATTCTCTGAATGCATTCAAGAGAGAGCTGGATAGAGCTCTTAAGGATAGCGGAGTCAGGGGGTATGGGGAGAAGGCAGAAACGGGGTACTGATTGGGAATGATCAGCCATGATCACATTGAATGGCGGTGCTGGCTCGAAGGGCCGAATGGCCTCCTCCTGCACCTATTGTCTATTGTCTATTGTACTGCGAAGTTGGCCAAGACTGCTGCCATCTGAGCCCATTGCTGACTCCTCTTGATTGATTGCGCCTTTCAGCTCCCTGCATAGATGGAAGTTGTTTCTACAGAAAGGACAGGGTGGGAAGCATTAAAGTGTATGGCTCAGCCTCAAGATATTGCGGGCCTGACAGTGTGCAGGCAGGAATGTTCTGCCACATGTTAACACGGTAAAAACAGGGTAGCGTTAAAGAGGCATGCTGCCCAGATGGCGACTAACGTCTGGCGGATTTTTCACAGTGCGTTAACATGTTGAAGGTCTGCTGTAAACTGCAAGAGGGGGGATCTTATTGAAACATATAAGATAATTAGGGGATTGGACACATTAGAGGCAGATAACATGTTCCCAATGTTGGGGGAGTCCAGAACAAGGGGCCACAGTTTGAGAATAAGGGGTAGGCCATTTAGAACGGAGATGAGGAAGAACTTTTTCAGTCAGAGGGTGGTGAAGGTGTGGAATTCTCTGCCTCAGAAGGCAGTGGAGGCCAGTTCGTTGGATGCTTTCAAGAGAGAGCTGGATAGAGCTCTTAAGGATAGCGGAGTGAGGGGGTATGGGGAGAAGGCAGGAACGGGGTACTGATTGATAGTGATCAGCCATGATCGCATTGAATGGCGGTGCTGGCTCGAAGGGCTGAATGGCCTACTCCTGCACCTATTGTCTATTGTCTATTGTCTATCAATCCGAAATTCAGAGTCATCGTCGTACAGCGCGGAAACAGGTCCTTCAGCCCTTGTGGGCGGCACAGTGGCGCAGCGGTAGAGTTGCTGCCTTACAGCGAATGCAGCGCCGGAGACCCGACTACGGGTGCTGTCTGTGCGGAGTTTGTACGTTCTCCCCGTGACCTGCGTGGGTTTTCTCCGAGATTTTCGGTTTCATAGAAACATAGAAACATAGAAAATAGGTGCAGGAGGAGGCCATTCGGCCCTTCGAGCCAGCACCGCCATTCATTGCGATCATGGCTGATCATCCACAATCAGTAACCCGTGCCTGCCTTCTCCCCATATCCCTCGATTCCGCTAGCCCCTAGAGCTCTATCTAACTCTCTCTTAAATCCATCGCTCGGAAATCCCTCCCATGTGTTTCCTCCCACACACTCCAAAGACTTGCAGGTTTGTAGGTAAATTGGCTTGGTGAATGAAAAAATTGTCCCTAGTGGGTAACAGGATAGATAGTGTTAATGTGCGGGGATCGATGGTGGGTGCGTACCCTGTGGGTATCTCTAAACTAAACTTGCTCAAGCTGAACAAGATGCCCCAGCAATGCTAGCCCCATTTGCCCGCATTTGCCCCATATCTCTCTAAACGTGTCCTATTCATGTACCCGTCCAAATGTCTTTTAAATGTTGTTAAAGTACCTGCCTCAAGACTGAGCTACCTTCAGTCTGAAGGAGGGTCTCGACCTGAAACGTCACCTATTCCTTTTCTCCAGAGATGCTGCCTGACCTGCTGAGTTACTCCGGCTTTTTATGTCTATCTTCAGTTACTCCAGTAATAATAGCTTGTTCCAGATGAAATGTCCAACACTAGAGGGCATAGCTACTGTATAAGGTGAGAGGGGGGATAGTTTAATGGAGATGTACGGGGCATGTTTTTTTTACACAGAGAGTGGTGGGGGCCTGGAACGTGCTGCTAGGGGCGGTGGTGGAGGCAGATATGATAGTGGCGTTTGAGGCTTTCAGATAGGCACATGGATATGCAGGGAATGGAGGGATGTGGATCATGTACAGTCGGATGAGATCAATTTAACTTAGCATCATGTTCAGCACAAACTGATGGGGCAGCACGGTGGCGCAGGGGTAGAGTTGCTGCCTCACGGCGTCAGAGACCCGGGTTCCATCCCGACTACGGGCGCCGTCTGTACGGAGTTTGTACGTTCTCCCCGTGACCTGCGTGGGTTTTCTCCGAGATCTTCGGTTTCCTCCCACACTCCAAAGACGTGCAGGTTTGTAGGTTAATTGGCTTGGTGTAATTGTAAAAACTGTCCCTGGTGTGTGTTGAACAGTGTTAATGTGCGGGGATTGCTGGTCGGCACGGACTTGGTAGGCCGAAGGCCCTGTTTCCGCGCCGTATCTCTAAACTAAATTAAACTAAACAAACATTGTGGGCTGAAGATTCCTGTACTGTTCCATGTTCTATATACCCACTACATTCTGTGTGAAAAAGTTGCCCCTCAGATTCCGATTAAATCTCTCCCCTCTCAACTTTAAATCCCATTATATTCTCCATAGTGCATGCGTCTGTAAGATATGCAGTCAGATACGCAGCCTGAAGAAGGGTCCCGACCCGAAACATGGCCTATACTTTTTCTCCAGAGATGCTGCTTGACTTGCTGAGTTACACCAGCACTTTGTGCCGATCTACAGTCAGATATTATCTTTACCCAAGGTCAGGGCACTGTGATCTTTCTCCCCAAGCAGTCATATTATATATTTGAGTAGCTGTTTCTCTGCGATAGTTTTTAGCTTCTCTGTCAAATATCAGTATCATTGCTCACGTTTACCAAGGTACAATAATAATCTTTGTGCTATCCAGGCAAATGCCTGTTTAGTTTGTTATTGTCACGTGTACCGAGGTTTTTATGTTTGTGTACTACCCAAACTCAAGACCATTTAATAGTCAAGTGTTTGATTATCATATGTACTGAAACAGAACAATGAATTCTTACTTGCAGATCTATAAACACAGGGATGAATAGATAACATAATGGGTCTTGACCCGAAACGTCACCTATTCCATTTCTCTACAAATGCTGCCTGACCGCTGAGTTACTTACTCCAGCTTTTTTTGTCTTTCTTCATAATAAAAGACTATACATGATTACAATCAACCTTTCTGCAGTGTGTGCAGATACAGGACGTAGGGGAATAACATTTAGTGCAAGATAAAGTCCTGTAAAGTCTGATAAAAGATGGCACAACTTTCTCCAGTGAGGTAGATTGTAGGCGAGGACCACTCTCTAGTTGATGATAGGATGGTTCAATTGGCTGATACCAGATGGGACGAAACTGTCCTTGAATCTGGAGGTGTGTTTATTCACCTTAAACTAAACTAAACTAAACTAAACTAAACTAAACTAAACTAAACTAAACTAAACTAAACTAAACTAAACTAAACTAAACTAAACTAAACTAAACTAAACTAAACTGAACTGAACTGAACTGAACTAAACTAAACTAAATGCCAGATATGACTACAATCATGGTTGCATCACAGCTTGGTTTGGGAACAACTATGCAATTTAGGGCGGCACGGTGGCGCAGCGGTAGAGTTGCTGCCTTACAGCGAATGCAGCGCCGGAGACCCGGGTTCCATCCCGACTGCGGTTGCTGTCTGTACGGAGTTTGTACGTTCTCCCCGTGACCTGCGTGGGTTTTCTCCGAGATCTTCGGTTTCCTCCCACACTCCAAAGACGCACAGGTTTTGTTTAATTGGCTGGGCAAATGTAAAAATTGTCCCTAGTGGGTGTAGGATAGCGTTAGTGTGCAGAGATCGCTGGTGGGCGCGGACCCGGTGGGCCGAAGGGCCCGTTTCCGCGCTGTATCTCTAAACTAAACTAAGACCGCAAGAATGTGCGGAGAGTTGTGGATGTAGCCCAGTCCATTGCACAGACCAGACTCCCCACCGTTGACTCCATCCACAATTGCGAAAAGCAGCCAAAACACTTTTTCACCCTGATCATTCCTTCTTTTCGTCTCTCCCCGCCGGGCAGAAGTTACGAAAGCTTGAAAGCATGTATGCTCATACTCAGGAACAACCTCTTCCCTTTGCTATCAGACTTCTGAACGGCCCTTCCATAAGTTAGGGTGCAGCCCGAATTTTCCAACTTACCCCCTCGTGGGCATTGGACTTTTTCCTCAAGAACGGTAATCTCTGCAAAACAAATATTCTGTACTCTGGTACTTTTCTCATTGGTCTTCCTGTTGTACTTGTGCATGGTTTGTAGGTTAATTGGCTTCCATAAATTGTTCCCAGTGCGTAGGGTAGTCTTGGACAAAGGAATTAAATGTGACATCTCCAAGTTTGCGGATGACACAAAGCTGGGTGGCAGTGTGAGCTGTGATGAGGATGCTATGAGGTTGCAGGGTGACTTGGATAGGTTGGGTGAGTGGGCAGATGCAGGGCAGATGCAGTAAAATGTGGATGAATGTGAGGCTATCCACTTTGGTGGCAAGAACAGGAAGGCGGATTATTATCAGAATGGTGTCAGATTAGGAAGAGGGGAAGTACAACGAGACCTGGGTGTGCTTGTACATCAGTCACTGAAAGTAAGCATGCAGGTACAGCAGGCAGCAAAGAAAGCCAATGGCATGTTTGCCTTCATAGCGAGAGGATTTGAATATAGGAGCAGGGAGGTCCTACTGCAGTTGTACAGGGCCCTGGTGAGACCACATCTGAATGATTGTGTGCAGCTTTGGTCTCCTAATTTGAGGAAGGACATTCTTGCTGTTGAGGGAGTGCAGCGTAGGTTCACCAGGTTATTCCCGGGGTGGCGGGAATGATATTTGATGAAAGAATGGATCGACTGGGCTTATATTCACTGGAATTTAGAAAGATGAGAGGGGATCTTATAGAAACATATACAATTATTAAGGGATTGGACAGGTTAAATGCAGGAACGAAGTTCCCGGTGTTGGGGGAGTCCAGAACCAGGGGTCACAGTTTAAGAATAAGGGGTAGGCCATTTAGGACTGAGATGAGGAAAGACTTTTTCACCCAGAGAGTTGTGAATCTGTGGAATTCTCTGCCACAGAAGGCAATGGAGGCCAATTCACTGAATGTTTTCGAGAGAAAGTTAGATATAGCTCTCAGGGGTAACGGAATCAAGGGATATGGGGAGAAAGCAGGAACGGGGTACTGATTTTGGATGATCAGCCATGATCATATTGAATGGGGGTGCTGGCTCAAAGGGCCAAATGGCCGACTCCTGCACCTATTTTCTATGTTTCTATATCTAACTAGTGTATTAGTGATTTTTGGTTGCCACAGACTAGGTGGGCTGAAGGATCTGTTTCAACACTGTATCTCTAAACTTTAGGTTTATTTTTGTCACGTGTACCGAGGTACAGTGAAAAGCTTTGTTCTGCTGGCTATCCAAACATGAACAGATAGTACTAGACATCAATACAATCAAGCCAAACTCAAGTACAATAGGTGGAGCAAAGTGGAAGATACAGAGTGCAGAATATAGTTCTCAGCACTGTAGCGCACCAGTTCCACAGACAAAGTACAATGTCCGCAATGGGGTAGAGGTGAATCGGACAGTACCCTACCATCTAAAAGATTCACAAAAATCAGTAACCCTACATTTTCTCCAGGTGAACCGGTTTCCTCCCACGCTCCATAGTCATACAGGTTTGTAGGCTAATTGGCTTTGGCAAAATTGTAAATTGCCCCTAGTGTTATCGTGCGGGGATCGCTGGTCGGCGCGGACTCAGTGGGCCGAAGGGCCTGTTTCCGTGCTGTATCTCTAAACTAAACTAATGGACATCCAGAGTCTGGGTACAAATATAAAAATAACGGATTGATTTTTCCAAATAAGCGAAAATGTGGAATAATTAGCCTGGAAATAATGTTTGTACAATTAGTGGGCAAATTGCTAACATACATCCCTGTATTTATTTATTGACAAAATGCTGGAGTAACTCAGCAGGTCAGGCAGCATCTCGGGAGAGAAGGAATGGGTGACGTTTCGGGTCGAGACCCTTCGGGAGGAAGAAGGGTCTCGACCCGAAACGTCACCCATTCCTTCTCTCCCGAGATGCTGCCTGACCTGCTGAGTTACTCCAGCATTTTGTGAATAAATCGATTTGTACCACCATCTGCAGTTATTTTCTTATATCCCTGTATTTATTATTCCAATAGAGGAGGTTTGCCTTTTAAAAGTAAATTAGGTGAACAGTTCCCTTTAAAGACCTCAACAATGTTTAATGGACATTTGTTAATTACTGAACTAGAATCCAAGTTCCGATCCACCATTGCAAAAGAGGCATTTAAATTTGCAATGAAATAAATCTGGAATTCAGCAAAAACAAAATCTGCCATTGGTACAAAAAACACGGGAAGATAAATCTATTTTTCTGAAGTCCTTCAGGACACCAGTCTGAAGAAGGGTTCCGACCCGAAATATCACCTGTTCCTTCTCTCCAGAGATGCTGCCAGACCCGCTGAGTTACTCCAGCATTTTGTGTCCATCTTCAATATTTACAAGCCATTTGGACAGGCACATGGACAGGAGAGATTCAGAGGGATGTGGGCCAAACGCTGGCAGGTGGGATGAGCGTAGATGGGGCATCTTGGTCAGCCGAAAGGGTCTGTTTACATGCTGCACGTCGCTATGACTCTAAGCTCAGTCAGAAATGTAATTCAAGTGCATTTTACGCCTGTCCGCTGAGGACGGTAGCAATTATTTGTTAGACTGAGAGCGAGAGAGAGCGGGAGAGAGAGACAAAATACAAACATTCAAAAGGCAGCAGATTGTATCAAGGGAGCTGCACATATTCGAGTTGAAATGTGATTCCTCAACTTTTGATGCACTCTTGCACAGTTTGTTGCAGCTTTACCTTGTAACACATTCCAGTCCATTGCTGTGTCTCCAAATAAAATTGCTTCAAGAAGTGGACGAAGAGCAGTCTGCAGGCCAGACAAGGAATTATGCCCCGTTTAGAATATTGCAGTTTTCTGCACTGCCCAAGCAGTTGACCATCACTGTTATTCGCTACCTATCAACATCACACGACAGTCTATTAAAGATCATTAAACTTGAACCTGTATCCTTTCTACAGACAAACTTTATTATTATGCATTGATAAAAAAGAAACCAAGAGCTGGAGTGGCTGTACAATAATCCGCAAGAGGACTTTGAAGATGTGACTTTGTTTAACGTGGGGAGACTGGTGCACAGACAGCCACCACACGGTCCTTGACAGATCTGGGTCAGGATCCAGTGGCGTGGAGTCCAAGACGACCGGGGACACTTTTCTGCTGCAGCCTTCATCCATCGAAGTTGGTTATATATCGAAGATGGAGAACAAAATGCTGGAGTAACTCAGCGGGTCAGGCAGCATCTGTAAAGGACATGGATAGGTGGCGTTTCAGGCCGGGACCCTCTGATAAAGGGTCCTGACCCGAAGCGTCACCTGGCTATTACCTCCACAGACGCTGCCTGACCTGCAGATTTACTCCAGAGCTTTATGCTTTGTGGCTGCACTTGTGTACGGCTTGATTATAGTCATGTACAGTATCCTCCCACACTCCAAAGACATACAGGTATGTAGGTTAATTGCCTGGGCAAATGTAAAAATTGTCCCCAGGGTGTGTCGGATAGCATTAATGTGCGGGGATCGCTGGGCGGCACGGTCCCGGTGGGCCGAAGGGCCTGTTTCCGCGCTGTATCTCTAAATCTAAATCTAAATCTAAATCTAAAAAATGTATAGTATCTTCTCCGTGGGTTGTCACCTTGTGGTGGTGGAGAAGCTTGTGTGGTCCTGAGATACTGAGAGCGATGCCGTCTGGAGTCACGCTCCTGGTAGGGTCACCCGTGGCGGTAAGGTCGAGGGGGAGGGAGGTCCCTGACAAAGAGCAATCCAACCAAGACCTCAACGGTGGTACAGGCGGAGGGTGACGGCTGACTTTAGTGGAGCGTCACAACGGTTGGGAAGGCGGATGGATGAAGCTGCAGCAGGAAAGGGTCCCCGGTCGTCTTGGACTCCACGCCACTGGATCCTGACCCAGATCTGTCAAGGACCGTGTGATGGCTGTCTGTGCACCAGTCTCCCCATGTTAAACAAAGTCACGCACAGGCGTCCGACCCTACGGAGAGGACAGTCATGTTCGCTTCGAGTGACCGCCGAAGATGATGACGATAGTATGATTTGACTGGATATCAGGCAAAGTTTTTCACCATATGTTGGCGCGTGTGGAAATAATAAATTACTGAAGTCGACTTGATGGGCCGAATGGCCTAATTCTGCTCCTATGACTCATAAATAATGAAGTATATCACGGGGAAAAAATATGACATGGACTTATAATCTCAGGAATATGAATTCAAACGTCACTATGGTAGAATGCTAATTTGGATCCATTATTGAATGATGCACGGTGGCGCAGCGGGTAGAGCTGCTGCCTGACAGCTCCAGAGACCCAGGTTCGATCGTGACTATGGGTGCTGCCTGTATGGAGTTTGCACGTTCTCCCCGTGACCACGTGGGCTTTTTCCAGGTGCCCCGGGTTTCAGTTTAGATGAGTTGAGTTAAGTTTATTGTCACGTGCACCGAGGTACAGTGAAAAGCTTTTGTCGCGTGCTAACCAGTCAGCGGAAAGGCAACACATGATTCTTCTTCTTGCGTCTGGAGCGCACAGCCTAAAGTTGTAGGCCAAGGGTAGACATCCAGGCCAGGGCAGCAGCAGTGAGCGGTCATTCGCGATGTGCGGGCTGGTCTGGTCTGGATATCCGCGGTCACACTCTAATACATGATTACAATCAAACCATTCACAGTGTACAGCTACATTGAAACAGGAATAACATGAATAACATTTAGTGCAAGGTAAAGCCGGTTAAGACCGATTAAAGATAGTACAAAGGTCTCCAAGGAGGTAGATAGTGGTTCAGGACCACTCTCTAGTTGTGATAGGATGGTTGAGTTTCCTGATAAGAAGAAACTGTCCCTGAATCTGGAGTGTAAGAAAATAACTGCAGATGCTGGTACAAATCGAAGGTATTTATTTCACAAAATAAATACCTATTTATTTCACAAAATTGATTTATTTCACAAAATGCTGGAGTAACTCAGCAGGTCAGGCAGCATCTCAGGAGAGAAGGAATGGGCGACGTGTCGGGTCGAGACCCTTCTTCAGACGGAATCTGGAGTTGTGCGTTTGTGTGATGGTCCACAACTCTCTGCAATTTCTTGCGGTCTTGGATGGAGCTGTTCCAAAACCGAGCTGTGGTGCGTCCTGATAAAATGCTTTCTGTAGTGCATCTGTAGAAGTTGGTGAGAGTTGTTGGGGACATGCCGAACTTCCTAAGCCTTCTAAGGAAGTAGAGGCGTTGGTGTGCTTTCTGGCCCGTTGCATCAATATGGATGGTCCAGGTTAATTCCCGGAATGTCGGGACTGTCATATGTCGAAAGACTGGAGCGACTAGGCTTGTATACACTGGAATTTAGAAGGATGAGAGGGGATCTTATCGAAATGTATAAGATTATTAAGGGGTTGGACACGTTAGAGGCAGGAAACATGTTCCCAATGTTGGGGGAGTCCAGAACCAGGGGCCACAGTTTAAGAATAAGGGGTAGGCCGTTTAGAACTGAGATGAGGAAAAACTTTTTCAGTCAGAGAGTTGTGAATCTGTGGAATTCTCTGCCTCAGAAGGCAGTGGAGGCCAATTCTCTGAAAGCATTCAAGAGTGAGCTAGATAGAGCTCTTAAGGATAGCGGAGTCAGGGGGTATGGGGAGAAGGCAGGAACGGGGTACTGATTGAGAATGATCAGCCATGATCACATTGAATGGCGGTGCTGGCTCGAAGGGCCAAATGGCCTCCTCCTGCACCTATTGTCTATTGTCTATTGTTGTTGGTGATATTTACTCTGAGGAATATCAGTCTCTAATATGGCGCCGTCACGGCAAACCACTCGCCTTTCAATGACCAACAGGTTTGTAGGTTAATTGGCTTCTGTAAATTGTCCCTGGTATGTAGGATGGAACTGGCGTGAACAGCTGTTCATTGGTCAGCGTGGACTCGGTGGGCCGAAGGGCCTATTTCCACGCTGTATGTCTGATCTAAACTTAACTAAACAGTGACCACACACTGAGGCTTTTCCCTGGTGGCATCATGGCTATCCACCCAGCAACTGATGCTGCCCTGGCCCGGATGTCTACCCTTGACCTACAACGTTAGGGTGGGCGTGCCATACACAAGAAGAAGAGTCATGTATTGTCTTTCCGCTGACTGGTTAGCACGCAACAAACGTTTTTCACTGTACCTCGGTACACGTGACAATAAACTAAACTGAACTCATTTAAACTAAATATTCAAAAGTGAATATTGTCTATTTGTGTGTAAATGCCTGTCTTCTGTTTTCATGCATCGGTACTGATGTTGTCTAGATTTTTATATATTTTTTAGATTTAGAGATACAGCGTGGAAACAGGCTCTTCGGCCCACCGGGTCCGCGCCGCCCAGCGATCCCCGCACACTAACACTATCCTACACACACTAGGGACAATTTTTACATTTACCCAGCCAATTAACCTACAAACCCGAATGTCTTTGGACTGTGGGAGGAAACCGAAGATCTCGGAGAAAACCCACGCAGGTCACGGGGAGAACGTACAAACTCCG
The DNA here is from genome assembly GCF_053455715.1 of Rhinoraja longicauda. Taxonomy (NCBI): domain Eukaryota; kingdom Metazoa; phylum Chordata; class Chondrichthyes; order Rajiformes; family Arhynchobatidae; genus Rhinoraja; species Rhinoraja longicauda. Next base: position 977,569 of record NC_135957.1, read on the forward strand.
TACAGATGGCGCCCGCAGTCAGGATCGAACATGAGTCTCCGGCGCTGCATTCGCTGTAAGGCAGCAACTCTACCGCTGCGCCACCGTGCCGGTATCTAGATGTGATTCCATGCTGAAGTCCGATATTAACTGCCTTTTAAAACTGACACAGCAAGCCAGAACAGCATTGGACAATAAACAATTGATCTTGCTTGCAATAACTTTGCCAAGAATGACAATTGGAAATATTCTACTGTTTGATATTGAGGAAATGATTTTCTTGGCTGTGCCTCAATGGTTTTCCACATTCATTATTAATTATTTGAGTATTTGGCAAGCACCCCTATGTTTCAATCCAAATGGAGTTTAATCTGAGCAAAAGTGAGGTCAAATGTAAGGGGAAAGGCAGTGCCTGATAACAGCTGAAAAGAAACTGTCCCTGAACCTGGAGGTGTGCGTTTTCACACTTCTGTACCTCTTGCCCGATGGGAGAGGGGAGAAGAGGGAGTGACCAGGGTGAGACTGGTCCTTGATTATGCTGCTGGCCTTGCCGAGGCAGCGTGAGGTGTAGATGGAGTCCGTGGAAGGGAGGTTGGTTTGTGCGATGGTCTGGGCTGCTGGCCCTGCCGACGCAGCGTGAGGTGTAAATGGAGTCAATGGAAGGGAGGTTGGTATGTGTGATGGTCTGGGGCTGCGTCTACAATTCTCTGCAATTTCTGCAATTTCTTGCGGTCTTGGATGAAGCTGTTCCCAAACCAAGCTGTGATGCAGCCCGATAAAATGTTTTCTACGGCACGTCTGTAGAAGTTCACCTGAGTGGTGACATTATAGAGGCGTACAACATTACGAGAGGCATAGGCCTCTCGTAATGTTGTACGCCTCTATAATGTCACCACTCAGCCTCCTGTACTCCCCGGGGGAAAAAACAGCTCCTATCCAACCTCTCCGGATAGCTCAAACCTTCTACTTTAGTTCAGTTTATGGATAAAGCTTTTCGGCCAACCGAGTTCATGTCAGCCATCGATCACCCATTCACATTAGACAATAGACAATAGACAATAGGTGCAGGAGGAGGCCATTCGGCCCTTCGAGCCAGCACCGCCATTCAATGTGATCATGGCTGATCATTCTCAATCAGTACCCCGTTCCTGCCTTCTCCCCATACCCCCTGACTCCGCTATCCTTAAGAGCTCTATCTAGCTCTCTCTTGAATGCATTCAGAGAACTGGCCTCCACTGCCTTCTGAGGCAGAGAATTCCTCAGATTCACAACTCTCTGACTGAAAAAGTTTTTCCTCATCTCAGTTCTAAATGGCCTACCCGTAAAGTAATAGGTTGCAGCCAGAGTACTGTAGTTCTGATTGTCACACTGTCGGGGATGGGGCCAGCGTACATCTGGAACAGGGATTGTTCGACGTACCCGACAAAGAAGGAGGCATTAGGTGACTGCACGTAAGTTTGTAAGGTCAAAGTGCGTGATGCATGGTGTCACTCAAGCCATCTGGAGGACATGGCAGTTTACGGCATACACGAGTAACACGTGCAACACGGACATTCTTACCTTTAAAAAGCCGCCAAAAGGCCAATTTTTGTGCTGTAAAAACTGAGCAAGAAGCTGGAGGATCTGGAGGAGGAAGAGGAACCAGGAGACGGGCTGCCAAGCCCGCGGACGCAAGAAGCAGCTGGGAAGACGTCTGGCCAGCTGGCTGGTGAAGGGGAAACACGGCCGGGAAGGGAGGCAGGGGAGCAAGGCCGAGAAGCAGAGGGCCGCCGACCGGCCAGCGGGGGGAGAAGTAGAGGAGGAGGAGGAGGGAAGGACGGGGTTGAGCGAGCTGGGAGAGGAGCAGCGGGAAGACCCTGAGCCGAGGGGCCTGGAGGGTCTGCAGGGGTAGAAGCAGTGAGCGCTGGAGGTGGGCGACCCGCCGGGGCCTGAGGGCGAAGGGCCCAGGGAGAAAAGGCTCAACGGCCTTGGAGGAGGAGGCGGTGGAAGGCGAGGAGCGGAGTGTCGAGCTCGAAGAGGAGGAGGAAGAGGAGCCGGGGAGAGGCCGATCGGTACCGGAGGCCGAGCAGCAGCGAGAGCTGGGCCGGGCGCTGGGCGCCGAAGCGGAGGACCAGGCCACGGCTCTGTTCGCCGGCCCCAGCCATGACGTGTTGAGCGCCGGCCAAGTGGAAGTGGACCCCGGCTGACGGAGATGGCGAGCGGGCAGAAGGGCCAGCAGGAGAGGCGAGGGGCCGAAGAGCCGCAGGAAGCGAGGGGCGCCGAGCCCGGAGGAGCGAGGAGCGCAGGAACGGGGAGAGGTGCCGGGACACTCGGAGCGCCGGGAGGGGGCCGGGGACACGCTGATGGGAGAAGACCATCTGGGCCCGCTGCACTGAAAGCCCGAGTGTTATTTGAACTTAAAACAATAATGTTAAAATATAACAGTATTTTAAAATTTCCCCATTGTCGGTTGCTTTATTATGGTAGAAGTGTAAACGCAAATTATTGAACAAAACAGGGTGTGGGTAAACTTACTTTAGAAAAGTTGCCAGGGGTAAACGGGATGAAGAAGGTTGGGAACCCCTGCCCTAGTGAGCGCTTGTGTACAGAGCGCGGCGTGGCCTCCAAGCGGCGTAGCATAGCAATAGCATGGGTCAGACGGCCTGACCTCGCCCGCTCAACCACTCAACAGCTGTGGCCCCATGCGGTTGCCCATAGCTACGCCTCGGGTTTGGAGGAAGTGTGAGGAGTCGAAGGAGAAGTTATTGAGGGTAAGGACCAGCCCTGCTAGGCGGAGGAGAGTGTTAGTAGATGGAGATTGGCTGGTTCTGCGGTCGAGGTCGGCATGGTGGCGCAGCGGTAGAGATGCCGCCTTACAGCAAATGTAGCGCCGGAGACTCAGGTTCGATCCTGACCACGGGCGCCGCCTGTACGGAGTTTGTACGTTCTCCCCGTGACCTGCGTGGGTTTTCTCCGAGATCTTCGGTTCCCTTCCACACTCCAAAGACGTGCAGGTTTGTAGGTTAACTGGCTGGGCAAATGTAAAAATTGTCCCCAGTGGGTGTAAGATAGTGTTAATGTGCGGGGATCGCTGGGCGGCGTGGACCCGGTGGGCCGAAGGGCCTGCTTCTGCGCTGTATCTCTAAATCTAAAAAAAAAAGGAGGGCTACAAGACCATCCTTGTGGGGGATGGAGGTGTAGAGTGACTGGACATCCATGGTAAAGATGAGGGAGTGGGGGCCTGGAAACCGGAAGTTATCGAGGAGACGGATTGAAGAACATGTGAGGTGTCTTGGACATAGGTGGGGAGGGATTTGGCCTGGGGGGTAGGCCCAGCAGCAGGCCACAGCCATCGCTGAACCCGGCTCACAGGCTCAGCGCTGGGCCCACACCGCCCAGCAGTGGGCCGCAGCTTTACCCAGCTCACAGGCTCAACGTCGGGCCCACACTGCCCAGCAGCAGGCCGCATCCGTCCCTGTACCCGGCACACAGGCACAACGTCTGTCCCACACCGCCCAGCAGCGGGCCGCAGCCTTACCCAGCTCACAGGCTCAGCGTCGGGCCCACACCGCCCAGCAGCAGGCCGCAGCCATCGCTGTACCCGGCACACAGGCACAACGTCGGGCCTACACCGCCCAGCAGTGAGCCGCAGCTGTTGCTGTACCCGGCTCACAGGCTCAGCGTCGGGCCCACACCGCACAGCAGCGGGCCGCAGCCTTACCCGGCTCACAGGCTCAGCGTCGAGCCCACAGTCCCCACAAGGCAGAGTCCCGCAGCACGTGGTCTGACTCCGCTGTGTCCTACTGCCCACCCCCTCCTACAGGGAACCTCAGCAGGGGGTTCCACTGGGTCTCCCCCTTCCCCCTTTTGTCAGGTAGTCCCAGCTACTCCCCACCCATACAATGGTCCTCATGCCCCCCCTCTGCTCTGTCAACCCACCATCCCCCCACCATACATCACCTCCCCCTCCGCCTGCCCCCCTGCCTTCATCCGACCCCAACCCCCACACTTGCCGGGTGTTCACCATCCCCCCTGACCTCCCCCTTTCTGATACGGAATGGTCTCTCCTCAGCAGGGGCCTCACCTTTGTTCCCCTCCGCCCCCACCTCAACGAGTTCCGGGTCCCCCACGATGTGGAGCTCTTCTGCCGCCGCCTCCGAGCCTTTTTCCATGGGAAGGTGTCCTGTCCCCCCAGTGATGACCACTTCTCCCTCCTCTTGGACCCCCCGGTTGGCCAACTACCCTCACTGGAACTTTTCATCTCCAACTGCCGGCGTGACATTAACCGCCTCAAATTCTCCACTCCCCTGACTCACTCTAACCTCTCCCCTCCTGAACGTACAGCCCTCCACTCACTCTGCAGCAACCCCAACTTAGTCATCAAACCCGCTGACAAGGGAGATGCTGTGGTAGTATGGCGTGCTGACCTCTACCGGGCCGAGGCCAGACGACAACTCTCAGACACCTCCTCCTACTTATCCTTGGACCATGACCCCACCGACGAGCACCAGGCCTTTATCACCAACACTATCACTGTTCTCATCTATTCCGGCTCTCTGCCCTCTAAAGCCTCCAACCTTATCGTTCCCCAGCCCCGATTTTACCTTCTCCCCAAAATCCACAAACAGAACTGTCCTGGCAGACCCATTGTTTCTGCCTGTTCATGTCCCACCGAATTAATTTCCACCTATCTCGACTCCATCCTATCCCCCCTGGTTAAACACCTCCAATGGGATCCCACTTCTGGCCACATCTTCCCATCTCCACCCCTTTCTGGGTTCCACAGAGACTGTTCCCTCCGTAACTCCCTGGTCCACTCGTCCCTTCCCACCCAAACCACCCCATCCCCGGGCACTTTCCCCTGCAACCGCAGGAGATGCAACACCTGTCCCTTTACCTCCCCCCTCAACTCCATCCAAGGACCCAAACAGTCTTTACAGGTGAGGCAGAGGTTCACCTGCACCTCCTCCAACCTCATCTACTGTATCCGCTGCTCCAGATGTCAACTTTTCTACATCGGCGAAACCAAACGCAGGCTCGGCGATCGCTTCGCTCAACACCTGCGCTCAGTTCGCATTGACCAACCTGATCTCCCGGTGGCTGAGCACTTCAACTCCCCCTCCCACTCCTAGTCTGACCTTTCTGTCATGGGCCTCCTCCAGTGCCATAGTGAGGCCCACCGGAAATTGGAGGAACAGCACCTCATATTTCGCTTGCGCAGTGGTATGAACATTGACCTCCAACTTTAGATAGTTCCTCTTTCCCTCCCTTCCCCTCCCCCTTCCCAGTTCTCCCTCTATCTTCCTATCTCCACCTATATCCTTCCTTTGTCAAGTCAAGTCAAGTTTATTTGTCACATACACATACAAGATGTGCAGTGAAATGAAAGGTCACGCACAGTCCAACAATAGAGCTGTAAAAATAAACAATTTCACACACAATCACAACCAACACAAAACAAAAACAAAAAAAAGCCCTCCCTGACATCAGTCTGAAGAAGGGTCTCGACCCGAAACGTCACCCATTCCTTCTCTCCTGAGATGCTGCCTGACCTGCAATACAATACAATACAATACAATATATCTTCATTGTCATTGTACAGGGGTACAACGAGATTGGGAATGCGCCTCCCATACGATGCAATAATTTAATTAGCTAGTCAGTATTCATTTATACAACCCAACAAAACAAATTGGAACAGTTTTAAAACAGAATAAAGTGCAAGTAGATCTGTGCCGGTTCACTGTGCGATGTGACCATCCGGCTCAGCAGGACCGGTTCATAGCAGCTATGGCCCTGGGGATGAAGCTGTTCCTGAGTCTGGAGGTGCGGGCGTAGAAGGCCTTGTATCGTCTGCCCGATGGTAGGAGTTCGAACAGACTGTTGCAGGGGTGTGAAGAGTCTTTGTGGATGCTGGTGGCTTTTCTGAGGCATCGTGTGTTGTAGATGCCCTCCAAGGCTGGTAGCTGTGTTCCGATGGTCCTCTGAGCTCTATGGACTACCCGCTGAAGAGCTCTCCTCTCTGCCTCCGTGCAGCTGAGATACGTGCGGCACGGTTGCGCAGCGGTAGAGTTGCTGCTTTACAGCGAATGCAGCGCCGGAGACTCAGGTTCGATCCTGACTACGGGTGCTGCACTGTAAGGAGTTTGTACGTTCTCCCCGTGACCTGCGTGGGTTTTCTCCGAGATCTTCGGTTTCCTCCCACACTCCAAAGACGTACAGGTATGCAGGTTAATTGGCTGGGTAAATGTAAAAATTGTCCCTAGTGGGTGTAGGATAGTGTTAACGTGCGGGGATCGCTGGGCGGCACGGACTTGGTGGGCCGAAAAGGCCTGTTTCCGCGCTGTATATATACGATATGATATGATATGATATGATATGATATGATTATGATACCACACAGGGATGCCATGTGTTTTGAGCTCTATGGACTGCCCGCTGAAGAGTTACTGAGTTAATAATAATAATAATAATACATTTTATTTATATAGCGCTTTTCATATACTCAAAGACGCTTTACAGAGATTTTGAGAACATAGGGAAATTAATAAATAGATAGATAAGTAAATAAATAAATGAACAGAGAAAGGAGA